>NC_066884.1:33353957-33953957 GCF_022985175.1 Labeo rohita | reverse complement strand
TAGCTAGTCTATGATGAGCCATAATTTAGCAATGGATAACGTCATACTGCAAATTGTAAAACATACATTTTCAATATAACAGGCCAAGGAGAGATGATACGTCTCATTGCTATAACTGTCACGCTATTAAAGAAATACTTCAGTCTCATTGTCAAAAGTTAAAAGGACAGTCAGTCAACTACACTGTAACAACGTAACGTAATTACTAGCTAATTCCGCTTCACTCTCGGCTTATTTAACAGCACCAAATCCATGTGAGGAGTTTCAACTAAGTTAATGAGTGACGGGAAGCTATGCTAAGGTTAACTGGGGAGTCGCTCTTTAAACGTGGGGTATTAAAATTGCTTTTGAATGCGCGCGCGCGTTTTACTTTCGGTTTCGTTTTAACGATGGCGCGAAACTCTCGGCGGTGCTGAGCGTCCATTCTACAATACAAGACATTAATTTAACAAAGCAGTTTAAAAGTGGTGGGACACAAACGGGATTTTGAAAAGTGTGTCCCCAGTGGAAATTACGCCCCTGCGTGAGTGAAACTCTGAAGCTGAGTTATCATGTGATGTGAATGTATGCCGCGTTGTACAGTATATTGAGACTGAGGCGCCAGAATTGCGTCTGACAGAATGTGCGCTGTAGCACGAAATATAGTATATTTCTTCAAAAGCAGATTGTGTCCACAATCAAAAATCGTCATATCACACACCCCTAATTGCAATGTAGTTTGTGCAAATCCGGAACAGAGGTTGGTTAAGAGAGAAAAAAACGGTGCTACCCTGTCAGATTTTGCTACCTCCCATTAAAACAGATGGTAGCATAATTCGACAGCGAAAAATGCTACCTATCAGATTTTGCTTCCAGCATGATATTAATATTGTGTGAGGCTTTATTAACGTGTACACCTACCCCAACCCTAAACATAACATTACAGTATGAAAAACACAGTGTTGGTAGCACAATCTGACAGGTAGCATTATTTGTTAAAACACCCGGTTCCGAGTTTCAGCGGAGCGCAGTGTCAGTGACAGGGAGTGATCGACGGCTAATATCTAAAATCTGCATTAAAGTTAAGAATGTACAGATCAAGTTTAATTAGTTATGTAATGTTGGAGAGAACGGCGAAACTGTCACTGTATCAGCTCACAGCGGTCTGGGCAGTAGTTTGGCTAGCGAAAGTTTTGTAAAGAAATGAAAACAAGTCGCACCACAACGATTTCTCGCACTCGCACAAATGCTTCCAAATATATTTTGAGGTCGCGCAGATTAAATTTTGATAGCATATGCGACCAAAACGGTCGCAATTTCGAGCCCTGCCCCCAACTCCTCCGACTCCAGAATGTCACTCGCTCACTCGCTCACGCGGACATGCACTGCGGTCTCATGAGGAAACGCAGCTTTCTGATATAAAGTTTTTCTTGTTCCCGAATACAAATATTTTTTAAGTATTTGTTCGAAATAAGTATTTGTAAAAAACACGCTATTTGTGCCTTTCCGAATACCGTATTCGGGTTCGGCTCCACCCCTACTGGACATGATAGTCACGAATTTTGTCATGCTTATTTGAGTGAAGAGAACTGATGGGGATGTTCTTTTAATTGTTATTCAAGCAATGTATGTCTCGTGACCGAGTCACCATGAACACACTTCACCGATGATCTCACTCGCGGATAACTGGTTCTCTCTGCCGGACTCTGGCTGGATCAGCAGGTTGCAGGATGTGTGGCGCGTTATACACGAGTGTTGCCAACAGGGACGGTGTAGAGTGCCCTCTGGTGGACAAACTATACAACGCCAACACTCATGACATGGTTGAAGGGTGTTTCGTCCGTTTTTATTTTATTTTTGAAATATTCATTTATCGGCCATTATAAATGCCGATACCGATAGTTTGGAAAATGCCTAATATCGGCCGATAAATCGGTCGGGCTCTAATTTAAATGACAGTTGTGCATTTTAGCCTAATGACATCTTTCTGTTGCTGAAAAACCACATTTATAAATTGTACTTTGTGATAGAACTGACAGAATTTGAAAACTGATATTTATTATTTCTTATTTCTGATTAAAAAGTAAGCACAAAACTTACTGCGATTATGGGATGGCAGGAATGCTGCAAATGATGAGAGGAATTAAAGACGTTAAGTATTTCCAAGCGTTTATACTGTCCCAGCAAGATGTTGAATAGAAATATTAAGGGAATAATTTAAGACAGTTGTATACCGTTATTAGCATGGTAAAGCAGATTCGTCTCTTGTTGTCTCTGAGAGAATTTGTGCCGTTAATGCAGTGTTAGCCGTATGTTTTTTTTTTTTTTTTTTTTTTTTTTTTTTTTTTTTTTACTTTCGCTTTTATAGCTCTTGCGCAAAGTTTGCGCATTGCTTGCTTGTGTTGCTTGACCCCTCCCGCATAATAATTGTTTATAAGCCACATTATCCTGCCTGAAAAGACCATAAACATTACAGTTGACGTCTGCAATAATTAATTAAAAACGAATCATGTCCGAGCAAGTCGTGACTTTTCACTTTGCGGCTACCTTTGACTAGGCGTAAGATTTAGTCTCAGATGTAGCACTACGCCAAGATGGTGCAACAGGTATAAATTCTACGCACGACTTAAAGGGCATTTTACGTCCAGCCTAGTCTTACAACTGGGTGTATGTCCAGCTGGTGCAACTGGCCCCAGGAGTAATGTCCCTAGGCTACATTTGAAGAGTTCAGATGCAAAACCAGCTAAATCCATCTGACGTCTTTCTTTAAAAAATGCATTTTTATCAGGCTCAGATGTATAGGTTTCTAGTAAGTACTGGTACTTCTGATTGGGCTGAGACTGGGATTTTAGCGAGTTTGAAGAAAAAGTATTTGATGGACATATAATATGTGTCGAGAGAATTCACTCAGTATCATTATCTCATTTTTGGCCGAGATGGCTTTTAGCTGGTTTTGCACCTGAACTCTTAATTTATACTTGTGTGTTTTCATTTTAAAACACATAGCTTAGACAGAATCATTGTTTCTTTTCGTTTTCCACTGATTTATATGTTTTGATTAGCATTCGCTGCTTCTAGAGCTGTCTGCCTTTGTTTTCCCTTTCACAATTGTTCTTCTGACTAAGAGGAAGCTCATTCGCTGTTCATATGTTACTCATACTCTGTGTTTATAAATTTTGCTAAATTGTCTTATATAGCAGATGCTACAGTCATGTAACGTGTTTTCAGTCATGTAGAGTGGACGGAAATCTATTCTGAAGCAGTGGAAACACTAGTATGAAACAAGGATCATTTTCATTTTAAAAAGCAGGGCTCCAGACTAACATTTGAAAGCAGTGGTGCCAGCACCACTAAGTTCTACAGATGGTGCGGTCAGGAGCAGATTTGGTAGTGCAGGGGCTGGTGTGTGGGAGTATTAAAAATAGAAATGATTTAATCATAAAATTAATATTGTTTTGCATTAATACGTACAGTTGCTAATAATATTATATGTTCATTTCTTGTTATACACATTTGACAGTAAATCACTAAGCTTGAGTTGGGGTGCATACAAAATTTACTTTTATTGCAAAATCTGATTTTTACACAGAACATTTATATATTCCACTCCTATTAAATGTAAATTTCTCTGTCAAACAGTTGTACAAACCCTGAAATGAATAGAGTAATGCATTAGACCAGGGGTGGTGAACGTCGGTCCTGGAGAGCCGCAGCCCTGCATAGTTTTGCTTCAACCCTAATCAAACGCACCTGAACAAGCTAATCAAGGTCTGAAGGGTTATTAGAAAGCTACAGGCAGGTGAGTTTTAATTAGGGTTGGAGCTGAACTCTGCAGGGCTGCGGCTCTCCAGGACAGGAGTTCGCCACCCCTGCATTAGACTATTTCTACTACAACACGATTGTTATAGTTAGCATTGCTACTTCTGGTTTTCTGATCAGCGCTGTTTATAACAGAGAATTCTGGGCAGAATTTGAAAGATTTTCACTAGATCTCGCAGCAACCTTAGTCATTGGGCTGCGAATTCAAACACTTCTCACTGTGGATCTCGGAGCAGTAACAGTGTCGCGAAATCAACTTTGGCTCCCCAATAAAGCGCAGCTCAAACGTAGCGTGGTTTAGCTTTCGTTTGCCGTTTGATGTTTCTCATATGCAACAGAAATGGCAGCGCTTATAGATTGAACAACGCGATGGTCGTGCCAGTGCGACAGCTCACGAAAATTAGTCGCGACCGGCAAAAAAATGGTCGCAGTATGGAGCCCTGAAAAGCTATTAAAACTTAGCTTTTAATGAACATTTTGACATCTTTTTTTTTGCAATACCTTGTTTTTAGGTTGTTCAGATAGGTAAGTTATAGGCTTGTTCCAGTCTGCATATTCTTGACATTACGTCTCAAAGTTGGGAAGATTACGATTCAGATAGTGGATTGTGGTTTTGTGTTATAAGATCTTGATATGATATTTTGGGAAGACTGTCCACCCCTACTTCAGTGCAACCCAGCATGACCATTGGAAAATATCCTTGTAGCTTAACTGGAAGATCAGAGGTACTCAAATGGTGCTTACCACCATGATGCAGATCCTGCAGCAGAGAGGGACAGTTTGGGCATAGGAGACTTAGATGGATCTCTTAGAGGGATCAGACCTCTTTTATTAATCCTCTATCCATTTTCCAAACTGCATGTCCTCTGTAGGGTTGCAGGGATGCTGGTGTCCTAGCATCTTGGGCCACTGGCTGGGGAAACACCTTGGACAGCTGACCAGTAGGGATGTGACGAGATCTCGTAGCACGAGTTAATGTTAATGTTAACATGCCCATGTTAATGTTAATCAGAGGGTCGGGGTAAATGGGAACGCAGAAAGAGCAACACAAACAGTCTTTTCAAGCACATTATAATCATTACTTCTGTGTTACAGACATTTAAATAACAGAAGCACTGGGATAAAAGTTAATAGTTTGGGTATAAACACTTATTGTCTACAGTAGCGATCAAAACGAAACTATCTTGTATGTATTGTAACGCTTATCCTCTTCCGCCAGGAGGTGGTGACAACTGCCCGTTTAAAAAAAGTATGTCATTGAATCATTCATTCAGGAGATTTCAATAGTCAAACAAGTCTTAATGAAGTGAGACACTGACTCCTTTATTAAATGGTTTTTTTTTATTATTTTGTTTAAATGAATATATTTTTTTAAAAGACTTAAGCAATGAACAGTTTGTCAGAACCACTAGTAAATTACGTTATTTTGTTTAGTTTTCTAATCTTTTTTTCTCCAGAATCGTGAGAGAATCATGGTCTCCAATTTATTAAAAATAACTGGGATTCTCAATTTATCCAGAATCGTGAAGCTCTTGTTTAAATGTTGTTTATTACTGCATATAATTCATTAAATTGGAAGTTTAACTTCACAGAGTTCAAAATGCACCTACATTTTTAGCATTTTGTCTTTTTCAGTTGAATAAAAGACTATTTTCCCTATATATTTCATCATTGAGGATTTTTTAAGAGAAGTTTAAAAATCTCGTCTCGTTCTCGTGAACCCAGTCTCGTGTCTCGTCTCGTCTCGTGGGATAAGTGTCTCGTCACACCCCTAGTGACCAGTCTATCACAGGACACACATTTACATGCACATTCACGCCTACAGAGAATTTAGTGTGTCCTCTGCTGCATACCCTTTGATTGTGGGGGAAACTGGAGTATCCGGATGAAAACCCATGTAAACATGGCAAGAACATGCAAACTCATGCCTCCTGGTTTAATTAGGATGATCTTCTTGCTGTGAATTTTCATTTGCAGTGTTGCTGCAACATCCGCTGCCAAATCAAGTTCTTCTTTATGAAGTTCTTTGCGGTCTGCTTCTTGTTACATAAAGAGCACCCTGTAGAGTCTGCAAACATTGTAGAGTTTGTAGAGATTGAAACATCCACACAAAAACTGTCCAGCACTGAGTTCTAATGTTCTCATATGCCATGACTCAGATACAGTATCGTGTCTCTGACTCATACAAAGTCTCCTTCGAGCCATTTTGCACAACCTCTTCTTGTCTCTTTTCTACACTTCCTCGAACTCCTGATATTAACAAGCAAGTGATAGCTTTATATGGGCCATAACATGCATTGAAGGAATAGATGACCAAAAATGAAAATTCTCACCCTTACCTTGTTACAAAACAAGATGACTTGCTCTCCTTTGTTGAGCTTGAATGGTGATTTTAAATATATATTTATACATTTTGCCTTAAAATACGTAAATCACTGTCTGTTCCGCACTAAGCTTCCGTGTGCTTTCAGAAAACTTGGAATGTAATAGTGGTGCTTGTTAAAGCAAGCATAATAATCCATATCATGGGAGCAGGTGCCATTTTACAGGTACTTGCTATTTTTGCTCCTAAATGAGATTCTAGCAGAAATCAGTATGGTTATTATGGAGTTTAGCATTAAAACATGTCTGTAATATGGCTGCAGTGACCAATAAATCACCACCTAGCAATACTCTAGGAACCACCCAAAAGACCATAGCATTATGCTTAAAATGAGCCATTTTTTCCTTGTAATGTGTTTCATACAGTATTTAGTCCAGGTTACCTTTGTGTTTTTGTGCATGTAACGTTGAATGTTTCTTTTACATTTTTTGCAGTTGGTACTGATTATGGGCAGGACACCATTGAAAGTGCCGGAGTCTTCTTGTTTAAAACGTTCCACAACAAAGACCAGATCGGTCATGAGGAAACCAGGGCCATAAAACAGATGTTTGGACCTTTTCCGGCCTCCGCCGCTGAGATGTCTTGTGCAGCTGTGGGTCGTTTAGTGGCCCAGATTGGAGAATCTCAGGTGGATGCTTTCATCCAAACACAGAGTTCTCTCAAGACGGTGAACCGTAGTTCTATCTTTGGACGGAACATTGCTTTCTCATTTGACACATATGTGCTGGATGCTCAAGATACTCTGCCCTGGTCAGAGGGGACTGATACGGAGCAGGACATGGACTTTCACAGCTTCCTCAATAATCATGTTGGCGAGCGGAGGGCTGGGGGTGACAGAGATGATGCTTACTCAGCGGAAGAACTGGAGCGGAGAAATGCAGACAGCTCCATCCTGAGACAAGAGGTGGAGAAATACCTGAACGAGGGAAATATGGTATCGTCCAGTGCTGAAGAGCTCTTCACCTCTCTTTTTGAGATGCTTGCCTCCACAAGGAGTGATGATGAACTACAAAACGAGGTGAGAAATGTTTGTAACTATTCTATATAGCCTATATATCTGTATTGTAATAGAGACGACCAGTTTTATCTTTCGACTTTATATTTAGACTTTATTCTGAAAATATTTTGACTTTATTTTGGTAATATTTCGACTTTATTCATGAAATATTTCTACTTTATTCTCAAAATATTTCGACTTTATTCTCGTAATATTTCACCTTTTTTCTCATAACATTTTGACTTTATTCTCTAAATATTTTGACTTTATTATCATAGTATTTTGACTTTATTTTCATAATATTTCAACTTTATTCTCCAAAAATTTCGACTTCATTCTCGAAATATTATGACTTTAATCTCATAATCTTAGATTTTTTTTATTTATTTTTTTTTTTTTTACGTGGCACTGAAAGGCCATCGTACCTTGGTGATACAACTAACTAACTTTTAATTTTCGCTGTTATATCTTAGATATTCAGTTAAATGACATTCAGCCTTATTTAACTTAACTTAACTCACTTGCTTAACTCACTTCAGCTGTATTTGTAGTTACTAGTTACTCTATTTACTCTATGTAGTTATTTGTGATTCATTTTGCTGCATTATTTGTGAACCAGATTCCAGATTCACTTTGAAACGTGCAACGTGAGAGTATACTTATAAAATTGCAGCTTTTCAATTTGATAAGTACACTTATCTATTTTTCACTTTCATTTTAGTTCGACTGACAGATGCTTTGCAATGGTGAAAATTACAAAGTTATAGTTTGAAGCTTGGTTTACCTTATCTTCATTTGGTTCAGTGCAGTAACTGTACAGCAGCATAAATTATAAATTCCCCCAAAGATCAGAGAACTGATAAAAAACAGTTCACAAAGAAACATGGATCACGTTACGTTGTAACCTCGTGCCTCAGCATTAAAGTTCATATTTGTAAGACCGCAGACACATTAATTAATTATAACATGCACAACTGCTTATTTGTGACCCTAGAGTGCAGCCCACTGTGAATAAAGCCCACTTGTAGATCTGTTTAGCAAACGGAAGATCACTCAGTCATACCACATTCATTGAGTCCCACAGGAATCTGAAGGCCTTTCTAGTAAACAGTTTTCTGGTATGATATGCGTGCACAAATCCTCAAGGTAGACACACACACACGTTTTCAAAAAAAAACTAAAGTGTGCTCTTTGCCTGTTACAAAAGATTGATAATAATAAGGAATTTTTCTTGAGCAGCAAACAGCATATTAGAATGATTTCTGAAGGATCATGTGATAAGGCTGGCATAAATGATGCTGAAAATTCAGCTTTGATCACATAAAATTACATTTTAAAATATATTTAAATAGAAAACACTTATCTTAAATTGTCAAAATATTTATTTTACTGTATAATACTGATTTTACTGTATTTTTGATCAAATAAATAAGATATAAAATAAGTATAAATAAGATACTTTCAAAAACATGACTAATTTTAATGATTCCAAACTTTTGACCATCAGTGTATATTATCATAAACATAAGAACATGGTAAACATAATCTTTTTTTTTTTTTTTCAAAGATATTAAACACATTCTAATGACTTGTTCTTTGTTTTTAATAAAGTGGCACCCTGCTAAGGATTTTTTTTTGTGTTTGTGTGAACATGAACACTTGGCTGCGACTCCAGTTAGTTCCAATCTGCTCCAAATGGTTTGATACATTTTTAGAAATCACACAGAAAATAATTAACTAGTTATAATGTCAAACTAAAAAACTTTCTCCCAGTATTCAACAATTATGGTGTTAAACTTTAACAGCTCTAATATTTATAGAAAAAGATTGAAATTGTATTCATTAGATGGTAATTGACCGAACTAAGCCAGCATGGACAGGTTGCGTGACATGTGCTTGTTCTTCCGTATTAACCTAAGTAGTGTAAAACAAGCGCTTGTGCTAGTTTTTGTCCACACAATATGATTTGTAGCATGAAAGCATTAATAAAAATGAAGAAACCTATAGAAACTGCTATAGAAACTTTTGGTGGATTGCGTGACAATTCTGATTATTTTGTGGTGGAAAGTGTGGCATTGTGTAAATATAGTACATGGTGTCATCATGAAGCATATCAAAAAGACATGAAAGTACTAGAATCCCTTTTTCTGGGTGGTTAATGCTTTTATTGTCCCTTTTTAAGTGAACGTAGGCTGAGAATGCAGGTAATACATACTGTTTTTGGTGTGTAATCTTCAATGATAGGGGTGGTCCCCTGTGCCAACAATGAGCACTGTAGTACCTGAGTTACATCCTGTTCTAATGTTTCTCACGTAGTTGACATTTGGAAGCCAGCTATCCCACTGACACCTTTAGATGTGGGATGGCCTTTGTGTGCCTGTCTCTCCACTATTCTCTGCACGTGTCACTCCAGAGTCAACAACAGCAAAGTTAAAAGGCTGTCCATTCACTACCATTAAATCTGACAGTGACAGTTTGAAGAGCAGCTTACATTTGTACTTTATAAATCATGACATTTGCTGCTGCAGCAAATATATTTAGAGCAGTGAGAAGTGGTAGAGATTAGACAGATAAAGCTTATTTAAAGGCAATTTAGAAATGCCTTTTGCAGGAGAAAATAGCCGAATGATGGAACGCTTACAAAATATAACACCTGAAAAATGTACATTGGATATCTGGTTATTTTACAGGTCGATTTTTAGGATGGTTTGTGATGTTCACATTTTAAATGTGGACGTATAAATCTGTAGTATTCTAATTACTTAAGACTGATGCTTGCTTGACAGCATTATGTACAACAGTACCCTGATAATATCATACCCAGAGTATGTATTTAACCTGAGTGATTATGAATTAGGAATTTCTCTGAGGCTCTCCAGTGTCAGTCCAACATACTGAACAGAATTTATGTAGATCCTAGATCTGTGGGTAAATATTTTAAAAGAATAGATGTCTAATCTGTTATGCATGTTGTAAATACATTGGCATTGTCCACCATAGAATAATCAACCAAAGAGTTGAAAACGAGATTGTGAGGGTAAATTTAGAAAGAAAAAAAAAAGTGCAATAATTCGAAAGAGAACTCACTTTGGTCCAGTTTTCAGAATGCACACAGTAAATTGAGCAAATGAGCTCTGCTCGCCCCGCCCCTCTCTTTTCTCTTCGAAGAGACGAGTCTGTTTTCTTCAGCTGCATTTAGCTGCTGAACTTGCTAACTAGCACATTATTAGGAAAGGCGATCACAAAGAATCATAAAAAAACCTTATACCCCTTATACCGGATCATGAATGATTTGCGCAAAGATAGACGGATATATGTAGATCGGGACGTGCATTCCCTTACCTTCACAAACGTAATCTACTGCATCTTCAGCGGCTCAGATGTCGGGAGTAAATGACGACCACTACGTTCATTATTACATCCAGCAACACAACAGCTCAATCGCTCAATCGGAGATATTCTTGTCTAATTTACATCCCTGCTCCGGCATTGAAACAAAGAGGGCAGACTGTTGCAGCCGATTTGCTGATTGCGAAAGCTGATTTTTTTAAGCATCATTACTCCAGTTACATGATCCTTCAGAAATCATTCTAATATTCTGATTTGCTGCTTAAAAAAATATTATTTTTATTTGAGCAGCTGAGTAGAATTTTTTTTTTTTTCAGGATTTTTTGTAGTGTATAATGTTACAAAAGCTTTCAGATATTTATTTCAGATAAATGCTGATCTTTGGATCTTTCTATTCATCTATGCAAGAAACCTGGGAAAAAAACTGTTTTAAATATTGCTAATAATAATAATAATAAAAATGTTTCTTGAACAGCAGATCAGCATTAAAATGATTTCTGAAGGATCGTGTGACACTGAAGAAAGGAGTAATGATGCGGAATATTTATAAAGTACATTTTAAAATATATTCAAATAGAAAACAGTTATTTTAAATAGTAAAAATATTTCACAATACAACTGCTTTTGTTGTATTTTGGATTAAATAAATGCAGGCTTGGTAAGCAGAAGAGAATTCTTTAAAAGATATTACAAACCTTACTGTTCAAAAACTTTTCACTGGTAGTGTATGTTAATACAGTTACGTCTTAAAGGAGTCCACTTCCAGAACAAAAATTGACAGATAATGTACTCACCCCTTTTCATCCAAGATTTTCATGTCTTTCTTTCTTCGGCCATAAAGAAATTATGTTTTTTGAGTTAAACATTTCAATTGATGTGGTGCCCCGATTTTGAACTTGCAAAATGCAGTTTAAATGCGGCTTCAAACGATCCCAGATGCGGTTGTAAACGATCCCAGCCGAGGAAGAAGGGTCTTATCTAGCGGAACGATCGGTTATTTTCATAAAAATAATACCATTTATATACTTTTTTTTAATCTCAAACTCTCGTCTTGTCTTGCTCTGCCTGAACAGTTTTTTTCCGGTTCATGACAGTTAGGTTATGTCAAAATTCCCATCTCATGTTCTCCCTCAACTGTTTTACCTTTTTTGTTGAGGGTGTTTGATCTTCTTTGCATGCTCACTTTGCATAGACTGGGTCGGTACTTCTGCAGTGATGTAGGATGATTTTGAAATGATTTTTGAAGTTGAGGGAGAAAATGCGATTGGATTTTTTCAACATACCCTAACTGTCTTGAGGCAGGATACACAGAGAGCAAAACGAGACGAGCATTTGAGATTAAAAAGCTTTTAAATTGTTTTTTTTTTTTTTTTTAAATGAAAATAACTGATCGTTTTGCTAGATAAGACCCTTCTTCCTTGGGGATCGTTTGAAGCCGCATTGAAAACTGCATTTTGGAAAATCGGGGCCATTATCAGTCCATTATATGGAGAAAAATCCTGAAATGTTTAACTCAAAAAACATAATTTCTTTATGGCTGAAGAAAAAAAAGACATGAACTTGTCTGTAACTATCTGTAAATTTTTGTTCTGGAAGTGGACTTCTACTTTAACTGCATACAAGCAGTCAGGAGAATATTGGATGTGTATAAGTATATTGCATTCATGCATTTGGTTAAGTTTGTGTCTGTGTTGCATGTTCAAACCTTGAAATCATTCATATTAACAGATAATTAGATGTTTTATCCAGGAATATATAATGAGTTTGGAAATGCTTAATAAATGCTTTACACTGCAACTAACTAAACCCATTACATTTTAGTCGACTAAATCTACTGTTGATGTAGTCAATTAAAATCTTATGACATGCTGTCAAAACTCAACACTGTAATCAATCATGTACAGCAATACACCTTGGAAAAAAATGATGTTAATAAATATAAACATAAATATGTAACTCTTTTAATGGCAGTTAAGCATTGTAATCACTGTCATTACAAAAATTAAAAGCATTCTGTCCTGCCACAATGATATATGTAATACGGTTTTGCATAAAAATTGAAAGTGTGATTTAAATAATTGATGTGTATAGCTTTACCTGACAAATATGCTTTATTTAATCAAATTACAGTAATAAGATTTGTTCACTTGACAGTGAGGGCAAAGAAACTTCATGCCACTAGCAAAAGCCTTAATGAGTGCAAAAATAGGCTTTATTTTCTTTAAGCAAAACACATTTAGTGTGTAGTATGACCTTGACATTTCTTGAGTTTTTGTGAGACATAGATTGCAATTTCAAGTTAAATAGAGGTTGCTGGTCTATATGCATGTGTGATTATCCAGGGCTGCATATATGGCTGTGTTTATTGGTCCATTCTGTGGTCTATAGGATGGCAATGAGAGTATAATATAAACTCCTAACAACACTGAAGATGATTAAAATTGATGATTGACAAAGAGCAAGGCACATCAAGTCAGAAAAAAAGCCCATTCATGAACAAACATCACTTTCTGTGACGGTAGAAAAAAAAAAATACAGTGAGCAAAATAACTATATAACTGCATTTAATAAAATGACTGTGCTGGGGCATTTAAAACGGTACACCACACAAGCACTAAAAAGACAAACAAACTTGGAAAGATTCTGTAATAGTCTCTGGAGTGTACAGGAATATGTATCTACTGGAATGAAATCGCTTTGTACTTTCAGCATGGAAGTGCACATTTGTCGCCTATTTTCCTCTTTTTTTTTTTTTTAAAGCACATTTACAGCTTTTGTTTAGCATCTCTGCAGGAGTGCTATCTGTACAAAAGATCTGCTGAAAAGATTTTACAGTCATATCACTGAAACTGTCATATCCATACCGTTTTATTGTTATTTGGCTGTTAAAATCATTTTGGGAACAGAGTGATTTTAGATTATGTGGAGTACAATGGTTTTTACCGCAAGCCAGTTGAATGAAGGAGGCAGCAGTATTAAGGTTCATTTACACCAGGCACACATTTTTCACCATGACATTTAAAAATGGAACAATGCTTCCTTATGAGCCCCATTCATATTTTGCACTGTAATTAAACTGCTTTTCTACTTTCACAGTGTACTGTAGTTACTTCTTAAAAATCAATAATAATAATAATTTTAAAGGAGTTAGTTCACTCAAAAATAAAAATTAGCTGTAAATGTACTCATTCTCAGGCCATCTAAGTTGTAGATGAGTTTGTTTCTTCATGGGGACAGAGAAATTTAGCATTCCATCACTTGCTCACCAGTGGATCCTCTGCAGTGTATGGGTGCCGTCAGAATGAGAGTCCAAACAGCTGATGAAACATCACAATAATCCACAAGTAAACCACAATACTCCAGTCCATCAAACTTGAAGACTTGAATTTAGCTCAGAAGCATTTTAAAGTAAAAAAAATAAAATAAATAATAATAATAATAATAATAATAATAATAATAATAATAATAATGTTGATTTGATTTGTTTCTTTCAAACAAGCTTTTCACTTCACAAGACGTTAATAGATGGACTGCAGAGGATTCATTGGTGAGCAAGTGATGCTAAATGTCTCCAAATCTGTTCCCATGAAGAAACAAACTCATTTACATCCTGGACGGCCTGAGGTTGAAGACATTTTCAACCATTTTTTTTTTTTTTTTTTTTTTGGATGAATTGTTAATAAAAATACAACTAACCAGTATAATCTTTTAGTCCTGTCTTCTGTCTTCCTGTACAGTATTTATAGGATGTATTTTACTTTTTAGACATTTGCAGATCTGTGTTATCCTTTAAAAACTGCTTTTAGAGAGGTAATGGCTCTTGTAATTGAAGAAGTCCAGCATGGTAATTCGATTGGACCGCATTTGCCCAGTACTGTTCTCATTAATTTAATTAACGTTGTCAGTGTCATTGTTTCACCATAAAGCATATAACTGTAGCTCATCATTTCAATATCTGCCATACTGCAGTTCCCCTGAGAGATTAGTGCTCAACACCATATGTATTATTCGTTATGTAAAATTGATTAATGCATGAGACTAGACTGTGGCTTTTGTGGTGATTTTTTACTCATTAAGTTTCATGAAGTCTTGAGCACGTCCTGCCTGCTATCTTTAAAAGCTTTGTCTCTACTTGTGTGGAGCTTAGCTTTAGGTCTATTAAAGGGAAAGTTCACCCAAAAATGAAAATTCTGTTATTAATGACTCACCCTCATGTTGTTCCAAACCTGTTAGACCTTCGTTCATCTTCAGAACACAAATTAAGATAGTTTTGATGAAATCCAAGAGCTTTCTTACCTTGCTTAGACAGAAATGTACTGTAATTACCATGTTGTATGTGACCATCTTTAAAATGGTCCATGTGACATCAGTGGTCCAACTGTAATTTTATGAAGCTATGAGAGTACTTTTTTAGGCGCAAATAAAACAAAAACAACAACTTTATTCAACATTTTTTCTGTTGCACTACAGCATAACAAACTGTATTACTCATGATTAGTGAATGCATACTGAACTTTTATGAGTCACCAGCGTACACTGGATGCACTCAGGTCTACTTTCAGTTTTAGACGACCCACTTGGAGTACAATGGGCACTGATTTGTCAAAAAATTGTGAGGTTTAGGGCATAAAATCTTGAAAATTGTTAAAGTTTTATTTAAAGCACTTTGTATCAATTTAAGTTTGAGGCAATTTGTATCAACAAGGGACAACAACTGTAATTCAAAATTTAAAAACGTTAACATCTTGCTTCAAAGTGATTTATTGTGATTTTGTCATCCTGTTGCAGTACTGTATCTGTTTTGGTTGCTGTTTTGTGTAAAAGTCTCACAAATTTGCACAAATCCTGTGTTTCTAATCTCTTATTTTTCTGTCTCCCCCTCTCACTCTCTCTGTCTCTCAGCTGTTTGAGTTTCTAGGTCCTCAAGGGTTTGAGATGATCTCTAAACTCCTTCAGAGTAGGTCAGATATTGTGGACTCACTGGTTGCCATCCCGTTGGATAGCAGACCTCACTTCACATCAGGTGAGCTCAGTAGTCACTTCTCAGAACTTCACAGCATAAACATGGCAAATATTTGTCATTAGAGCTGTTAGACACATTATTACTAGTTTTCTATTATTTAGAATCAGAGAAAAGTCATAACTCAAGTGAAAATGCAGGAACACAGCACATCAGTCAGCGTCAGGAATGCGAAACACCCACATTTATATTAGAGAGAAAGTGATTTCAGTATATACACAACCAGTCAAGTTTTTGAACAGTAAGATTTTTTTTTTTTTTTTTAAGCCTGCATTTATTTGATCCAAAATACTGAAAAGTCAGTAACATTGTCAAATATTTTTACTATTTAAAATAAATACTTTGTATTTGAATATATTTTAAAATGTAATTTATTCCTGTGATCAAAGCTATATTTTCATCCTGATCCTTCAGAAGTCATTCTAATATGCTGATTTGATTTTTATTATTATTATTGTTGTTGTTGTTATAATCAATATTTAAAATAGTTGAGTACATTTTTTCAGGATTATTTGATGAATAGTAAGATCCAAAGGTCAACATTTATCTGAAATAATAAAAAAAGCTTTTGTAATATTATACACTATACCGTTCAAAAGCTTGTTTTTTTTATTATACTTTAATTTAGCAAGGATGCTTTAAATTTATCAAAAGTGATGATAAAGAGATTTATAATGTAACAAAAGATTTCTATTTTAGATAAATGCTAATCTTCTGAACTTTCTATTCATCAAAGTAACCTTAAAAAAAAAAAAAAAAAAAAAAAAATATATATATATATATATATATATATATATATATATGCTCAGCTGTTTTCAACATTATAATATAATGTTGAAGAATAGTAATATCAGAATATTACAATGATTTCTGAAGGATCATGTGACTGGAGTAATGATGATAAAAAATTAGCTTTGAAATCACAGGAATAAATTACATTTTAAAATATATTCAAATAGAAAGCAGTTAATTTAAATAATAATTTTTAATAGTAGTAGTATACTAGTAATCTCAAAGACCTGTGTGATCTTTCACTTTGAGCACTTTTGCACGGAAAAGAAGTTCAAAATGTAAAAACAAAGAAAGACTGTCTGAAAGAGTGAGTGAAAGGGAGAAATGGGGCCACTGACCCTTTAACCTCCATAAAGTTTTACAGCCACCACCTCTCAAAACACTATAAGTCTTTAAACATTCTCTATTAACCTTCATGTCCTGATGATTAGCTGTTTGTCTGAACTCTAGATGCTGAGTATCAGGATTTACAGTCTCTGAACGCTGCTCACATCAGAGATGGAAACACAACTCAGTGCTCACATTAAGGCGATTCAAATCTCACATGACCAGACCAGACCAGACCATCAGTGTTTCCCCTGCCATTATATTGGGGGGGTGCCCCCACCTCCCAAATGGCACCCCCGGCCCCCCTTGAAAGTCAAGTTAATTTTATTTTCTATATAGCGCTAAATCACAACAAAAGTCATATGAGGTTACCTTTCCTAAAGAACAGGTCTATGCCTTGTTCTTTTATTAAACAAACTAAATGGTCTTATGTTATTTATCTTATTTACACGACGGCATGTCATTTCTGTCTCTACATGGACGCGCGTCTACAATTTCTGTTCTGCGACAACGCAGACGGTTTAGATATGGATCCTGCATGTTCCGCTTGGCTCTGTATGTATGAATGGCGGAAACACAGGTTTGTTTACTACACAAATACTAAAGCACACGTGAGGCTCGCAGTGATTTTCGGCCTCTGCGTCTCATTATATGATGACGTGAACACATGAACTTCATCTCCAGAGCTGCTGTGGGAGTCACTTCATGTGAATTTTACTGTTTCATTTGAGAAAACTAGCATCATATCATACTGCATACACAGAGAAACTCCACAGCAACCTGTCAAAATTAAAAGTACGGTTTAACGTGTAACAGAAGTATTACTCTTGTATTACTTTTGTACAGTATAATGTACGTCTTTATATATTTCTATTTCTGGCCAATTTAAATAAAACAATTAAATGATAAAAATAAATATTACAACCAGATTAACCACTTGATTGTAGAAAAAAGTCTTTTATTATTATTATTAAAACTTTTTTTAACAGAATATTCACACAAATTTTCTTCCATGAATTAGTTTTAACAGTAAACCTCTGTTTGTTTGCCAAAAAATAAAAGGGTGTAATTTTCATTTGATTAAAAATAAATAAATTATTAATGTCTTCATTTGATTATCAAAAAAAATAAATAAAATAAAATAAAAATAAAATAACAAAAAAATTCCCCCCTAAACTGTGAACCTATGGGAAAAACTGAAAATACATTTTTAACACATTCTCTGTCACCTCTTTTTTCTGTGAGAATGTGTGGTCATTTGCGTCTTTGCTGTTCAGCAGCACTTGAGCATGGTGACAACTTCAGTGTCCTGAGGTTTTAAGATGTTGATTGGACAAATAGTGCACACAACACGCATGCAGCCTTTTTTTTAAAGCAGTTTGTCTGTAGTGATTTCATCAAGTGAATACTGCTAGAAATTTGTATTATTATATTTGAATTGTGTTTAATGATAATAACAGGTCTCTATCCAGTTAGCAGTGTGTCTCATGATGAGGATGTGGTTTAGTGTAAGGAAAACAAATCCTAGTTACCTGTATTTACTGATTTACTACAGGACAAACAAAGGGAAATTTCCTGTTCAGTAGCAATTTATAGAAAGGAAGGAAAGAAAGAAAGAAAGAAAGACACTTTCACATTTATTCAGTGTTTGTTTTGTTCCTAAGCAAAACCTCATATGTTGTATACATGTCTTTATAAACAAAGACATTTCTAAAAATAGTTCATTTCTAACAGGGGTGGCGAATGTCGGTCCTGGAGAGCCGCAGCCCTGCATAGTTTTGCTTCAACCCTAATCAGACGCACATGAACAAGCTAATCAAGATCTGAAGTGTTACTAGAAAGCAACAGGCAGGTGTTGGAGCTGAATTAGCATTGGAGCTGAACTCTGCAGGGCTGTGGCTCTCCTGGACAGGAGTTCGCCACCCCTGATGTACACAATACAGTATATAGAAAACTATTACCAGAAGTGATTTGACACTTAAAGTTGTTATGAAATGGAAATGGCTGTATCTGAATCACCCCCCCATTCACTATTCCCTACATTAGTCCACTTGAAGGAGTACGTGCACTGGAAGGACTGCTGCTTTTGCAGTTTTTGTTTGCTGTTTAATAATCATTTTAAACTGGCAAACTGGCAGCTCCAGTGGTAAGATTAAAGGATTGATCTTGAACTCTCATGGAAATTATGTATAAACTCTAGTTAAACAATTTAATAATTAATTCACAATGAATTTATACCTGTGTTGTATTACGCTTGTACGCCGTGGACGAGCGTGTTGTAAAATGAATGTACGGATGATTCAGTTGCGGGCACCATCTTCTGGCGAGACGCAGGAATTCATTTGGCGCATGACTCTCACTGTGCATAATGGGTTTTCCCTAGTCGTTGAGTGTACATCGGTTGTACACTCGTTTTTGCGGTACATTGTGGGATTGAATGAGTGCACTTGAGAATGTCCACTATGGTTTCGGACACCACTAAAAATGGCTGTTCTCTCAAATAGTACCCCGTTTGAGGGTATATGGGGCGATTTTGGATACAGTTCCTGTCTTTTTTGCTAACTGTTCTAAATGTTTTTTGGTCTTATTGTGAAGAATTAATTTGTGTTTTATTTTTGCAAGCTTATTTACAAAAATAATTCACATTTAGGGGTGCTTTCACACCTGTAGATCGATTGCTTTGTTCCAAAATGGGGATTAAAATGATTACAGTGTTGCTTTTTATTCTTGGTGCGGTTCGCTTTCCTACGGCAAAGTTTCTAAACGGACCAAATGTGTTAATACAAGTCATGCGCGAGCAAACTGTCCTCTCATTGGTCAAAGTTCCGCAGTTTATTTTCGCTGAGCTATCATCCGTCAGGATGGAACAACAACAGCTTTTCGGGCTTATTGCATTTTTTTGCAGCTGTCGTTATCTTAATTTATAATTTTGAGCAGGAGTCCAGGATTCGTTGAGGAAATTGTTTTAAAATGCACATACTACAATGAGAACAATAAGATGGCATTATAAAATGAAAAGGCGTGTTTGCTTTTGAATGGCAAAGACGTGCCTACACACAGACATTCATAGGTTCATTTTAAGAGGTATTAGCAATACGACAAAGCTACTGCTTTTCACAGAACTGTAATTACCCATTATACATTGTGATATAGCCTGGGTCGTTGGTCCGTTGGATCGTATTGCAGAGACCACCTTGTTCAGGCGATCTCGGACCGATTGGTTTGGCGCGGATCCGAGCGTGATTGCCGTGTTCACATATGCCCAAATGAACCGAGCTAAGTGGGGAAACGTGCCAGATTCCGAAACAAAGTACTAGGTGTGAAAGCACCCTTAAATTGTGATACATGAATCTCCTACACTCTAAAAAAGGCTTGGTTAAAAACAACCCAAATTGGGTTATTTGGCAACCCAGCGCTGAGTAAATATTGGACTAAACGCATGCTGGGTTATTTTGACCCATCTGGTTGGGGTAAATGTTTTTACCAAACATGCTTGGTTGTTTATTTAGGTCAGCTATTGTTTAAAAATTCTTATATTGCTGGCTTAAAAATGGGCTGGAAATTAAAAATCACATACAGAATTACAGAGCAATAATCAAAAGATCAACATTTATTATAAAGCAGGAACACTCATGGACAAAAATATAAGACAAATTGATTTTATTTCCGTCAATACAGCCAATACATACCATTGAACTTGTTTTACAATCATTTTAGAAAAAAAAACAAAAAAAAAAACAGGGGTCATTGGATGCCCATTTCCAATCAAGTTAATATGATTCTTTAGGGTCTTAATGAAAAGTCTTTTTACCTTGTCAAAATGAGCTCTGCAAAAATCATCCCATTCTGAGGGATTGTTCCTTTAAATGCAAATGAGCTCTGCTCGCCCTGCCCCTCTCTGCTGTTTTGAGAGATTGTTTACTTTAGCCGCATTTAGCGTGTTTAGCCGCGAAACTCGCCAACTAGCACATTATTAGGAAAGGCGATCGCACAGATTCATAAAAAAACCCTTATACTCACTTCTGCTGTAAGTGAAGCTGGATCACGAATGATTTGCACGAACATAGACGCATTTGTGTAGATCGGGAGGCGCATTCCCTTCAAAAACAAACGTAATCCACTACATCTTCAGCGGCTCAGATGTCGGGAGTAAATGACGACCACTATGTTCATTATTACATCCAGCAACACAACACCTCAATCGCTCAATCAGAGATATTCTTGTCTAAATTACATCCCTGCTCCGGCATCGAAACAATGGAGGTCAGATTGTTACAGCTGATCTGAGGTAAGACACTCATGTCAGCCAACCATCGTGGGAGCGGTCTCTGTTGGTGTGATGCCCCACCGACAGTCATCTGAGAATGGCTTGATTTGAAAAAGGGGATATTATTTTTACAGATTAACTAAAAACCATTGCATGGATTTTTATCATTATAGGGTAGATTTGTACATACACTGCCAACACACATTAATGTTCAAAAAAATTAGATAAAAACCCACAAAGGGTGCGCCATTTTGCCCTTATATCGTAAATTTTAGAGACCTGTATTTTAATAGGCTGCATCACGCAGTCAGTCATTGTCCTGCAGGATGTTCAGCCTCTATCTGTCCAGTTATCAAAATATTTATTTTTAAATAAAGATTTTTTTCTCATGGATGATTGTCTGACTGGATAAACCATCAGCTCTTTGAAACCATATCAAGATATGAGCATATTAACTTTAAAAAAAAAATAAAAAAAATTTTTAACTAGTGTGTTTTTTCTGCTTTCAGTAAATGCCTGAAAATGACATTTTAACCCAACTTGAGAATATGAACTAATGAAATATGTAAGCATTCTAGTTATTCTAGTCTCTTATTCTGTCTTCACACATCTAAAAAAAGAGAGAATGATCATGGAAGCTTTGTTTTAAAAGTGTGAGCGGGGTGCTTTAAAACACGGCACGAGGTCTTTCACCACAAATATCACATAAACCCGTCTACAGCCAGCTACAATAATAAACCATCGCTTTCATAAGCACTGTGAAGTGTGACAAGCCCACGGACAATAAAATGTGTAGCAATAAAGTAAAAAATCAAAGCTAGTTCAATGTAAAGTGTCTTTAAGAGGGTTTGTCCTGTCTTTCCATACTCACTGTGAGAATAAGTGACTGTGAATATATGTGCAGCTCTATTGCAGGACTGTAATTTCTAAGCTATATGTCATTTTAGTTAGCACTCTCTTCCTGTGAGCACTTGGCCATTAATGAGGAACTGAGCTGCTATTGAAAGACTTAATCCATTAAACTTCCACTTTTTAGTGAAATGGCTCTTTTCTGTAAGTGTTCATAAAATTAGTACAATTACCAGAGGTCGCCTCCGCTAGTGTGCGGCACTGTAAAAAGCTCTGGAAGTGAGTGAAATATTCACGGCGATAAATAATATATATATATATATACCAAAAATGTGATCATATAAAATTTGTATTCGATTTAGAGATTCGACCCATTGAATATAACTTTAAAACACTATAAAACTGTATAACCATAAAACACTATAAAACATTATTTTTTAAATAATTTATTTTTTAGTAAATTAATGAATATATTGTTAAAATACAACAAAAACAACAAAATAGTGTTTATATTTTCATTTTCTTTAATTTCTTTTTTTACATTTTTTTTAAAATATAAATTTTAATTATTTCAAACTTAACATCAGCAAGCTTTTTATTTGGCAGCTTGCTGGCAAGTAAGTATATGTGTTGCTGTTTGCTTTATGACATTTAATAGGAAATAAGCACATTTTTTCATGAGATGACTGCTATATTATTTTTAAAAATAAAAATTGAAAAGGACAATACTACAAATTCAACTATAATGTATAAATACTTCACATTTTAAATAACATGTGACCCTGGACTACAAAACCAGTCATAAATGTAATACAATACAACTTAATATTACTTAATAACTTAATAATACAACTTTATGAAAGTTGGAATCTGAGGGTGCAAAAAAAAAAAAAATCTAAATATTGAGAAAATCGCCTTTAAAGTTGTCCAGATGAAGTTCTTAGCAATGCATATTACTAATCACAAGTTAAGTTTTGATATATTTACGTTAGGAAATGTACAAAATATCTTCATGGAACATGATCTTTACTTAATATCCTAATGATTTTTAGCATAAAAGAAAAATCGATAAATTTGACTCATACAGTGTATTGTTGGCTATTGCTACAAATATACCCGTGCTACTTAAGACTGGTTTTGGGGTCCAGGGTCACATATTTTTGTTGCCATTATAGTAAGGGGCCATTCAAAGCTGCAAGCAATAATAATAATAATAGTAATAATAATATAGTATTTGACTTTTTTTTTTTTTTTTTTTTTTTTTTTTTATCTGCATGGGCTAGTAAAAAGCAAGTAAAATAGTTATTCGTAACAGTAAGTAAATACTATAATACTTTCTCTAAAATATTTTCTCCCTCCAGGTAGTCTCATCTCATCATCAGTATAACTTTTCTTCTAGATATTTTGAAGCATTCATCAAATACGTGCTGAACATTTCATTTAAACAAGTCTTTGAGTATATCATAAATGTTTAATTTCAGTAACCTTGCAAACTTTGTTGAATTCAGCTGTGAGATTGTATGAAATGTGCATTTGTGGACTGCACCAAAACGTGTGTACTGTGTTTAATGGTTGGTCTGTGTGAATTGAATGCTAACAGGAGAGCTGTGTTGTTACGAGCGCTCTGCATGATTGACAAACTTTAAATCCTTCATTTTCAGGCAAAGCTGTGCTAAATCCAGTTTGCCACTATGTCGTATTCATGTCATATTAACTGTGTGCTTTATGTGAAATTTGCACTAGTTTGTCTCAGTCTGTACAAACTTATCAAATTACTGAGTTTATTCTTTTTTAATTGATATTTTCAGCAGTTTCTTTATTTGTCAAAAATACTATAAAAGAATTACATAATCAATAAGTTGCCAACTAAATTCATAACTTTTTTTTTTTGTTGTTGAAATTAGATTCATTCATTTTCAAATGATATAATTTAGTATGCATGTTATGCATGTGTTTTTGCAACCTTTAAATTAAATAGTGTAATAATAATAATCTGCTGTTAAAATTTTATGGGTAGTGTATTTAGGAGCACATTTGTTTGGATTAAAATTTCAGTATTTTTATATTTTAATTTATTGACGACTCTTGACAACCTGATAAGCTTTGTTGGGCAACTTCATGAAGGTCACAGGTGTCAGTAATGATAGAAGCATTAAAAATATGGCGTGTAACTCAAAAATCATCGACAACTGTGTACCAGCTCTCCATAACTTGAGCGAGTGAGTCGCATGAAAGGACGAGAGGAGGGGATATTCAGCGGCTGTGTCTGTAGGGGCTCAGGGGGTGCAGACGTGACCGTGTCCCCAATACAGCACTGAAGAAAAGCCCACAGCCGCCTTTGAGATGGAAATGTTAAGGAGGTAGCGAGGGTGTCCAAGGCAATATGAATTATTCAAAAGAACCTTTTGAGTCTTGACGGTCAATATCTGTGACTGAAAAGAGAGACAAGCCCAGAACCGCGGTTCTCAGAATAGGATTCTTAGATCTGAAAGTATGAGCTGGTTTGTCTGTAATAGGCATTTCTGTCAGAGCCGTGAGATGTGAACTAGGTTACAACCAGTTTGGCATAAGAATGTGTGCGAGTATCAGGCTTTGTGTTACACTGATAGCACAGCCGAGTTCACACACAATGCCATGAATGCATGTTTCATGCTCCTTCATGTATCCATGAAAACATGAGTGGCCCGTCATAGATTTTATATCAAGAAAAGCAGGAAAAATAACTTTCTGAGGAACTCTTTCCTGGTGTATCAGGTTCTAGGCCTTAGCTTTTGTTATTAATTTTCTATGAGTCAAATGAATAGCTCAAGAAGTTATACAATATGATACACATTTTTTTTTTTTAAATGTGATACACCAATTTTTTTTTTTTTCTTTTCAAGGGTTAGTACATCCAAAATTAACGTTCTGTCATTTACTAACCCTCATATTATTCTAAACCCATGAGATTTTTGTTCTTGCCTAAAAAACTCTTAAAATTACATTCTGTGACACACAAACAGTACTGTTTATAAAATTATAGTGGATTTGTGCATTCACCATGAGAAATACTGCTAGTGGAGTGATACAAACTATGAAACGCTTCCCGTGGCAATACATGGTGAATGTCTCTTGGGTGGAAAGACCTCTTGAGGACCATGTATTATATATATATATAGTATATTTATACAACATTTCTTACTGGTCCTTGAATCTGATAGGCTGAAAGGAGTGCAATATTCTAGTGATATCGGAACCTCAACAGTTTCAGTGAAAACAGTGAGAACAGTGAAATGGTATTTCTCACAGAAAAGTGTCATTTCGGACACCCAAATCCACTATAATTCCATAAATAATACGGAATTCATGTTAGGGAGTGTAGTTTTAAGATATTTTTAGGTGAGAATGTACTTGTTCAGAAAATTTGAAAATTTGCTTCAATGTTCTCTGGGATGTGAGCTCCAGGGCATCAGCAGCCATTCAGCGCTCATGAACCCGCCGAGAGCAGGCTTACCTCGGCTAGGTCTTCTGCAATTTACCGCTGGCTATTAGAAATATTTGCTTATCATTTCTGTGCAGGAGAGACTTGGTGTTTCCAAACAAAAGGAAATATATCAGTATTGTTTTCAGCCAATACGAGTTGAAAAATATCGGCATATCGGCAAAAATCCAATATCGTGCATCCGTACTGAATTGCCTAGCAACTTTTATGTTGGCTGTTGCTGTTGTCAATTAAATATCATTATTCAATACATTTTTATATAAATAATAGTAGTATTTAATTATAGTATTTAGTATTGGGAAAGAGTGTGTGTTTAGTGATGGTGATGCATTATTCTGCCATTAGATGGTGACAAGAGTTTTTAGGAAAGAGTCAGCAGTAAATACTTCTATATTGAAAGAGACTGAAGCAGGGTTGTAAACAATAACGTTATTTTTACTTTCAATGATGCCTTGTAAGACGCAGCCAACAAATTCACTGAGTGGCTCCATCATTGGAAATCACCCTTAACTAGGGCCCTATAAAATCTGTTTTATTTTTTTTCCCCAAATTCTGTTTTATTTTTTTCTAAATTCCATTTTATCCATTTTAATTTTACTGGATTGCGTTTTCTGGACTCCTTTTTAATTGTTAAATTAAAATTGTATTAATCAAAAAGCATGTCTAATTAATAAAAATCATGAAACTTAAACAATTTAACATCCGTTTATTACAGTTTACCAAATTCTGTGTTCTAGCATGTCTAATTATTTGAATGCATAAAAACTTGTTTCATTTATTCTTACAATAGCCTTGTGAATTTTTTCTCAGAAATTCTGTTTTGTGTATTTGCATTTTTCTAGTTATCAAATGAAGGTATAAAGCATAATTTAATTTATCTTTTAATTCATGAAAATTAAACATTGTATTTTTGGCAAATAAAGGGTATTTACTATTACAATTAAAACATATGATATATATATATGAAATATGTGATTATTTGTTAAAAATAAGGTTTTAATCATTTTAGTAGTAGTAGTAGTATGTATGTGCATTTTGTTGAACGATAGTAATGCATATCTGCCGTAATGTCTTCACGTTATAAACCGAACTTTTGACGGGTTGTTGTCAGTACCTTTAAATTTCTGTGTGTATTTGATATGATGGCAGTTTTACTCAAATTAAATGGTACAATGCTCATTAAAATTATTCTCAGAGCATTTCTGGAGATGTTGTTCATGTGTTTATGTCCTCATGTAGTGAGACGGCAGACGCTAATATCAGCGCAAGTGTCACACACGTTTTAGTACGAGTTGTAAACAAAACTGTGTATCTGTGCCGATCACAGAGACACAAGTAATTTATATTTAAACAGTCGTTTTGCAGCTTAATACGATTCCGTCCGCGTTTTCCGCATTGCGGAAATCATAAGACCCTACTTAACAGATGAAAGGATGACAAAAATATTGCTTTTCTTAGCAGATTTTCAAAGTAATGTTTTAATGTGGATATAAGATTGAGCTGAAGAATGAATGCTGTATCAAATGCACGTAATCACACTCACTCACTCAATCTCACATAATACAGTGAGATTTTAATGCATTAATACAATAAGCTTTCAGTTAATCAACTCAATGTTCCTTCATTACTAGTTCTAAAGTGATGTTTTTGAATTAGTAACGGAGGCTTGGGCTCAACTGTCAACTTTAGATTTGAATCAGTGGTGGAAGGAAGTATTTCTGCACAAAAGAGGGTTTTTAAAGACACTTCGTTGTTGTTTCTTATGTATTTACACACTTGTGGTGTCGAACTCTTGTATAAACAATATCATACGAGTAGCCATGCAATATGGCTGTATATCAGCTCGGGCTATGAGATATGGGCGAATCATAGCCGTGATGATATACAGCCATATTGCATGGCTACTCATATCATCATATAGTACAATATGATATTAAAAGAAATGTGGATACATGGAAGCCTGTATACATGGTAGGTAGACAACATCTGAACTACATCAAACCAGTGCTCCACGTTAATTATCTGTCTAACGCCTTTGAGGCTGGAAAGCTGGTAAACATTTTGTTAGCAACACAATGGAGATCTGCTATACATTCTGTCTATTTTTTGTTGCGTCATTGTGAGCTGGTTTGAGGGTTGCTGTAGGTCTGAGCTTACCTCAACAAAGAACATGGTTGTTTGGGCAGCCAAAGGCTTTGAGAATTTGAACTTGCTGGTTTTGAAGCAGTTCAGCCCAGCAGCAGCATATTAAGAAGATGAAAGCCAAATGTGGTAGTTTAATGTTATTACTGACGTGAGTGAGAGAAGATCACAGCTGAAGACCGTCTGCCTCTTGGTGATAATTTCTCATTCTTTTATTCTTTTTATTTAATGGAAGACCAAAACAGAATTACTAAGTGAATTAAGGTCTTTTATTTTTGATATCTATCTGACACAATTAAGACTAAAAAGAAACACATAAGCAACGTGAAGCTTCTAAAGAGTATTTTGTGTCACAGCTACAGCTTGAAGCGTTTCATGTTTAGAATAGCATACTATAACATATAAATTATTTATTTATTTTTTTTGTACAGTTGCATAGAACGGACATTATCTGTATGCACTGGAAACTTAGATGACCTACTATTGTTGACAAAATGAGCAGCATATAACAGCTTCAGAACACTAAATTCTACAATACAGTGTGCTTGACTAGACTTTCCATTTCTATTGTAATGTATGACCCAGAGGTTATTACAGCCTTATTTTAGACATTGTTTGGTCAGACTGCCAAATGTTTAAACTGTTTTACACAAAATGTAATTATAAATGCAAATAAGCCTGTGGCATTTGGTAGACTTAGGAAATGAGGCAAAGTCTGCTCTCTGTGTTTTGTAAATTCATGCTACACTTCTGTTTGATGTAAAACCAGGTTTATGGAACATCTTTTATTTTAAACTCTTAATAAAAAAACAAGTATTATAATTATAATATTGTTTGTTAAAACAAAAACACATGAAATGTTTGCATGTATGTACATTTATTTATTTATTTATTTATTTATTTACTTAATTCACTTATAATATTATTACTCTTGTTCTGGTTGTTATTAATAATAATATTATTAGTTTAATAAAATTAAATAAATTAATAAAAAACACACATCATTCAACATGATGAGAGTATCATGAATTATATGACTTCTAAAGGTTTTGTCATCCAACATCAGAGTCTGATAGCCCCCCACCCCTTCCGATATGTATTTAAAGCTGTGACAACATTCCATACTTAAGTTTTTGAGATATTTAAAGGATTAGTTAACTTCCAGAATAAAAATGTCCTAATAATTTACTCACCCCAATGTCATCCAAGATGTTTATGTCTTTCTTTCTTCAGTCAAAAAGAAATTAAGGTTTCTGCAGAAAACATTCCAGGATTTTTCTCCATATAGTGAATTTAAGTGGTGACCAATGGGTTGAAGGTCCAAATTGCAGTTTCAATGCAGCTCCAAAGGGCTCTACGCGATCTCATCCGAGGAATAACGGTCTAATCTAGTGAGCGATCAGTCATTTTCTAATAATAAAATTAAATAAACAAAAAAAATTATTTAATGGGATAATATATTATAAAATGATTGGCATAATAAGAATATATTTTAATACATTTTACACAATAATAAGAAATATATTTGTAAATAAAATTAATTTTATTTAGAGCAGACAGTCATGTTACTGTCAGTGTGAGCAGGGTGTTCCCAGGTTCATAGGATTACAGAACTCGACCATCCATGAGCGAATCCATGAGTTTTATCACTGAGATGCCATGTAAATTTATTTTTATAAACATCCACATGAGAAACAATTACCGTTTGAATTGGGCTAATGTCAGCTTTTTTGAATATTGTGCATCCCTAATTTGAAACGTTAATTACGGAATGATGCCTACTGTATCACCTACTGTTTAAATTTCTAAATGGCCAGGATACAGTTTACACTGTGTGTTGTTCAATTGGTAAACTGCTATTTCATTCTGAACTTGAGTGAGATTGCAAAAAAAATAGTGAAAACAATTGTTTAATTTTAATATTTTTTATGTCCACCAATATATAACAGTATTGTAAAGCTAATAGCTTGTGCTTTGTGGTTAGTGTTATGCAAATTAGTTAATTATTTGTTGGTTACCATGGATAAATAAACCAAATTGGTTGAGTAAATGTGATGCAGGTGTTTTCACTTAAGCTTCTCCACTGATAATAGAAGAAGCAAGAGCTTGTGTCAGGTCTAGTGTTTGTTTGGAATTAAGTTTTTTTCTGACTGTGTGTGTGTGTCATCTCATAATAACTTAGAAATGGCGGCTTACCAGGTGTGCTTGAATATCTCCTTTGAATTTTGAATTCATTTTGATTAATTTAAACAGACAGTTAAATAGTTCGTAACTATTTTGGCAATTTTACTACTGGGGTTTAAAACAGGCACCTTATTCAAATATCTCTTACTTCAGCATCATTGAGAGGTTGCTGTCATTTTAATCAGTAAGGTCACAGGATGATTAGTGATTTTTCAGAAGGTCTGAACAAGTCCACACAAGTCCAAACACTTTGGAAGTGCATAGTGTGCTTTCAGTTGGCATATGCTCCATTTCTAGTTTTGGTACAGTGCACTAAAAAAATTCCCCACCCCCCCATTTTGGGATATCATTACTTTTATTTACTTTCGTTGTTTTTTTTTTAATACACTGACCAAAATTATAAACACAACATTTTTGTTTTTGCCCCCATTTTTCATGAGCCGAACTCAAAGATCTAAGACTTTTTCTAATGTACAGAAAAGGCCTATTTCTCTCAAATATTGTTCACAAATCTGTCTAAATCGGTGTTAGTGAGCACTTCTCCTTTGCTGAGATAATCCATCCACCTCACAGGTGTGGCATATCAAGATGCTGAATTGAATGTTCATTTCTCTACCATAAGCCATCTCCAAAGGCATTTCAGAGAATTTGGCAGTATATCCAGCCGGCCTCACAACCGCAGACCATGTGTAACCACACCAGCCTAGGACCTCCACATCCAGCATCCAGCCACCTGGACGGCTGCTGCAACAATTGGTTTGCATAACCAAAGAATTTCTGCACAAACTGTCAGAAACCATCTCAAGGAAGCTCATTTGCATGCTCGTTGTTCTCGTTGGGATCTTGACCTGACTGCAGTTTGTTGTCGTGACCGACTTGAGTGGGCAAATGCTCACATTCGATGGCATCTGGCACTTTGGAAAGGGGGTTCTCTTCACGGATGAATCCCGGTTTTCACTGTACAGATGAATCACGGATGAATCCCATACACGCGTTGTGCGGGTTAGTGGTTCGCTGATGTCAACGTTGTGGATTGAGTGGCCCATGGTGGCGGTGGGGTTATGGTATGGGCAGGCGTATGTTATGGACAACGAACACAGGTGCATTTTATTGATGGCATTTTGAGTGCACAGAGATACTGTGACGAGATCCTGAGGCCCATTGTTGTGCCATTCATTCATGACCATCACCTCATGTTGCAGCATTATAATGCACACCCCCATGTTGCAAGGATCTGTACACAATTCCTGGAAGCTGAAACGTCCCAGTTCTTGCATGGCCAGCATACTCACCAGACATGTCATCCATTGAGCATGTTTGGGATGATCTGGATTGGCGTATACAGCAGCATTTTCCAGTTCCTGCCAATATCCAGCAAGTTCACAAGTTCCATTGAAGAGGAGTGGACCAACATTCCACAGGCCACAATCAGCAACCTGATCAACTCTATGCGAAGGAGATGTGTTGCACTGCGTGAGACAAATGGTGGTCACACCAGATACTGACTGGTTTTCGGACCCCCCAATACAGTAAAACGGCACATTTTAGAGTGGCCTTTTATTGTGACCAGCCTAAGGCACACCTGTGCAATAATCCTGTTGTCTAATCAGCATCTCAATATGCCACACCTGTGAGGTGGATGGATTATTTCGGCAAAGGAGAAGTGCTCACTAACACAGATTTAGACAGATTTGTGAACAATATTTGAGAGAAATAGGCATTTTGTGTACATAGAAAAAGTCTTAGATCTTTGAGTTCAGCTCATGAAAAATGGGGGCAAAAACATGTTGCATTTATAATTTTGGTCAGTGTCATCTGACCAAAATCATCTGTTGTTTCTAACCATAGACATTTGTAGTTTTAATTGTTCAGTCATTGTGTAAAATAATGTAGCTACCAGTCTGTTTCAGTGATTTGAATGACATGAATGGATTTAGTTTTTATTATTATTATATTTATTTATTATTATATATATTTTTTCCACTTCAGCCTGTTACCTTAAAGCATAACTGATGTCATGTAGTGATCATATTAGTGATCCTCTAGCGTAGACACGCACTGCGTTTCACATCAAATCCATATCTGACTTCAACATATAAAAAATATAATTTTTTACAGTAAGTGTGCTTAGTACCTGCTAGCCTGGATAATTTCACACTCGGACCAATCCTGTTATACTGATGTTTATAGATAAATTTTCTCCTGGAACATTTGTTGAAGGAAACGGGAAGAAAAAGTTTGCCAAGTAATAAACTTAACATGAATTCAACTGGTCACAATTTTGGAACAGTGTGAAGGCCATTGAACAGAATAGAGACACAGGACTATCCAGCAGTGAGATTTAGATGGCAATTAAAACAGACGTGTTGCATAATTAACATTGTCATTAAAGGGGACTTGTCTGATTAGATCAGGCTGGTTGGTAATGACCTGTCTGAAAACTGAGCTGTGTCACTTCTTAGAACTCGAGCTTGCATTCAGACAGCTCCATCTCCTGCTTTTTTGCACACAAGGGTGTCACGTTGGCAGGTCTTGCCTTTCACAGACTGTCTGGCATCAAGTTCAAGAGGGAGGAAGATTGAATCTTTGCACCACGTCTGTGTCTTTCATGTATGGCTCCTGTTGGACTGCTTTGCTGGTCAATCTTTCGTTAAAAACAGACGCAATATACAGGAGCATATATCGTAAAGTGTATCTGCAGTTTCTGAAAGGGATCAGGACATGAAAAATCTTTTGAAAAACATTTGAAATAAGAATTCAGTTTCCAGTGGTAACATTACAGTGCCTTGTGAAAGTATTCAGTAATTTTTCAGTTATTTTTTTACATTTTGCTACCTTATGTTAAACTGCTTAAAATTACTTTTTTTTCTACATCAGTCTACACCCCATAATGACAAAGCAAAAACAGAATTGTCAGAACTTTGTACATTTCTTAAAAAAAAAAAAAAAGATGCACATCTTCAGGTTTCTTGAGAAATATTTGATTGGGAATGCACTGGACTGGGTTTTCATTAAGGCTATCCCAATATTTTGGTGCATTGAGCTTTTCTTTTACTCTAATGAGTCCCTCAGTCCCTGCTACTGAAAAACCCTACAGAATGAGACTGCTACCTCCGTACTTTACTGTTGGAATGGTACTCTACAGGTGATGAGCAGTGCCTGGCTTCCTTCAAACATGATGCTTGGAATTGAGTTCCATCAGACGAGAGAATCTTGTTTCTCACAGTCTGAGGATCCTTTAGGTGCTTTTTTGCAAACTCCAAGTGTGTCTTCACTGAGGAGAGGATTGAGTCTTGCCACATTGACATAAAGCTGTTGCCAATGTGTACACTCGAAGTGCAGTAACATCTAAAAGCAATATGAATGCTCCTGAGCTAAATTTCAGTGGTGCCAGAAAAGGGTATAAATACTTATGCAATGAAATCATTTAAGTTTTTTTATTTTTTTATTTTTAATAAATTTGCAAAGATGTTGAAAACCCGTTTTTTTTGCTCTGCCATTATAGTGTATGGAATGTAGATTTGTGTAGAAAAAAATGATTAAAAACGTTTTAACACAAGACAGCAACATAACAAAGTGTGAATAAAATGAAGGGGTATGAATACTTTCGAAAGGCTCTCAAAACTCAACATTTCCTTCAGAGTCTAAAAAGATTAAAGTGAAAAAAAAAAAAGGGGTGTGACCTTATTAATAATCAAGGCTGGCCCTTGAAGCGTATGATCACACTTGTGTGATTAGAACATTCAGTGCATCACGTGATCAGTTAATAAATTCAGTTCAGCTTATGTGTATTGGCTGGCACTGAGCCAGAGATGAATGCGCTCAGCACTTGGCATATCACAACTTGTCACTTTTTAAACCAAATAATGATTTCAGACATTTAAATACAAAAAAAGTACTGTCGAGACATACATTTATAATTTGTAAAATAGGCACTGGTGTAAATGGAAGCAGCAGTAACAATCCTTACAAACATAATTTGACAACTTGTTTCATTTATATCATATACACATTGTTTAGGTAACAATAATGTTTACTCTATTCTTCTGCCAGGTCAGCAGAAACTTACTTTAATGTCTTTCAGGAGCCCAACATTATAAACCAGAATATCAGAAATTTCATAATACAATTAACATGTTTGTGAATATTTTGAATAAAAAAGGAAAAATGAAATAATACTGACACATCACTCATACACCACCATTGTGAATGCGGTTTGTCATGTGACAAACATGATGCACCGCCATGGAAAAAATAAGATGATAAATTGTAAAATAATGGTTGCCTGAAAAAAAAAACAAAAACAAAAAACTCATGCTGGAATATTTTAAACTCACGTGTGAAAAGGTTAATCAGAGTTGGTCTGTGCTTTCATCAAAAATGATGTAAGTCCTGTAAACATTAAAAAAACTTGTGGATCCAAATTCAGTAAGCTTGAACTTTTTTGAACTTTTAAGCTGAACATTAACGTTAGTAAGGATCTTCGAACTTAGTCTTGCCTGTGAGTTTGATAAACAAACTGAAAAGGTTATATAGAACCACTTCTGTACATCAGAACAAGTTGTATAATAATTGAAAAGCAAGAAACACGAATTAGCCTAATGGTGACTTGAAACAGAAACACTACAGTAAAATATAATAAAAAAAAAACACTACATTAAGCTTAAACATTTATTACTTATGTATAACAAATATTTGTTTCATTATCCACCTTATTTTTCAGTGCGGAAGTAAGTTGTTTTCTGGTAATGTGTTAGACTTTTGGTTCGTAAGCCGCCATAGGGAAATAATGAGAAGCATAACAAAGTGCAGTAAACGGTAAAACTGTTTGCATCACAAACCATTGTGCTCATACACTGACCAAAATTATAAATGCTACACTTTTGTTTTTGCTCTCATTTTTCATGAGCTCAACTCAAAGATCTAAGACTTTTTCTGTGTACACACAATGCCTATTTCTCTCAAATATTGTTCATAAATCTGTCTAAATCTGTGTTAGTGAGCACTTCTCCTTTGCTGAGAGGTGGATGGATTATCCGAAAACCAGTCAGTATCTGGTGTGAAAAATAGGCCTTTTGTGTACATAGATAAAGTCTTAGATCTTTGAGTTCAGCTCATTAAAAATGGGGGCAAAAAAAAAAAAAAGTGTTGCATTTATAATTTTGGTCAGTGTAATTAAGATAATACATTAAAATAATATGGTAAGACACATCAGTTTGCTGTACCAAGGAGCAAAACGAGTCGTTTTGCACAGCTAAAAACAGCTGGAAGCAAATGAGATCGAAAACCAGAAACATTATTTTTTACAAATGGCCGCGTCCGCTCTTATGGGAACAATTAGGTGGATAAGCCTTTAACCTGAAGCGTAAATTATTCAAGTGCATGATCAGTACTTAAGTTGACCATGAATAGCCACATGACATTGTAAATTCTTGCTGTAAATTATATTAAGTTGCTCATACTAAATGTCCTAAAATGTAAACATTTACATTTTTATATAATGTCAACTTTTTCTACATTCACTACATTCACATTCAATCAACCTTTAAATCAGAGACAAAGTATTTTGTCTGACAAAACTCAAGTTGGATTCTGTCCCAACACACAACAGAGCTCTTAATGAAAGATGGGGCAGTAAGAACTATATTAATGATCCTGACAGCAGACCTGCAGCATGTGTATCCGTGCTTTGTAATGTCACATGAAGAGTGCAGAAGTCTTAAAGGCACTGTGGAGATTAGTGTCGTATTTAATTTTAAAGATCAGAGAGAGAGCTTACAAGAAACCTTGATGCAAGAAACCTTAAGTTTAGGGTCTGAAGATATGACCAGAATCTTAAATCATGTTTATTTGTTGTACAGCAGTTTAATATATTACATTTACTTTTTAGTAGTATCTTTTTAAATTCAAATGCAAGTTTTTTTTTTTTTTTTTTTTTTTAAAGATCATTTTAAGTTCATAACAAGTGAATCTGGCATCAGTGCAGCGGCTTCATGTATCTCTTGACATAAAAACAAAAGACTATAAATGCATTCATGACTGAATGAGCCATGCTTGAAACTATTGTGAAATAGATGCCATGCGAACACTATGCATCAGTTAAATTACAGTTTCATTACGGTTACGCCAGATGCGTAAAGCTGTCTGTGGTATATAGTGTAATATGGTTTTGGCTTGCTAACAGTAGTTTTTTTGTAATGGCTCCTACATATGCCTTCATGCCACCTAGCCAAGACTCTCTACTTTCATTGTATAGAAAAAAGGTTTTTGTACCATCTCCTAAACATCTCCACAAAAAAAATGTGTGCAAGTGATGGTGGAATTTTTATTTTTGTGCGAACTGTCCAGCGAGCGGTGCTTATAGAAGGACAGTTTAGTACAGCGTTCAGGTAGAAGGAGTGAAGGACGTGTTGTGAAAGACAGATGAATAGGGGGAGCAGATGGGTTTGCCGTGGGTGAGCCTTTAGAAGAGATAAAGCAGAGATCATTCAGACAATCAGCCCGTGCCCCGATGCAATCATCCCATCTCATCTGCTTTCAAGAGCTATTGGGCTTTTTATTGAGCTGTTGTGCTGCAGACAGAGGCAGTCTGATAGCACTTTAACCCTCTGATAGGGTTAATATTAAACCCTAGCCTTTACTACGCCGGCGGCACTTAGTCTTACAAGACATGAGCTGAAATAGTTTTGTATAGATGAATGGACCAAAATGCCTTTGGATGCTGAGCTGCTCTCATCAGCAACAAGAAACCAACTTCCAACAAGTCCCACAAGTTAATGATTTCAAGGGTTGACCTGGAGTTTCATTTTATCTAGTCATTTACTGTCAGACTGAATGACGGTGTTATTTGTGCAGTCACAGCTGAGTGAGCTTTTATGGCACAATTTTCAGTTTATATTTAGTTTTTTTCAAGCTTTTTTGATGTCACTGACCCTCAAATACCACGATCCCATTGCAAAGGACCTGCTGCTTAAAATGTAAAAGGAGATAAAAAAAAAAAAAAATATATATATATACAGTATATAGTGAAAAAATAAATGTTAAAAACATAATCTAAAAAGTTGACGCTATATTTTTCTGCCAACCATTAGAATGCTGTTAGAAGCATATATCTGAAGAGAAACATAAAACTATAGATGTCAACAGAATAAAATAATTATTTAATCTCATGATTTCACACTTGTATTGAACAGAATTAATTTTATTTTATTTTAATTTATTTTAGACGTGCACCCTATTAATTTACTAACTGCTTGTTAGTAAAAAAAAAAAAAAAAAACATTAGCTTAAATATTCTTTTTGTATTCTATTTGTTTTTTTTTATTTTTACTTATTATACAATTAATAAATAGCAATAATACAAATAATAATAATAATTATAATAATAATAATAAAAAGAAGACCATAAGCACTAGCTTGCTCTATTCTTTTTTCTGTTCTATTGGTTTTATTTTTATTTATTATATAATTAAAAAAATGTCCTGTCATTGCTCTTTTGTTGATTTTAATTGCTTTCATTGTCCTCATTTGTAAATCGCTTTGGATAAAAGCATCTGCTAAATGACTTTATTTTATTTTATTTTATTTTTTGTTTTTAAATGTAATTACATTTAATTTACATCTTAATATGCTGCTTCTGTTCCAAAGTTGCACTGTAAACTAACTTTTAAAGACTAACTTTTGAAGATGTAATAAAGTTACACAATAATAGACAGTGCCACCAGACTTTTAGTGGCCATTCAGTCATTCATTCATTCATTCATTCATTCATTATTGCAGTCCAAATTTGCTGATTTTTCAATGGCTTCTCAAAAATTTCTATATTTGCAAAATTAGTTTCTATTGCAAAAATAATCATTAGATAATGTAATTAGCGGTAAGTGAAAATAGGAATAATTTTTTGCAAAACTGAGTATGTAGAAAGCTTTCAAATATTAATACAACAATGCTGCAGTATGCTGTATATTTATATTGTATACTGTAGCAGTGTATGTTTTATCTTATTTAACTATTATTCTGTTATTATTATTACTACATTTTTGTCCTCTTGTTATGTTTGTGCCAACTGTAGGAAAGCTTAAAGGCATGAGAGACGAATCCACCAAGCCCACATACGGCTGCCAGGTGACCATCCAGTCCGAACAGGAGAAGCAGATGATGAAGATTTACAGAAAAGAGGAGAAGAAGGAGAGGAAACGTGAGAGACGAGGAGATGAAGGGGATACCTTTGAATACGCTTTTCATTTTGACCCCAGGGAATTGAGACTGCAGAGGTGAGCACCTGTCTTTCGCTCTTTCATCTGTCTGTCTGTCTGTCTGTCTTCCTCTTTCATTACGTGAACAAGCACCTCTCCACATATCAGAGTGTGGCCTATTGAAAAGAGAAAGAGAGAGAAAGCTTGATAAAACTGCTATCTGGAGCTTTTGCAGAAGGGATTTTCTCTTAATGTTTAATTTCACAGGATGAAAAAGAGCAATGATCTGTTTAATTAAAAATGCTGCCGTCCAAATGAGGCAGAGCATGAGGAGAGAGATTAGAGATGAGGTGTTAATACCTCACATGTCTCTTCGCGCTCTCAGCCTTTCAATCATCCCGCTGCAAGACAACATCCAAACAAAAATAACTCTGAAAAAAAAACGAGCTTTATGTGGGATTCGTTTAAACCCTCGTCGGTCGTACCTGAGTCTGCTAAATGCGCCAAACAGATGTGTCTTTTGTAAGATCTGAAGCATTTTATTGGACTAATAAGATCTTTGAGTATTAATAAATGGTGTTGTCAGATTACATTAATAAATCTGAATATAAGTGGGGATGTTATGCCTTCAGAAAGATCTGTGATATTACAAAGTGTTTTCTAGAAAGAGAATTCAATGTTGAAATTTACCACAGATATCAAGTGTGTAATTAGCATTTTATTTGGAAACAAAATCATGTTAACAAGGTTTGACATTTTCAAATTGTTCCCTACTGACAAACAAAAAGGAAAAAGGAGACATTTCCTTCAACCCTGAGAGTTGAACTTTCTAAAATGGCTGATGGTTTCATTGGTGACAGTTGATATGTAAGTTAGGGACACAACTTCTAGTCTTTAAAAGGATAAATTATGTGAAATGCTAACTAAAACAAAAGTTTTGGACCAGTAAGACTTTTTAATGTTGTTAAAGAAGCCTTTTCTGCTCATCAAGACTGCACTTATTTGATGAAAAATTAAAAAAAAAAAAAAAAAAAAAAAAAAAAAAAAAAATATATATTGTCAAAAATGATTGCAATTTAAAATAGTGTTTTTCTATTTTAATATATTTTAAAATGTAATTTATTTATCAAAGTTGTCCTTAGACAAGAACAGGTATTGTTTTGGTGAACCTTGATGAAAGGTTTTGATCCACTTCAAATGTTGGCTAGTGTGTGTATATATATATCTTTTGTAACAATATAGACTGCCGTTTAAAGTTTAGGGTCAGTAAATTTTTCTTTCTTTTTCTCTTTGAAAGAAATAATAATAAAAAAAAATACTTTTATTCAGCGATAATGTGTTAAATTGATAAAAAAATGATAGTAAAGACTAATATTGTTAAAAAAAAAAAAAAGATTCTATTTTAAATAAATGCTTATTTTTAACTTTTTATTCATGAAAGAATCCTGAAAAAAATATGACAGGCTCCAAACATAAAAAAAGGCAGCACAACTGTTTCCAACATTGATAATAAATCAGCATATTCGAATGATTTCTGAAGGATCATGTGACACAGAAGACTAGACTAATGACTGATGAAAATTCAGCTTTGAATTCATTTAAATTGCAATAAAATTTCATATAACTTTTTTTTTCTTTGTTTTTGATCAAATAAATGGAATATATATGTAAATATATAATGGAAATATATATATCTTCCTTCGTTTATTTATTTTTTTTTCCATCCAATCAAAAGACTGGCTCGATGGTGAGATTATATCTCTTTTTGGCTGTACTTTTTGTTGGTTATCCAAAAATCTCACTGGATTATGACAATATTTACAAAAAAAATGTTACAACTAAAGCAAAAGACTATTGTTGTGAAGCATCTCGAATGCCTAAACCCTTTGCAAAGTACTGTATGTAAATGAGGAGCACAGAGGGCACCTGCTTTGCAGAATGCAGCATCATTCGAGACGTTTCTGTGTGCCTGCTGAAGTATTGTCTTTCATGTGTTAGGAGACAAAGGTGTCGCTCTCAAACAGTGTAAAGGACACAAACGATTGTCTTAAAAGACTGACTTACAGCTGAGCACTTGAGCCAGGCAATCATTTGTGTCATTTTAAACTCTGAAATATAATCCTGAGAGCTCAAGGGCTCAAGATAAGCTTTTGGGTCTCTGTGAACGACCGATCACTGTTACGTGGTTCACGACCTGAACGCATGTGTGTTTTCAACAATGGATCTGAAAACAGAGCAACATGCAGACAGATCTGGTTCGGGTGGGATGTTTTTTTTTTAAAAGTCACTTATTCATGTTTTAACTTTGAAATTCTTTTTTGAAACAATGAAACAACAGCCAGGGCCAGCAGATTTTCGGCCAAATGAGTATGTTTAACCAGCAGTGGAGGTCACTTTAATTGGCCGTTCAACCACAGCACAAGATGAAAAATGTAAATGACGAAAGCAAGTGAACAAAAACGTCAAGAGTGCAAACACAGAAGGCTGCTCTGGCTTTTGTGGTTTCCTTTTTTTCAGTGTCATGTCAGACTACAAAAATGTCAGAACACTGCCACCTACTGCTATGGAGAGTGTTTCCTCTCACGTAGACACACACAACATAATTGCTAGTTGGCCATTAGCCAGTTCAGGTGCAGCTCTTGGTGGTCACACTAGATATTAATCATGCAAAATGATGCTAATATGTGTAAAATAATAAATGCAAATGATTCAGCTTCTGTTCTTAATTTAAAAAAAAAAAAAAGTTATTTCAAAGCAGCATTTAAATTTTTTTTTTTGTTTTCACATTTAAGAATTTATTTTGCTTAAAATAAAATAAGAAAAAAGTTGTTGATAGTAAATGTTTGGAGGCCAAACTTTATAATGTTTGAGCCGCTTTATTTTTTTGTGTCTATTTTGTATGAGGTTTGCCAATTCTGCAGCACTGTTACTAAAATCTAATATAATGTAAAACTAATTAAAATTAACTAGCTCATTATTGTCTATCAATACATGTTAATTAAGCACAAAATAAAGTAACTGCAATTTTTACTCCAATTTTCTGATGAACTTTTTACATTTAGTGCTTAATATTTGGTTCTAGGTTATATACCACAAAAGATGCGAGATATTATTCATACTGTATTATTGTGTATGCAAATGTTATTTATAAAAATAGACAGATATTTTAAATGGCTTAGCACTTTTATTTTTATTATCATTATTATTAATATTATATTTTTTAATCAGATACATCTGCTTTCATATGTGACCCTGGACACAAAACCAGTCATAAGGGTCAATTTTTTGAAATTGAGATTTATACATCATCTGAAAGCTGAATAAATAAGCTTTCCATTGATGTGTGGTTTGTTAGGGCAATATTTGGCCGAGATACAACTATTTGAAAATCTTGAAACTGAGGGTGCAAAAAAAATCTAAATACTGAGAAAATTGCCTATAAAGTTGTGTATAGATTATGAAATAAAGATCTTAACATTGCATATTACTAACCCTTTGTCACTCCCTATCTTGAACATAGACAAGAAAATGCACTATCCGAAGTTACAGTTTTATAATTCATGAACGAAAACATTTTGTAATATGATTTTGATGTACAATTTCCACGGTAATGCAATGCCTGATTTTAAAATGGTTTTCAAAAGATGAATTTTGAGATTTTAAGTTTTCAGCTGATATATAATTTCTTAAGATTTCTATTGCGTGATAGGGAAAAAGGCAACGAAGAAAGTCTTTTTGTGACAAAGGTCAGAACTCCTGTGATGTAGATTTTTGATGTGCACTCTAAATTGATCTATTACTTTTCCTACATAACTTGTAACACAAAAGAGTGGTAAAATATCTATTTAGGAGCCTTAGACCTTCCCAACGATATATAGTTTGTCATGATTTGATTAGGATTTATTTGTAATATGGTGAAGTAAACTTCGGTGACAGTTAAAGGGCTAATCACAAATTACGTTTTAATATATTTACGATAGGAAATTTACGAAATATCTTCATGGAATGTGATCTTTACTTAATATCCTAATGATTTTTGGCATAAAAGAAAAATCTGTAATTTTGACCCATGCAGTGTATTTTTGGCTTTTGCTACAAATATACCCGTGCTACTTAAGACTGGTTTTGTGGTCCAGGGTCACATATTTTTTCTTGGTGTTAGCTGAGACAAAACCGCTCTGCATTTGATGGTGATCTTGATTTATTTGTGAAGTCTATTGATGTGAAACTCTGTATTTGTCTGTAGGGAGCAGGCCTTACTGACTGCACGCAGTTCTCCGGTGTTAGGCCGGCACAGAGATTACGAACGCATCCGTTACCCTCACGTTTATGATTGTTATGCCGAAGCCACCAAGACCTCAGCATTCGTTGGAGGAGCCAAGGTAAAATCACACCCGCTGCTCACACACATACCCCACTAATCTGACTCTTATATGTGTGAAGACACAAAGGAAAAATAAATCTCCACTCTTAAATACAAAATCTCTCCCTAGTGCTTTGTTTACTCAGCATCATGCCAATCTGTTCAATTATATCATATTATCACACACTAGATTACCTAGAGCCTTTGTTTTTAATCCAGTTTTTATGATGTCTTAATTAACATTCCTGCTGCAGGCCATCTTCCAACGATTGAAATGAATTCATTTGGGCCTCATCTTTTTTCCTGCGGGTGGGGTGGAACAGGTGGTTTAGAGCCAGGACGATCTAGAGCTTTTTTTTTTATCACATAAATGTATGAGCAGCACAACTGTTTTCAACATGAGTAATTCTAAGCATTTTCTTGAGCAGTAAATCAGCATATTAGAATGATTTATAGAATGATCGCGTGACACTGAAGACTGGAGTAATGATGCTGAAAATTCAGCTTTGATCACAGGAATGCATTGCATTTTTAAAAACATTAAAACAGAAAACAGTTATTTTAAACTGTCTAATTGTATATTTAAACTGAATAATAAATTCTATAATAATAATTTAAATTGTAAATAATTTGATACATTTATTTAGAGGCTTTGTACAAAAATTCTTACTGACCCCAAACTTTTGAGCAATAATAATAATAGTAATAATAATAATAATAATAATAATAATAATAATAATAATAATAATAATGGACCATTTGGCTGTGGCAATTTGTTTAGAACAACAATATGTGACTAAGATGAGTAGTGTTGCCAGATATGATGATGTGTGGTGTTGTCTACTGTGATCAACAGCTGAATATGACACATTCATTAGTTCGGCATATGCTCTCAGTTTGGTGAAAATGAGTTGTAATTATAGGAGCTGGAGGAAATGCAGCGTGCTAAAATTAGATATTTATTCTCCTATTTATATAAATGATTTTCATTACAGAATGTACAGCAACCGCAGCTCAACCCAAGGCATTTCAATACTTAACGCAAATACACAAAGATGTGCTGCTCGCATTCTGACTGCTGTTTTTTTACAGCTAAGGCAGATATTGGAAGACTTTCAGTTCATTTCTGCTGTAATAAAGCACACTGCTGGCCGTAGCCCTCAACGCTGGTCTTTACTGTTTGGTTTGAGATGGTTGCCGTGAGCTAATGCATGATGAAGGTTTAATTGTATGTGTTTTTGTGTAATTATGTCCTCTCTGCTGTGTCGGCAGATGCTGCTGCCCGAGGGGATCAGAAGAGAGAATAATAAGATGTATGAGGAGGTTGAGATCCCCCCCAACGAGCCCATGCCTGTTGGCTTTGAAGAGAAACCCGTGTACATCTCTGAGCTGGACGAGGTCAGTGGCGGCTTATTTACAGCTGTTGACATTTATCAATGCTTGTGTTCACACACCATGAGCTTTTCTCAACTAATCACACTCATTTCTCCTGTTTATATTGACTGATGGCATTATGCCTAAAATCTCCTCCACATGACGTCGGATGCAGCATACGCTTTGCACTAATGGATGATTCGCCGGTTAGACCGATAAACTAGTACAAATATCACAAGGTTGCTACACTGTGGTCATAAAGGGATAGATAGGTCAGCAACAATAGTAAGGTAAGCTGTATTGTTTAAATTATGCTTAGTTCGTAATAAGGTGCCCCAAAATAAATATACCCCCCACACCACAACTTCAACACCACCAGCCTGAACTGTTGATAAATGCCAAGATTGAGCCATGCTTTCATATTGTTTACGTCAAATTCTGACCCTACCATCCAAATGTCGCAGCAGAAATCGGGACTCATCAGACCAGGCAACCTTTTTCCAGTCTTCTATTGTCCAATTTAATATGTTACAGGGTTCTTACGGGGTTTGGAAATCTATTGAATTTGATTGAAGTATTTTCCAGGTCTGGAAAAGTATAAAAAAAAAAAGCAGAGTATGAAAGAGCATTTGTGTTTCCTGAATTTATTGAAAATGAATTCAAGGTGCACTTTTTGATTATACAAAACGCAGGTTATAAGCTTTTTGGGTTTCTTCTTACAATATTCTTAGCACTGTATTACATAGCCTCGAAGACCTTTGCAAAAAAAAAAAAAAACAGTGAGGAAGGTTCAAAGACGGCAAGCAGAGATAGCCTACGATCATTTTCAGACAGTGTCATAAATTCAGCCTGATCATTGTATGGTGTGTGCACATTTACTGATCAGCCAATAAAAATGCGATATGAAATCAACGCAACATGGCGCTAAAACCTAAAACTGCTTACATCAAGCTGTTATTCCTTCCTCTTTTGCCTCTTCCACTTTTTGTCAGCACACACAAAAACTGCAACTGCCAAAGTGTGATTCATTCTGCTCTTTTTGTTTACCACTAGTGCATGCTGATGACGTTATATTTTCTATAGTAACGTGCGTTGTAGCCTACGAGTCAGTAGGTGTTATCATAGCACAGTTTACATGCACATCGTACCCAAGTTTTTTAGACCCAGTGTGATCAGCAGTAATCTTATAGGATTGTTAAAATCATGCAGTGTGTAGAAGGCTTAAAAGAGAAGTCCACTTCCAGAACAACAATTTACAAATAATGTACTCACCCCCTTGTCATCTAAGATGTTCATGTCTTTCTGTGTTCAGTCGTAAAGAAATTATGTTTTTTGAGGAATGTTTGGTTTTTGATGAAGGTGGATGAGTTTCTTTCTTCTATTGAGCACAAAAGAAGATACACTGAAGAATGCTGGTGACCAAATAGTTGACAGTAGCCATTGACTACCATAGTATGGAAAACAGATTCTGTGGAAGTTAACGTTATTCCTTTACCTCTGCATTAATGCTACTTTTGTATATAATCATGGACATAATCTGTCTGTGATGCTTTACTCATTATAAAAAAAGTCAGTAGCTACCATCATCTGTTCGGTCACCAACATTATTCAAAATATCTTCTTTTTTAAGTTTGTGTTTGCATACTATATGTATGTGTACTGTGTATATTTATAATGTATATATAATACACACATACATGTATATTAAAAATTGTTTGTACTGTGTGCGTGTATATATATATATATATATATATATATATATATATATAATTTGTATTCTATATAAATATAAATATTTTATATACAAGTCTAACATATTTCTACTTAATGTACACATTAGGGTTGGGTGATGTATCAAATATTAGTGATAATATTGCAATAATTTTGAACAATGTAACATTTGAAAATATCGTAAATATTGAATATTTCAAATTCAAGCATTCTTTCCCCAAAAGAACGTGCTGAACCTCCAGTATTACATCTCCTTACATATTACTGCGCAAGAGATGCCAGGTAGGGGTGCTCTACACACCTCTACTATGCAAGCTTTCATGAGTGCTGTTGCCAGATATCAAGAGTTCAAATCCCTGAATCAGAGCTTCGCTGTTACAAAGATACATTTTCTGGCCGGTGTTTCACTTATTTTAAGCAATCTGGCAACCATGCCCTCAAGCTTGCTTTCCATTGCGGATGCGCCGACAATGATCTGAAAACAGAGAAACAAGCTGGATGTTTAGCGGTCAAATTGAAAGTGTCACCTAACCAGTCGGTGTTCTGTCACAGATCTCGACTGTATTGTTTGCATCTGTGATCGCTGTATAGATGCACTTACTCAACCACTGCTGTTTGATTAGAGAAACATAGGCTATTGCAATTTGGAATTACTATTAGGAATTTCACTGTTATAATATTTTTCATTTGTTTTACCAGTTTTCATAATATATAGTGCATAAATCTTTGGTATTAATTTACATATATTAAAAAAAGCCTATAATGAATCAGTAGACTGAGGTAAAATTTGTGCTATTGATTTGTGCTCATGATGGTGGAGCATATTTGTAACATTAGCTAAGAAATACCTATGTGTTCCAGCAACTAGCTCCCCATCTGAGAGTGTTAGTGGGAACATAGTTTCATGCTACAGGGCTTCTCTTAAACCAGAGACTAAAAACTTATCCCAGTTGAATTATTTCTCCCAGTTGCACAGTGTAAATTGTGAATTGCATTGTATAAATACATATACATGTGTTCACTTAACAAAAAGCAGTAAGTGATCACTAGATTTTTTTAACTGCTTAAATTTGCACTAAACCTTTTTGTATTTAGCTGTTCTATCTAAATTGCTTTTGTTGTTTTTTTAATAGGGGAAAAAGAAAATCATCTTTTTTTATTATATAAAAGTGTAAATGCAAACAGGCCGAGATATATATTGAATATCGTAAACATTTTGACAATATCGCCCAGCCCTAATACACATATGTGTGTGTATTTACATATACATAATAAATATACACAGTACACACACATATAGCATGTAAACATTAATATCAATTAATCGTTTTGCAGCCCTAAACGTGAGGGTGAGAAAAGATGACAGCATTTTCATTTTGGGCGAATTATCCCTTATTAATTTTGTAATAATATTTCACATTATTACTGTGTCTGGTGTATTTTGATCAAATACATCCAGATTTGCCAAGAATAAGAGACTTCTTTCAAAAAAAAAAAAAAAAAAAAAAAAAAAACTCCCAATGTATATTATTGACCAAAATTAAGAAAATTGTGTTTTAAAATATTGCTTAGATTGCCCAGCCCTAGGTGACAGGTACACAACTATCCCCATCTCAGGATAATGTCCCATTTATTCCACAATTCAATGAATTTTGACATATATTTCAGCCTGTTCTTCACACAGCACTATTACATGACTTCAGAAGACCTGCAAAATAGCATGGAAGTTAAATGGCCATTTTGAGGATAATTTTACAGTACTTTTTGGGTCTCGATAGAATGAATCACTGTCAGTTTTCATTTTATGGAAAAGAGCAATGTGAACACTTTTCTTCCGTTAGCATATTAACACCTACAATAGTTTCCAGTTATCACCGTTCAAAACCTGAACAATGACATTCACTCAGTAGCCAACTCGATTAAAAAAACAACCGGAAAGCATGGCTTTCTGCTCCTTCTGGACACTAGTGAATTTCATATTTGGCACATACAGATATTTTTGTCAACACATATGTGACACGACCATGCCTGCAAGGCTTGGGTACAAGATGTTTTTAAGTGACTTTATACTGAAGTAACAGTACTTTTGAAATCCTCACTAAAGACATGATGTCCATCCAAAGGCTTGTAAAAACCTCTGCTTACTAACAGGAGTCCAGAGCAGAGAGGCTTACAAAAACCCACTTTAGCAAATAAGGTAGGCTTGATTTTGACAGGAAAGTGCACAACAATCTCCTCGCCGAACTAGAGGACCTGTTGGCCGTGGCTTACTCAAAAGCATGCAGGCTTACTGTGGGTCTCTTTTAATTACAGTCATCAGTGTGTCAATCATAATGACAGCTGTGTGGTCATGCCTGAGCTCCAAGGTATGTTCAAATTCACTAGATCGGCAAGGGTGACTCAATGATTGGTGAAGTCTTGAGTTTAAACAGATTGATTGGTCATGCCTGCTGGGTTGTTTTGAGTCTTCCTTATTGTTATGGGAGGCTCAGCTGGTAATAGATTTTAATTCATCAGTCAGTCTTGAATGCACTTTTTTTCACTTCTGTTAGTCAAGGGTCATTGAACTAAATACAGTCACAACATTTTTTATTCATTACTTTTTTTCTACACTCACTTTCACCAATACAATCAAATGGGCTGTTTTACTACTGCATCTTTGAAATGTTTATACAGTACGTAAATATTTAACAAACATTGTCTAAGTAAAATTAAATGTTTAAAAGTTATTCAAGTGTAATTAAGCAGTTGTCTCTTCTGTTCAACCTGTCCTGCTTTCCACTGACAGTTCAAGGATATTGTTGCTGACCCATAACCTGCCTATAAACAGTTCTGAGGACACATTTAACATCCAGAGTAATTAGATTCTGTATCTTTATGAATAAAAGCACTTCATTTTGCAAGGAGTCAGGGATTTTTATCACTAGAAACAACAGTGTGATGCTCTTTTAGGTGTCCCTAAATGTTGCGTTGCATTGCATAAAATAAAACGAGTTTACAGAACAGTAACAACTTAATAGATAAAGTAAAACTTATACAAGCCTTCATTTCACCACCAGAAATGCACCAGTTGGGTCATGCTGAGAACTGTTCACTCCTGAAGAGGTCCATAATATTACCACAAGTTTGTCATGTCGGATGTGTGTGTTGGGAGGGTTTTGACAGTTACAGTTGAGGTCAAAAGTTTACGTGCACTTTTCAGAATCATTAAAAATGATGTTATTTTACCAAAATAAGAGGGATCATACAAAATGCATGTTATTGTTTATTTAGCACTGACCTGAATAAGATATTTGACATAAAAGATGTTTACATATAGTCCACAAGAGAAAATTATAGTTGAATTTATTAAAATGACCCGGTTCAAAAGTTTACATCCCCTTAATTTTTAATTCTGTATTGCTACCAGAATCAGAGCTGTGTTTTTTGTTTAGCGATAGCTAAACTGCCCGCTGTTCTTCAGAAAAATCCTTCAGGTTCCACAAATTCTTTAGTTTTCCAACATTTTAGTGTATTTGAACCCTTTCCAACAATGACTCTGTGGTTTTGAGATCCATCTTTTCACACTGAGGACAACTGAGGGACTCGTATGCAACTATTACAGAAGGTTCAAATGCTCACTGATGCTCCAAAAGGAAAAACCGTGCATTAAGAGCCAGGGGTGAAAACTTTTGAACAGAATGCAGGTGTGTAGGGTTCAAATACACAAAATGCTGGGAAACCAAAGAATTTGTGGCACCTGAAGAATTTTTCTGTAGAACAGCAGGCAGTTCAACCATTTAGGACAAACAAGGAAGTCATGAATAACTATCACAAAACAAACAAACAAACAAAAAAAAAAAACACAGCTGTGGATCGTTCAGGTAAGAACATAGTATTAACTCTTTCCCTGCCATTGACAAGATATCTCGTCAATTAAGAGACAACGCTTTCCCGCCATTGACGACAAGTGTTTACGGCAATCCGCGTTCTAGTTGTATTACGATAAAGAAAGCCCTGGCACTTTCCCCAAATTAGTTATGGGACTTCTAGGTGCGAATACAAGACGATCGGCATCAATGGAAGGATCAGAGAAAATGTAGATCATATCACATGTAATAATGAAGAGGTATAGATCTAAACGGACACTGGAGGTGTTAATGGACTCGAACTCCGATCACTTATGTTTTTACCATTTTAAATCTGATCAGGACGAAATAGTCAGTGAGGGAGATGCCTTTATAGACACTGAAACTTATAGTTGTGTCGTAGTTATACTGATAACCTGTCAATTTGGATGTGTCTATGTATGTGTGTGCATTCTCTATATATGTATATATACATGTGCGTGGGGGCTTGTATGTGTGTGTGCATGTGTGCTTTGTATGTATATTTATATTTATATATATATATATATATATATATATATGTATATATATATGTGTGTATGTGTGTATATATATATATATATATGTATATATGTATATATATATATGTGTATATATATATATATATATACATATATGTACACACACACGTACATACATATAGAATGTGTGTGTGTCTGTACATCTGAATGTATTTTGCTTGAAAATCCACTGCTTTGATACAAATGCATTTTTTTTTTCTGTTTTTTGTCCAAAGTGTTGTATTTTTGATGAAACCTATCTGCATTCAAATGATGATAAAACATGAACACATGAAGATAGAATAAAATATATATATTTTTTTTTTTGTTTGTTTGTTTAAAAGCAGAGGCCCGGATCTTTATTTTGACATATAATATGTTCATATATTCATAGCAGAAAATATTCTGAGGGCTATCATATTTAGGTGAAAATCACCAAAAATGCTGACGGTGGCTGGCAACTTTTAAAAAAAAAAAACGCTGTCAGGGAAAGAGTTAAGAATCAAGGGGATGTAAACTTTTGAAACGGGTCATTTTTATAAATACAACTATTTTTTCCTGTTGTGGACTGTATGTAAACATCTTTTACGTGGAATATCTTATTCAGGTCAGTACTAAATAAACAATAACATGTATTTTGTATGATCCCTCTTATTTTGGTAAATAATTGACATTTTTAATGATTCTGAAAGGGGGATGTATACTTTTGACCTCAACTGTAATGAGACTGCCACTATCTTGGCTGGGTTGCACAATAACTGCCCAACACTTTGCTCACTTTAATGCCATTCCAAACCTGTATGTCTGTCTTCATTGTGTGGCAAACTTAAAAAAAAAAAAAAAAAAAATCTTGCCAAATAAAAGATAATAAGTTATACATATTTGGCAAGTCATGAGGGTCGGTAAATGATCCACAATCTAAACTGTGTTTACTATGTGTACAAATTCCAGGTTTTCATTGTGGCCTCATCACCAAAACAAAAATGATGCACAATGTTTCACCACCTGCTTTTGTGACAGGTGCAGTTTCACAGAGAGATGCAGAATGACTCATCTGTAGCGACACAATGACCTTGTCTGTTTTGTCACAAATATGTTAGGAAAAACAACTAAACAATCCATTATCGTAAGGGTAAAAAATATGCTTAAATATTTTTCATAAAAAAAATGTCTAGTGATATGTCACCTTTAAATCTTGTCTTTTCAGCAAGGCTTTTCTCTTCGAGGCACATTGTTAGGAATATAATATAACTGTAGATCAGCGGGAATCTATTGAAGTTTTCCGCATTTTAATCTTTACAGACAGAAACATCTTTTCCATATTCAGACATTTACGTTTTCCCTCCTACTCGTTTCCAAGTCCACTAAATGGCCTGCAGGTGTGTGTGTGTTTGTGTGTGAACAACATACACTCCAGTGGAAGAGCAGACATCGCTTGAAGCTGCGGCTTTTAGTGGCTGCCACCAGTGTCAAACATAATAACTGCTCTGAGGGAGCGTTTAAAAGTAGGAGGGGTCAAACTACTGCCCTAATGGAGACAAAAATACGCTTGACTTGCCCGCTGTCGCCCACTTGAAGAAACCCAAGCAGCATTTGAAAAATGAAAGCAGAAGAAATGTCCCGTTTCCATTGTTATCGCGGCACAAGATCTCCGATCATCGCTCATTTCACGTGTCGCTAACGCAGAGGACGTGATCTGGAATCGGCTTGGGCTCATCCTGCGGCGCAGAGGGATTGTGTTTGTGTGTTTTGGTTAAAGAAAAGCCAGCAGAGTATCTGTCTCTCCTCGGTAAGAGGGTAAATATAAGAATGGACAGCGCAGATTTATTTTCTGGCCCCCGTGGGGCTCATTTCCAGCGTTGTGTTTTCCTCCCTTTCAGGAAACCATTAATTAAAGCGCCAAGCTTCACGGCGTAATCAATGATGCACCTTTCGTCCTAAATTTGGCTATGTGGATGGTATTCTTTTTGTGTTTTCTTTCTTTTTTTATTTCTTTAAGAGACTACAGTGCTATATATTCCAGGTAAAGTACACATCAAGCTCAGAACAAGTACAATTTCACACGAGTTTCATCATAATCGCCTTGTCTTTGGGTTTGTTTTTGTGGCGCTCACGTCTGCAGCTTGAACGGATCAGTCTTCGCGTCTGGAGCGAGCGACAGAGATTGATATAAGCGGTGTGAATTAGTGGGAGTGGAGAAGTGCCTCTATTCATTAACTAAAGCCTCCCCAACTTAGAAACAAAGTGCTTCCCTTTTATAAAACAGCGGTGCGAAACGGCTAATACATCTTTATGTGCTATTAAGGTCTTTTGAGCGGCAGGCCTGGAAGCATGTCTGTTTTTTTTTTTCCTTCTTTTTTTTAAGTGCTGCACGATTGTCATTTATTGAAAGCCATAATGGGCAACAGGGACACGGCCGCTCAACGTGCCTTTAATAGCTGTGTGAAACATTAAAAGTGGGGAATTTATTAGGAAGCCTTTTAACTAATGAATCTCAAGCACTGCTGTTTTGCTGTACTCGCACGGTAAAAGCCTTTCTAATTTCTGTGAAGAAATATACGAGAGAGCTGCCTCCGCAATGAGTGAAAATCAAAACACATCCACGCTTCTGTACATCAGCACAGTCATGTGAAAATCAAGTGATGAACATGAAGTGTTGTTCCATAGCAATGACATGTGATGCTTTTATTGGCGGGAGTGATACTAATGGTTGTTTACCGTGGCATGTAATGTTGCTTATAGCAATCGTCATAGATACACTGTTTCACCTTAGGATTTTTCAGCAAAATTAATAATAATTTAATGTTTATAATTCAAAATTATTGCACTGTTTGTAGTTAACATTTGTTTAAATATTATGCAGTATTATAATACATTTAATTTAAACTGAATTGTACCGAAAAATTGAACATTGCTATCCTTATTTAATGAATAAAAATAAATTTAAAATATAAAAAATAGATTTTTTCCCCCCCCCTCTCTACTTTCCCATTTCAGCTTTTTGGTGGTCTTCTAATTAAGATTTCGAAAATTGACAATCTAGATTGGTTCAGTTCAACAATTAACTAAGGTAAATTAATTTAACCGTTCTCTTAATGAGAAGTGGTCATTTAGGGCACTTAACTGCTTATTTCTGAAGAAGCGCTTGACAAACAGAATTTCGTAAGATGCGTTTAACAGGTTTGAAAAACCTTGGCTTGTCTGTATGGGCAGTTGGGAAAGTGCCGAACCAAAATATTCATCTATTAGAAAGACCTCTATATAAACTGAATCAGTTATTAAACTTAAACAGACCTATTATGCCCCTTTTTACAGTATGTAATATAAGGGTGTTTTCACACTTGGGTCCACTTTAAAAGAATGTATTAATGGTGTCTCAGACCTCTTTGTCTTCAGACTGTTGCTTTTTGGATCTAGTCCAGTTCGGTGTTTGATAGCTTACATTATGGCATCAAAAATTTTAATATTTTTATCTTTTGCACAAAAATATAACTTCTGTACACCTTTGTAATATTTATTTTGAATTGTTTTCCTTGTTTTTGTAATTTTTATTTTGTTTTATAGCACACAGGGTTTCTGCAGGATTTTTAAGCTCAAATTTAAGCCTTTTTAAGACCTGCCCAGATAAAATGATTGCCATATGAGTGGGGTAGAACGACGTCTACAGTAACATATTAACTGTAAAATAACTGTAAAAATCATGATTTACAGTTTATATAGGCCTACAGGTTTTCAAAAATAAAAAAAAAAATATATAAAATTATAACTTCACATTTTAGCCTTTAAACCATTTCTAAGAAAAGAGTCAAAAGTATTAATTATTGTATTTATGGTTTAGTGATTTATTGGCTAATATCAATTAATATCAATTATTATATTAAACTAGAAGGGCTGATTAAAAATGCTAATTCATTCTCTAGTAGGTGGCGCTTTTTTCATAAATATAACGGTTTCCCTGGTAACGGTAGTACACAAAGCAGCCCAGCACCTCACTTTTAAATGTGCAGCGCTCATATTTATCCAATAAAATCATACCCTTTTTAATTTTAATAATCACATTATGCTATATGGCAATACTTACCTTTTCTTCACCATTGTATTTTTGATGGCCTTAAATTTGATACAATTAAATTTAAGACTTTTTAAGGACCCGCGGAAAAGCATTGATGACATTGAAAATAAATTAATAACTAAATTGGACAAATAAAATAAAATAAAATACAGTAAACTGCTTTAAAATTTTCAGGTACATTATAGGTAGGCCTATCCTTAAAAGCAGCATTTAAGTAAGAAATTTAATAATCAAATGAAAAAATTAAAATACATATTATTAATCGTAAATCTCTGCTGTACTAGAACTACAGTAATGCACAGGTCAGTATATTGATACACATGCAATTACTTTCTCAGATGTTTATGTTCGATTGAGACAAAACCAACTGTGTATATGTAAACCATTGGTGTTTTGACAGTTTAAACACAATAGACGCTAAAGAGAGCGTAGTTTAGTTCCCCTGGAACGTGCGTGCTCGTAAAAATGTATATCAAAAATTTTCAACTGGCAAGGCACACAGTCGCGTCACTCTTACACAGTTTGAAAGTGGCTGAAATGAAAATAAATGAGTGTACATTGTGAGCGAATAATTTGTAGCAATCTGCCAGAAGAAGCAGTCATTATGAACAGCTGATTTGTACGGAAACATCTGATGACCAAACTACATCGGAATTCGCGAATGGAAAAATCAAGTGAGCCCGGCTCGATTTGTGTTCACAATGCACGTTTTTAGCGAACCGTACCTTTCGTCGAAAGCGAACCATACTCAAACCACCTCCCGAGATTGTCTCGGTTCAGTTTGCTTCTGAGGGGTCTGAGATCGTTTGGAGTGTTCACATACGGGCCAAAAATCACGCGAACCATGCTCAGACCCCTGAAAAGAACCAAGTGTGAAAACACCCTAAGTCTCAGTTGTCCCCAGAATGTATGTGTCCACTTCTAGCACAGATAATGTACTTACCCCTTTGTCATCCAAGATGTTCATGTCTTTCTGTCTTCAGTCATAAAGAAATTGTTTTTTGAGGAAAACATTTCAGGATGTTTCTCCATATAATGGACTGCTATGGTGCCCCGAGTTTGAACTTCCAAAATGCAGTTTAAATGCGGCTTCAAACAATCCCAAAAGCAGTTGTAAACGATCCCAGCCGAGGAAGAAGGGTCTTGTCTAGCGAAACAATCAGTTATTTTCATTAAAAACTACAATTTGAATACTTTTTAATCTCAAACGCTTGTCTTGCTCTGCCTCAACTTTGTGTTTTCTGGCTCAAAACAGTTAGGGTATGTCGAAAAACTCAAATCGTATTTTCTCAACTTCAAAAATCATTTCAAAATCATCCTACATCGCTGCAGAAGTTCCGACCCAGTCAAACACCCTTAGATCAAAGATCAAACACCCTTAACAAAAAAGGTAAAACAGCGATATAGGACAAAGTTGAGGGAGAACATGAGATGGGAGTTTTTCGACATACCCTAACTGTCATGAACCGGAAAAAAAAAAGTTCAGGCAGAGTACGACAAGACGAATGTTTGACATTAAAAAGTATATAAATTGTATTATTTTTTTAATGAAATTAACCAATTGTTTCACTCGTTTTTGATAATTTACAACCGCATTTGGGATCGTTTGAAGCCGCATTTAAACTGCATTTTGGAAGTTCAAACTCGGGGCACCATAGCAGTCCATTATATGGAGGAAAATGCTGAAACGTTTTCCTTAAAAAACATGATTTCTTTACAACTGAAGAAAGAAAGACATGAAGATCTTGGATGATAAGGGGGTGAGTACATTATCTGTAAATTTTTGTTCTGGAAGTGGACTTCTCCTTTAAGTTTCAGCTCAAAATACCCCGCAGATCATTTATTGTATCATTTTGAAAATGTGCCTATTTTAAATGAAAGCAGAAACGCGCTGTTTTCGTGCATGTCTCTTTAAATGCAAATGAGCTTCTGTCCCGCACCCTTTTCCAGAATAGAGTTGTGCCTTTACTACAGATACTCTGCTAAAACACACGTGTTTGGTTTTGATTACCATGTCTATTGCACTGAAATCGTGGATTTTTAACCATATTGGTTTAACTTCTGATATACAGTTTTGTGAGTGCACACTTCAAAAGCATGCTCACAGGAAGTGGCTGTCACATGGCATGTGAGTACTGAACTCTAGTGAGTTCTCTAAGTTCTCTTTCATGTCTTATTGCACTTAAACTGTCAAATACACACAAGTTTATGTTAAAAACACTCGAATTACAAAAACAGTGGGTTATGTCTGTTAAGGTAAACAGCTGGGAAAGAAATGTTTATATTAGATATGTGTGGCAGCAGCGTAATATACAGTAAATCAATAAATCCACTGCTCTCTTGTCTCCTCTGAGGGTGGGACTCTAAACAGTGTTCTGTGCTGGTCAGTGCAGCCTATGACAGAACATTTAGCATGCTTTGCTTGAACTTTTGCCATGACGTTAGAACTGGTACACTGTTGGTACAATGCTGTGTTGTTCTTGCTCACGTTTTCTGGGTTGGTAAATGCACCCTATCAGGGACACAATTATAGCACTTAAACACAGGGAAAAAAAAGTCAGATTTTCATGATATGTTACCTCTAAATGTGTTAAGCAGTATGCCTTCCTCAGCTCTATAGTGCCCCACAATTTTCCAATGTACACTCTAATTAAGGGCCTTTGGGGCAGAATTAAGAATGCCTTGCTTATTTTCACGTTACCTTACTTAAACATTGCTTCAGACCAAAACAGCATCAATCCACTTCAGCTATTTATATATTAGGGAAAACTTTTTTTTTTTTTTTTTTGTTTTGGGCACTCATTTACATAACAGCAGTGTTTTGAGAGCCAAAAAAGCACACTTTTGAAAACTGGTTTCAAAGTGCATGTTTTTGAAAATGATACTGCTATTTTTTCAGGAACATGAACTTGTGAAAAAAATGATATCATGCACATGCATATTATGTTTTCAGTCTATAGGAATGCATATGTGCACAGGTGCGTATTGTTTCTTTACAGAGTAGCATCGGCAACTACTGGCAGAATTTTAGTCATTTTTGTGGATCCGTGTGAATGGGATAGTTTTGACAGTGTTTTCATCTGTACGTGAAATTTTCTAAAATGCACAGGAGAAACTTTTCCATTTTTAGTGCATTGTTGTCGTGTAAATGCATCCTTAAGCCCTGTTCGAACGGGACTAGTTTTCTAGGGGATCATAAGATAAATTTGTGTTTTACAGACATACTTTGCAATTTTAATCCTGCCTGAATCTGTCAAGTCAATGTTTTTCTCATGTAATAATTCCAGAGAATGTTACCTACTGTTTTTCGAATCCTGTCCGAAAGTGAATGTCTGTGATTGCCAGCAATATTTTTTTCACAGTGTGTTTCCTTGTGTGTTTTGACCAACGTAAACTAAAGTAAATGCATTTTCTGCTTGATGCATTATGGATGTCAATGTGTTTGCATCCTGGCGAAGGAGTAAAAAAATTAAATCAAGAGCGAGATTATGTAAACTGTTAAGACTGGCTACTGTAATATGTGCAATGCATGCACACAGAAAACAAAAAAAAAACAAACTTGATCTGGCTCTCTAAAATTCTTATTTATTCAAAATGCATTGCAGTAGGGCTGGCCGATAAATCGGTTACAATAATTATCGTAATGTGAATTTCCTCCATAAGCGATAACAAGAATTCAATAAATGTTTTATATTTTGTTCATGCGGCAAAGGTGGAACAAAAAAACGATAGTCAAAGCACGCCACTCTCTGATGTGTCTCGTTCACTAAACAGTGCTGTGAGATCCAGTGTGAAGCGCTTGAATTCAGTGAAGAACACAAATGACTCGGTTTATAGCCAGATGAAACGGCGCTGACAAACAAGAAAAACAATATGCACAACAATACATTCAGAAGGCTTTTTAATCTACAAATCACCATAATTTACCATAGATTTACTGTAGTAGCACTAACTGCACAGTGGTATTGTGTCAGAAATGTGGGTATATTTGTGTCGATTGTTATTAAATTATTAATGTGGACATGGATTAAATGGACTGAAGTTATGAGAAGTTATGTAATATAAATATACAGTATTTTTTGTGATTAAGTTTATGTATTTATACAAAAACAAACAAAAAAAAACAGTCAGAGTAATTAAATTTCGACATAAAAATGAGGTTGCTACAATATTTACAGATATTACTGATTTTGATGATGAACACAAATCTACATCTGCATCCTAACTCAAGCTACTATCAGATGTGTATCAGAGAAAAAAAAAAGTTATATTAATATTATCAGGTAACCTGTTTCTTGATTTGAAACAATATTGTTCATTAAAACATGCAGACCTTAGAAATATTTTTTTGATATTTATTTTGTTAAGGAAAAATGAAGGGAAAATGTGTGAGAAATTAAAAAAAACATGAAGTGTTTGTCACGTTCCGACCATAACGAAAATTTTAAAGGCACAGTTAACTGTCTGGTTTTTACAACTTTCACATTGTAGCAGAAATCTGCCTTTAAACTTGAAAGAAGTAAAAAATTGACATTTATCGTAATAATTATCGATATTGACTGATATGATAAAACATTATCGTGATAATGTTTTGGACATATCGCCCAGCCCTACAATGCAGCAGAAGTTCATTCTTTCTAACATTGTGTTAAAAATCACTGTTTTATAGTTTCTAAACACATATTATGTCAAATTAGATGAATGTGTTAAATGTATTTCAATAATAATAACAATAATGAAAAAACAAAACAAAACAAAACAAAACAAAAAAAAAAAACAACAACAAAAAAGAAATGTATTAATGTTATGGATGTCAAAAACACCAGTACTTACCGGTTTTACAGTATTGGTAATACACAGTATAACCAATACGGCCACATATTTTGTCTGGAAGACCGACAAATGTTCTGTGAGAGATTAAACGCAGTTGTTTTGCTATTTTAAAATATTAATGCAAACACAGCAAGTTAAATATAAACAGATGGGATAATGGTTTGTGTCAAAATATCAAATCTGTGCAAGTGTAAATGTCAGGTTTTGAATGTTTGTCTGTGATATGTATAATCAAACAACAATATTGATAATATTGACGAAAAATAAAACCCCTCATTGCTCTTAATTATTTTGTTTACTTGAATAATTACATGAAAGCTTGAAGCAGTGTTCACAAAATTGAATAATTGTACTTGAGAATGTTGTTTTTATGTAAATTGCTATTTATATTATCATTTTAATTAATTAATTAATTAATTTATTTATTTATTTCCTGTGCTATCAAATTCAGTATTGAGAATTACAACATTTAACTGGTATTGGTATCACCCAACATGACAATGTTTAAAATTGTTAGAAGTTAACATTTTAACTCTGGTAGCTCTAATTTTAGTAGATTTCAGGATTAAATCCATTTTCTTTTCTTTTATCTTTTTCACCAAAACAACAAGAAGTGATATAAGCAAACACTATGCTCCATAGTGAAAGACTAAACGAGATGTGGTATTATTACTAAACATAGATCACAGTATGGCAAATACTGCAATCCTTCCTATATCTTGTGATACATAAAGCATTGCGATTCTAACCTTGAGTGTGTAATGATTTATTCTTTTTCATTTGACTGCAGTACATTTTTTATGATAGGTGACTTTGGAGTGACATTGCTTGCAAATTGCATGTTTTATCTCCAGCTTGTTATTCCCAGTAATGCTGTAAAAACCAAAATGAACACAGATGCTCTTTCTGAATATGAAAAAAGAAAACATCTTAAATTTGTGCAGCTGTGCTGTCGTTTACTTCATCATTTTCACACGTCTGCTCTCAGATGAGGGTACTAACGAGTGATGCATTTGTAATGAATATCCAGTGTCAAATGCTTGAAATGGAAAATAATTTACTATTCTAAAGGAAATAACTGTGCTTGCAAAGCAATAAAAAAAAATAGGGTGAAAGTTTTGGTGGCAAGTATCTGTGTTTTAAATGGCACTTGGCACAGTAATAACAGCCATTATATTATATTATGTTATGTTATATTATATTATATTATATTATATAAAAAAACTTATAACAAAGTTGTGTAACTGTTTGCAATGTTTTATCCCCTCCATAGCATTTAAAATAAAATACAGCATTCTGTGTAGCATTCACATGGGTCGGATATGTTTTGTGGGGTTCCCCGTGGTTTTGATAGAAACCTGGTTGAATAGCACATATACTGTATGGTGTCCTGTCAGCGTGAGATGTTCACGTGACACTAATGCAAAACCAGGCTTCGTTCACCCCAGTATCAAAAAATTGCTACTTATTCCCTAGATTATGCAATAGTTACAGTAAATGTGTACACAAGTGACTGTTTTTAGACATAACTTTAGCACATTTTCATAGTGTAGAAGGTCGTAGTGCTTCAGAATATCTGATGAGACGAAAGGGCAGAATGAGTTATAAAATTTTGTTTATCCCTGTTGGTGGAAGAGAGAGACTAACTATTTTAAAAAAAAATCCCCTCTAAATGCAAATTAGCCATGCTAACATAATCAAAATCTGCAGATCTTCCTTAATCAATCAATCAATCAATCAGGAAAAGATTTAATGGGATCTATCAAACCTGTTTATTGTATAGTATACTGGTGATATAATGGAAAGCCACATGATAATTAATTCTTCAAAATGCTTAAAAAAAATGCATAAACCAAAGTTAATAGAATAGTCCCAAATGTGCAAAACAAAACAAAACACACACAAATACACACAAGTGTCTGTTTGCTAAAATAGGGTCATTCACCATCTGGAAACCAAAGGAAACAAGAGTTACTAAAAACTAAATTCAAAAATTCTAAAGTGTAACAATTTTGCAGCATTTTGAATTTTCTGGGGAGAATTTATTTATTTTATTTTTTTATTTATTTTTTTTTTCTTCCAACTTCCCCAAGGTCACTGTTAAATTTGCACTAATTTGGCATATATAATCTTAGGACCCTTAAGACAAAAGGTTATTAAAAAGAATATATCAAAAATTATATATTAAAAAAAAATATATAAAACTATATCAAAAAAGTTTATGTAGTGGGTTCTACTACTGAAAATCCCTCAAATTTCCACAAAAGTTTGATCAAGAAAACACAATTTTACACAGCTTTGAATTTTTTTTTTTTTGAAAACCTGCTTTTTAGGCTGCTTGCTGATTCACACAAAATTGGGTATACAGAGATAGTCTGATTATTATCAGAAGTTATCCGATGTTTTAAAAATTATTTTTTATTCTGATGCTTAGGGCTAACATTTATTTGTGACTGCTAATGACAAATAAATGCTGTAATACTAACATTGTCCACTAAGAAATCATTTCAAGTCCAGTCATTTTACATCAATGCGAATAACTGAGTATTTCCTGACTTTATGAATTCAATTGTCTCTTTTGGAGCTAGCATGTATTTTTGTGAGCTTCATCAAACTCTAATTTGCTATATCAATAGAGATTCAAAATGTTGACATCGTATCATCTACTCATCTACATGAGCTCTTTGTGCTTGGACCCCGCTTATTATTTTTGGAACTATATTTGCAGTTATTTTTTGAAGAAGCAATGCATTACAGATATCTTTAGTGATGTGAGTCAGGTTACAAGCGTGAATCAAATTATAAGCATTCTCTGCGTTACCCGTGTGGAATGGCAAACATCTCTGCTCAGGAGTTTGCAGTCTGCTCGTAGTACACACTGAAACAGAGAAACATCGCTGATTAATCCCCCATGATTCCTGGCATTACATTAAAGATCACTTTTTAATGGGCGGAGCTTCGGGACCGTGAGGAGAGTTTAAATATAAATAGAAGGGAAGCTCTTTCAGTCTGATGGGCAGTTCTGCTCGAAAAGTTTGTAACAAACCTCCTGCATTTGCTTCCGTATGGACTTTTTGGTCAATTGACTTCTCATTTTTTCCTCATCCTTTTTTGTTATCCCCTCTCTTTGTTTCTCCATACCTCTTCCAGCAGTTCTGCTCGGGAGAAATAAATGGCCCTCCTATTTGCTGGTGCTGTGCTTGTCATTTATCAGATACTTTTGCTCGTAGTTGTGCGAGGTGTTGTTTGAATAAACGTGCTGGGGTTTACTGTGTGTGTATGTGTGTGTTTGCGTTTGTATCTTCGGAGCGGGTAATTTTGTGGCGTGTGGGCCCGGGGGCGGGCAGATAAGCTGTTTGCTAAAACTAACAATTAAAACTTGATCATGCTGTCAGTTCAAATGGAATGAAATGGAACCAAAAAGTAATTAAAAGGATAGCGTGCAAATGACAATTATATCTTTTAGCTTTCTATTACCAGCGCTGTGAATTTAATTATTGCGGCGGCTTCGACAGAAAACGTGCACGCGTATGCACACATAAACGCAGACTTTAAGCTAAGCACGCTGTGTTTTTTTTTTTTTTTACTAAGCAGCGCTGTGCGTTTTTTATTTGCTCGTAGCTTTTTAAAACCAGGACGGTCAAGAAATCCATGCGAGACGGTGCAGGTATTTAGATGTTGCTGTGAAATGATTGCTGGGGGCTATGTTGGTCCAATTAGTGTGTTTAAAGTCACGGGTGAGTTTCTGCTGTGTTCCCAGCTCACCCAGTCAGCACATATGGCCGAGGGCCCTTCATCCACAGAGTTAATTAGACTGTCAGGATCTATCGGACTCAACGTGGACTCTCTCCTCCCCCCCACGTACAGGTGGTCAGATCTCCGGCTGCCCACAGCTTTAGAGCTGTTACTTAGCGCCGTGCACTCGCCATATGTCCTGTAAAGACAACTTTCATCCACTTTCGCTCATTTGATTATATCATCGCAATATCCGCAGATATATTTAGCACGCCTAAAGAAATGTGCCTTTGTCCCCTGCCTTGGAGAGAGGGAAAGGTGGTCCAGTGAATTGCCGGCTCCCCGCTGATATTGGTTTTGCTCACCGGCAGTGCGAAGAAACGCTGCAAAACCGTCAGACTGAAAGTGTTAAGGGTGCTCTGGGCACAGACTGCGAGCATCTTGAACACTAGTTCGTGTAGGAGTAGAACGAATCGCTGTCCTGGAAACCGCGCCATTGCCGCAGTGTGTGTGATCGGTACATTTTGGTGAAACGGGTACAAAAATAAAGTATACGAGAAGCAGAGCATATATAATTTCTTTTAAAGAGGTCAAGTCGCATGTGAGATCCTCTGAGATTAAAAACGTGCTGTACTACGAATCCTTTCAGACCTGAAAACTTCTTCCACAGTTGGAAAAAGAGCTTGAAGTTAAAGAAGTTAAAGGGGTCATCGGATGCAAAGTTCACTTTTACATGTTGTTCGAACATTAATGTGTGTTGTCAGTGTATGTACAGATCTACTAGGGGTGTGATGAGACACTTATCCCACAAGATGAGACGAGACTTTAGACAAGATAGTCTTTTATTCAACTGAAAAAGACAAAATGAAAAGAAATGTAGGTGCATTTTGAACTTTATAAAATGAAACTTCCATTTTAATGAATTATATGTAGTAAAAAAAACATTTAAACAAGAGCTTTACAATTCTGGATAAATTGAGAATCCCAGTTGTTTTTAATAAACTGGAGACCATGATTCTCTCACGATTCTGGAGACAAAGGATTAGAAAACTAAACGAAATAACGTAATTTACTAGTGGTTTGACAAAATGTTCATTGCTTAATTCTTTTAAAAACATATATTCATTTAAACAAACAAACAACAACAACAACAAAAAAAAAAAACATTCAATGAAGCAGTCAGTGTCTCACTTCATTAAGACTTGTTTGACTATTGAAATCTCCTGAATGAATGATTCAGTGACATACTTTTTTAAACGGGCAGTTGTCGCCACCTTCTGGCGGAGAAGGATAAGCGTTACAATACGTACAAGTGTTAAGATACTTTAGTTTTGATCGCTACAGTAGACAATACATGTTTATACCCAAACTATAAACTTTTATCACAGTACTTCTGTTATTTAAATGTCTTTAACACAGAAATAATGATTATAATGTGGTTAAAAAGACTGTTTGTGTTGCTCTTTCTGCATTCACATTTCCCCTGACCCTTTGAATTATTAACATGGGCAGCCACAAAAACTGCTTCTCACGCTCCACTGACACTCGCGATGTAAAACGGTCCTAATAGACATAGCTAAATCTTTGTCATTCAGGAAGAAGTGGGTGTTTGATTTGAGATCTTGATATTTTAAGGATTAATTGTGCAGCTCTAATGTAAACACTGCAAAATGTTTTGCGATGATATCATCACGAGATCTGAGCGGTCTCACGAGACACATTGGATCTCGTGAGATCTCGTGCCCCAAGATCTCATGACATCCAGAACATCTACCCTATAATGATAAAAATCCATGCAGTGGTTTTTAATTAATCTGTAAAAAATAATATCCCCTTTTTCAAATCGAGCCATTGTCAGATGCCTCGTATGGCATCACACAGACAGAGGCTGCTCCTACAATAGTTCACTGACATGAGCGTCTTACCTCAGATCAGCTGTAACAGTCTGACCTCCATTGTTTCGATGCTGGAGCAGGGATGTAAGTTAGACAAGAATATCTCCAATAGAGCGATTGAGGTGTTGTGTTGCTGGATGTAATAATGAACATAGTGGTCGTCATATACTCCCGACATCTGAGCCACTGAAGATGCAGTGGATTAAGTTTGTTTGTGAAAGGAATGCGCATCCTGATCTGCATAAATGCGTCTATGTTCGCGCAAATCATTTGTGATCCAGCTTCACCACCAGCAGAAGTGATTGTAAGTATATTATAGACTTTTCATTAAGACCCTAAAGAATCATATCAACTTGTGGCAAATGAGCATCCGATGACCCCTTGAAGCATGCATGACCTACCGACATTTATAAGACATTTCATACCAAGAATGAACTATAAACATAACTATAGTACCATCCACACCAAACGCACAATAACATTGTGCTTATTATAAGCGCACTGGTGCAGTTTTGGATGTGTATTTATTGTTTATCAAAATAGCTCTGGAACTGATTCCAATGAATCAATCCTAGTCCTCAGTGTTGATATCATTGTAGTTGTAGTGTCAACTTCCCTAGTCTCATGAAATTAAAACGATAACTAAAAATGTATAGTTTTCATCCTTGGTATGAACGGGCCTTTATGCCTGTTTGCTGTAGACATTTGGCTTTGCAGGTAATAGCAGAGTAAGATACTGTTTTTGCCAAATGCTGCAACAACTAACACGAGTAAGCCTGTCAAACCTTATGCTGTTCCTGTGTGTATGTGCCATCTGCACATCCTTGTGAGAAATAGAGTGCATTGGAGATGTGACTCATAAGTAGAGTTTAATCTTAACATGTTGCTGTTAGCATTTTACAGAGGCCCTGCTTTTACCTTATCGCCAGGTTCACACATACTCCTTTGCAGTGTGTATGGGGTGCAGCAGCAGCACGGACTCACAACCTTCATTCAGTATTTTAATTTCAAATCCAAACATTATTACTGAAAGTGCTTTTTAAGCATTGTTATTCTCTTTTTAATACAAGACATATTCACTCAGACATATTTACGTTTAAACACAATATATATAAACAATGTATTACTCAGATGTATTTTATTTCTAAAGTTATATAAGTTGCTCAGACAAGTGTATAAGCATTGAAACACAGCCTATAGCCAGAAGTGCATGCAAGTTCAGCCTGGATCTCATAAGAGCACCTGGACATTTGGTTTGGTCCTCACACTGCACATAGTGTGACCCATAAAATATAACTATAAAAAAAATAATAATAATAAAAGTGATAATAATACTATTGTATTGTAACACTTCTAAAAAAAAAAAAAATAAAATATTGAGCAAAATAATAAAGTGTGATAATGCTATTATATAAGTATTAAATAAAAATACAGTTATTTCATAGCAGGCAAAAAATAAAATGCTAATATTTACTTTTTTTGTTAATATGAATTGTCATAATTTTCAAAGTTAAAATCAGCAAGCTTTTATTTTGGCAGGTTGCCAGCAATTAAGTGTATGTGCTGCCAGTTGAAGAGCGTCAGTGAATTGTGCTTTGAAAACAGCAGCGTGTAGCCTAGATTTACATACCGGTCAAACTTTTTTGAACAGTAACATTTTAATGTTTTTTAAAGAAGTCTCTTCCACTCACCAAGCCTGCATTTATTTATTCCGAAGTACAGCAAAAACAGTACAATTTTGAAATATTTTTACTATTTTACTATCTGTTTTCTATTTGAACATATTTTAAAATGTGTAATTTTTTCCTGTAATTTAAAAGCTGAGTTTTAGCATTATTATTCCAGTCATATAATCCTTCAGAAATCATTCTAATATTCTGATTTGCTGCTCAAAAATAAAAACAAGTATTATTATTATTATTATTATTATTATTATTATAAGTAACAACTGAGTAGATTGTTTCCAGAAGAACAGCATTTATCATTGTCTTTTGTAACAATCTTTTGTATTAACTCTCCCCCCCCTTTTTTTATTTAAAAAAAACTTTTTATTTCAAATAAATGTTGATATTTGGATCTTTCTATTCATCAGAGTATCCTGAAAATGTACTTAACTGTTTTAGATGATAATAATAATAATAATAATAATAATAATAATAATAATGATAATAATGTTTTTTTAATCTGCAAATCAGCATATTTGAATGATTTCTGAATGATCATGCTACTGGAATAAATTATATTTTTATATATATTTAAAGAGAAAACAGTTACTTTAAATAGTAAAAATATTTGAAAATTATGCTGTTTTGCTGTACTTTGGATCAAGAAGTGAGCAAAAGAGACTTCTTTAAAAAAAAAAAATTACAAATCTTACTGTTCAAAACTTTTGACTGATAGTGTATGCTTTAAGTTTGAATAGAAATCTTATATAGTATTACAGTTTGTCGTTCTAAAAACGTATTTATGCAGCACATTTTTTATTTTGGTTACGCATATGCACCTGTGTACCACTTATAGATATGTATAAGAACTTTGTTTTCTACTTCCACAAGTGCTGTCTATTTTGTTGCCTTGTTTACCTAGATGTGTACTTTTTTTTGCTTTACCGCTAGCCATAAAGCCATGTGTTGACTGTGAAACACGGTAGACTTTAATTATATGCATTTATGGGGTAATTAGTAAATTTTTGTGTCAATCCATGTTCATTTTTACCGCAGACAATGTCACTTTAATTCAGTGCATGCAGCACAGCGTGTGGAAACTAATGCTGCACTGCTGCAGATGCACTGCTGTTGGAACATATTGCTTGACTGCATCCAAGTGCAGTGTGAACACACTAACCTCTTAACATGGGCACATAAGAAACCACAAATGCACTGCAAACAGAGTATGTGTGAACATGGTATAAGATGTGTTTTCAGTGATGTGATCATAACTGGTCAGCCAAGAAAAATCCTGTTACCACCTTGTATTAAAATGCACTTTAGAAACATCTCCTCTGACCACTTCTGATTTCCTTGATACACTCCCCTCTTATTTCATCATATTCTGTGTCACTTTCATGGCAGCGCACAGCAGTAAAATGCTGTTGACTGCTTGCAAATGACATTTATATCTTTGAGCTTTCTCAGTACTGTTGACTGAACAAACCTATGTTTGGTGAATTACAGGTGATTAAGAATTGAAGCAAATGAAACGACCTTAACATGTTTTTTGTACAACACAATGAAGTTTGAACTGCTGGGTCCACAGTGATTTCGTTTAGGTCTGGTTAAACGTTTTTAAAAAGTAGACAAGCTCAAAATATTAGATCCCCATTTACACCTGTTTTTAGTGCAGTCCACTTGTGACCAGCTTGATGGAATGCATCTTAATACCAGGGTTAAACAGAGCCTCAGATAAGACAATACTCAGTATACCCAAATATTGGGTACAGCAGTAAATCTGAATTAGTTTTTTTCAGAATTAGCACTGTTTTTTATTGTTAGTTTAAATTATTCTGAGTTATTCACAGTTGATTTTGCGATTGTCGTCTCTGTAAAGCAAGCTGAAGCAGGTTTTGAGGAAAAAAGCTATTGAAAATTGTAGTGTTTTAAGTTTAGAATAATCTTTAACGTGACCTTTTTTGGGGGGGTACAAGTTGTAGATGGTGAAAGCAGTCTCCTACACTCTAAAAAATGCTGAGTTAAAAACAACCCAACCTGGGTTATTTGGCAACCCAGCGCTGGGTAAATATTGGACAGAACACAGCCTGGGTTATTTTGACCCGCCTGATTGAGTTAAACGTTTTTACCCAACATGCTGGGTGTTTTTATTTAAGTCAACTACTGTTAAAAAATTATTATATTGCTGGCTTAAAGTGGGCTGGACATTAAAAAAAAACATAGAATTATAAAGCCAACAGCAATAATCAAAAGATGAACATTTATTATTAAGCAAGAACACCCATGGACAAAAATATAAGACAAATTGAATTTATTTAGGTGAATACAGCATAGTTTACGATATTAAATACATTTAAACTCACTTAACAAGCATTTTAGAAATAAAAAAAATGTAAGTGGCATTTTAATTTTTTGCGTCCAACCGTCTCAATCACTTTTCACCAAAATAGTGCTAGTTCTCGTGGTGGGGTGTTGCCGAAATCTGAGCCGGCAATGGGCTGCTGTTCACTGGGGGAACTACAAACCTCAGACCGCCACCTCACGTTTTACTTGTGACTGACTACATAACCTGCCCATAAACATAGTACTGAGATTAGAGAACATATTTTAACATCAAATTTAATTAAATTAAATTAAAAAAAAAAATTAATTAAATTGAATTTTAATTAAAAAATAAAAAATTAAATAAAGTATTATAATGAATAAAATCAGTTTACGTTATGCAAGGTGAAAGGTATTTCCATCATGCGAAACTACCGCTGCTGATGCAGCTGACTTACGTCATGCCCTTGTATATTGCGTTGTGTAAAATAATAAAATTTGCAACACAGTAAACATGTATACAAAACATGTATGCAAACCTTTATTTTGCTAAAGAAGTGCACCAAATCGCCGGTGCTGAGAACCACTCTAACCTGTAGAGGACTCAAAAAGCTTGTGCTCAGACTGTAACTCAGCAGCTGGGTTGTTTCGTTGGTTCAATCCAGCGGTTGGGTAGAAAAAATAACCCAATATTTAATAACCCATTATTGGCCGGCTTTACTAAGCAGGGCAAATCAGCATGAGAGCGCAATTCCAAAACAGCGCCAAAGGAAGGGGAATTTCTGCGGGTGATTTACTAACAATGTGCAAATTAAAGAACACAGACACAGCATCTTATTTACATATCAATCAATGCAATATACTAAGCACAGCGCAAATTAGCGTAGTCACAAATAAAGAATAAAGAAATAAAGAAGCCACAATACATTGAAAATAACCAGAGGCCAAAAAATTAAGGTTTGCTAGAAGTTTTGATAGACCTGGTATTCCTAGTTGAGGGTTCCAGGTTGTCTTTTATTTCCTAAAGCAAATGAAAAAATAACATGGCTTGACAAACGATATGTTCAGATAATGTATTCTTTTGGCATTCCAAATAAATTAATACACACGCTCTCTGTTCTCTAGTGCCTCCTCTTAGCAACAATAATTACAGCCATTTGAAGCGCAAAATAGTTTGACTTGTCACTCCTATAATTTTGAATGGGGAAAGATGCAACGCTCATTATGGCCGCGAAACCCCGCCTTCTTAATGAAAGAGCCAGTCGTTGACTAGTAAAGTCAGTGCGTCACTGCAACAACAGTCAGCGTTCTGAGACGTGCGCTTATTACTGCGCATGCGCACTGGCTGAAAATATGCTTTTTTAATGCTATTGGAGTATGAGGAACAATATTTACGAGGCAGTTTGTTGTCAGATTTCATTGGTGATTTTAATTATGAAATTTAAACGTAAGCTTGGTGAACAGTTTTGGAGAATTTGATGTTTCGCTATTCAAATAGATAGGAGCTGCACTTGCCTGCCCAAGAGGCGTTTCACAGATGGCCAGCGAGTGAAATGACATGCCTTAAAGGGACTTTGATAGTCTAAGACATGCTTTTTTTGATCCTTAAATAATGGTGCAAATGCCAGCAATTTGACTAGCACCAAAGTTAGTAAAACACGTTATGTAATTCATTTGAATACTCTCAGTCAACACAAATACAAAATTGACCCATTTTACTTACTTAAAACAGCTTGCTGTTTTTTTTTTTTTTTTTTTTTTTATTTAGTATGATTCATCAGTGCACCATGTGGGAAAAAAACAAAAAACAAAAAACAAAAACTATTTTTTTTGAATAAATCATGGACTTTTAAATCTTAGAGTGGAGTAAAGCTGAGATTGTGCTTTCAGGTGCAAATGATTTCAGCCACTTGAAGTTTTGAATGGGAGCCTGGTCTGATGGTGTTAGATTTACCCCCGAGCCTAAAACTCAACGAGCTAAAATGGGCCGCCAGCGTGGCAATCACTCCACTCACACACTGTGATGAAAAGTCTCGTTTACTGCCGCTATTTCTGCAGCCAGTAAAGAGAGATTAAAAGCCCCCTTTTGACGTACAGCCGACTGCGAGTTTGCGACTTGTTTTAAAACGTGTCGTACACTGTACGGGTTGGCTGATGGATTACCTCAGGGCTACATTGCCGTGCCGCGTGTACAATAGCACGTGGGGGACCACCCTGACCCACATCACGTTTTCATGCCGTTTGACGAGCATTCATCACAACACTGAGTGCGCTTCAAAGGGAAAACATCGAATGCTAGACATTTTGCGGGATCATTAAGTAATGACAACTCCATATTTGCTACATGCACGCATTACTTGGAGGTGAATGTTGGGGCACGCATACATTTGCATTCATTTGCATGTTTAAGGTGTGCGGGGACACTGGCAGTCCTTTACAGACAAAGCTGATAAATCAAAATGAAGGGGGCTCTTAAAACAAGTGCAGCGGTTTGGTTACCTTGGTGATATAACCGTTCAGTCGGATAGGAAGAGAGCTCCTAATTACCTATGAATATTTATAAGTTGGTCTTCTGAAGACCCACCCTGGGAATATAATGGGTCAGACCGGCTGGGGCTGATGCTGCCATCCTGACGGGAGGCGTAGAGGAATACAACTTCTCCTCCCGTTTTTTCGGAGAACACGTGGCACTCAGCAGAAGGTGATGTTATATGGAAACAGCCACCACCAATGAAGCGCTAACAGCTTTCTGGAACCTTTTTTTTTGTAATTGGCTCCAATTGGGCCATTAAAGCTGATGAAGTTGAGCTCTGTTTTAAAACCTCGTGAGCTGCCTTGGCTGTCTACTGCCTACTTAGGCAGCTGCCTATTAAGGCAGAAACTGAAATGGAAACTTGTATTTGGCTGATTTGGGCATTCTTCATAGGTCTCAACTCAATAATAATATATTTTTTTTCCTCACTGAGCTGTTCTCATTGCATTCAGGGATTGCAGTTTCTGTGAAAGATACATGTGATGTTTCTTAAGCATTTGGCCATAAAAAAGGTATCTTAGAAGGAATAGAATTTGCAAAATACCTATGCTGCTTTAAATTGTTGTCCTTGATGGGGGGAAAACAATCTACAGAAAATGTGATAGCTTAAATAGAGAACAATCTTCTTTATTTGTGGGTACAACTGTATATTTTAGGTGAGGTCTTGATATTGGTACTCTACTACTAGAAATTAATTTTCCCAAATGGCACAGTTATAAAATGAAAAACTTGGTACATCTGGACTGACATCACCAATGACATTAACCAATGCCTAATAGCTATTTATTCATTGAATGAAGTGAATATTCATTTATATCATTTGCTCACCCTCAAGTTGTTCCAAACCTGTATGAGTTCCTTCTTCTGCTGAAAAAAAGAAGGTATTTCAAAGAATGTTGAAAACCAAACAGTTGCTGGTAGCCATTGACTTCCATTGTATTGTTTTCTCCATAAAATGAAAGTCAGCACCTACCAGCGACTGTTTGGTTACCAAACATTCTCTTCTGATAACAAATTATGATAAAATTTGAAAAAAAAAAAAAATCACAATAATTTTTTTTCATATCAGTTGATATCGATAATTACCATAAATACATTTAGTTATCATACATACATTTCAAATCTTTATTTCTTTCAAGTTTGTTTTGCTCATAAGAGAAAGTTGCAGAAACCAGACCATTAGTTGTGGTTTTAAACTACTCTTTATGGTCAGAAAAAATTTCTAAGTTTCTAAGATCTATTTTAGCTGTTTTTGCCTTTTATTGATAGGACAGTAGTGAGACAGGAAAAAATGAAGAGGGAGAGGGGGGGGGGTGGTTCTTGAAAGGTCCATGAGCCGGACTCGAATACGGGACACCTGAAGCGAACGCTGCGTGTTGACGCACTGCTCACGAGGCTATCGGCGCGGACAGTTTCTGCATGTTTTAATGAGTGATATTGTTTCAAATCATGAAACAGGTTTGTGTTGCCTGACTTTGATGTGTACCTTCAGCACAGTTTGCAGTTTAGCCTGCAATATGTAATATTAATATTACATTTTTTTTGCCTCTTATAAATGCACATTTGAAAGTAGCTTGAGTTGACAGTAGTAGTAGCTTCAGTTGCAGTTGTAAATTTATGTTTATTATCAAAAATGGTAACATTTGTAAAAATGATAACAACCTCATTTTTTTATGGTGGAATAGAAGTATTTTGACTGTTTTATTTTTATTAAAATTAACCATTGGTATTCCATAGTATCGTACATTTAGATTATGGTAACCACAGGCAAAACCACACATATAGAAAATCAATACCATGGTAAGAAAAGTAACTACATGGTTTCTAGGTACTTGTATGAAAAACGGTAGTCTAAATGAACACTACAGCTTAATCACAAAAATACTGTAATTATATTCCATTACTCTATTAATGCAGTTAATCTGGCAACCATGCACACTAGCTCGTTCTTGATTGCGGCAGTGCCGATGATGATATGAAAACATTGAAAAACTAGTTGGAGTTTAGCGATCCAAATGAAAGTGTCACTAAGCCGGCCTGTGTTCTGTCATGAGATCTCGACTGTATTGAAAATAGCTGACAAAATTAACACTATTCCTAGCAGTGAACTTGACATTTAAAGGGGTCATCAGATGCAAACTTCACTTTTACATGTTGTTTGAACTTTAATGTGTGTTGGCAGTGTATGTACAAATCTACCCTATAATGATAAAAATCCATGCAGTGGTTTTTAATTAATCTTTAAAAATAATATCCCCTTTTTTTAAATCGAGCCATTCGCAGATGCCTGTCAGAGGCTGACAGAAGCCACTCCCACGATAGTTGATTGACTTGAGCATCTTACCTCGGATCAGCTGTAACTGTCAAACCTCCATTGTTTCGATGCCGGAGCGGGGATGTAAGTTAGACAAGAATATCTCTGATTGAGTGATTGAGGTATTGTGTTGCTGGATGTCATAATGAATATAGTGGTCGTCATTTACTCCCGACATCTGAGCTGCTAAAGATGCAGTGGATTACATTTGTTTGTAAAGGGAATACCCCTCCTGATCTACATAAATGCGTCTGTGTTCACACAATTCATTCATGATCCAGCTTCACTTACAGCAGAAGTGAGTATAAGGTTTTTTTTTAATGAATCTCTGCAATCGCCTTTCCTAATAACGTGCTAGTTAGCAAGTTTCTTGGCTAAACGCTCTAAATGCGGCTAAAGTAAACAATCTCTCAGAGCAGCAGAGAGAAGAGAGGGGCGGGGCGAGCAGAGCTCATTTGCATTTAAAGGAACAATTTCTCAGAATGAGATGATTTTTGCAGAGCTCATTTTGACAAGGTAAAAAGGGTGTTGTTTTACACTACCATTGAGAATTTTTAACCAAAGTATATTGTAGACTTTTCGTTAAGACCCTAAAGAATCATATCAACTTGCGGAAAATGGGCATCCGATGGCCCCTTTAAGCCTCCATGTCCTGACCAGTCCAGTCAAAAATAATTGCAGGTGATGTTTCAGGATGGACTACTTTTCATTCCACACAGTCAATTGACAATAGATAAAATAAAGTCCAACCCTAGATTTTTGTTAAAGGAGAAGTCCACTTCCAGAACAAAAATTTACAGATAGTGTACCCACCCTCTTGCCATCCAAGATGTTCATGTCTTTCTTTCTTCAGTCGTAAAGAAATTATGTTTTTTGAGGAAAACATTTCAGGATTTTTCTCCATATAATGGACTGGTATGGTGCCCTGAGTTTGAGCTTCCAAAATGCAGTTTAAATTCAATTATAGTCCATTATATGGAGAAAAATGCTGAAATGTTTTCCTAAAAAAACATAATTTCTTTGCGACTGAAGAAAGAAAGACACAAACATCTTGGATGACAATGGGGTGAGTACATTATCTCTACATTTTTGTTCTGGAAGTGGACTTCTCCTTTAAATAAGTGTGTCACATTTTAAATATAAAATAGTTTGTAAATGCTGTTCTGTTTGACTTCTTAGTCATACACAAACAAACCCGCAAGACAACAATTCAGCGTTGTAATGAAGTTTACAGCTGCAGAACATTCCACAGCTCTTCTGCCCATCTATCAGAAGATCCTGATGCATTCACATCTTTACCGCTGTGCTCCGAAGCGTCTTTCAGCTATTAATAATCCCTTCCGTTTGGCTTTTCAGTCTTGACTTTAAATCAGATCAGAGCCCTATAATAACTCTCTCAAGCCTAATTGTTTTTCTTTTAATTTAAAGCGTGCCAGAGCAGAACGGTAAAAGAAGAGACCGATAGCATTGTTAATGAATCCTGATCCCCTGATCCAAGACACCGACACAGGAATGATGGATACAGAAAGCTGGAGACGGCAGACAGAATGAGACAAATAATTAGAACAGTTCTAGATTTGTTGTGCTCCGTGTGCTTTGATTTGATTTTTGTACTTTCCTGGCCCCTTTTTGATGTAATAAATTCATAACTTGCCACTCTACTATAATGATGGCGGTGGTGAAAATAACCATGCTCAGCAGTAGCGCTAAAGCACTTGGTGGCTTTTCATCTCTTATCAGAACTCTGTCGAGATGGATGGCTGTCACCCCCAGTGCGATGTCACTGCAATGCTGGCCAGAGTGGGCGGATTGATTGACAGCTCTTGACACCGCTCATAGAGTTTCCCCCTCCATAGTTCCTAGTGGCCTTTTGCAAGGTTTTAATGTTTGAGCTCTCCGAGCCCTCAGCCGTTCATAAAGGTATTGAAGTGCCAACAGTCTCTCATGAAAAAGCACTCGCTATGTTGGTATCGGTGAAGTATCTTTTCGGCCAGCACTGCTTTGGGTTCAGCATCCTTTGACTCCGGCTTACAGTGATTGATTAGTGTAGATAAAGTCACGGATGATTGCCTTGTGGGAGACCGGAGTCTCTCATTAGCTGCGCATTAAAGTGGCTTCATTAAGTTTTGGCTCCTGGTGCCCTGTCACTTTGACCATATGTGTCTCCATCACACATCTGCTATACATGCACTCACCATCATCAGCGTCTTGCCATTTTGTGATCTCAAGTCCAGTATCTTGAAAAATGTTGATTGAAATGTTCCTTTTGTGTTTGCAGATTGGACAGTTGGTGTTTAAGGGCATGAAGAGATTGAACAGAATTCAGTCTATAGTGTTCGAGACGGCTTACAATACCAATGAAAACCTGCTCATCTGCGCCCCCACCGGCGCCGGCAAAACCAACATCGCCATGCTCACCATCCTCCACGAGATCCGCCAACACCTGCAGCCTGGGGGAGTCATCCGCAAGGATCAGTTTAAGGTAAACAGACAGTCGCAGAGACAATATTGTTGAGTGAGCTGTTGGCTTTCTGGCAGCCAATAACTCATTTCCGCACCAGTCCTTATGCCTCAGGTACAACACGACCTGATTGGATGCGTTTGTTTAGTTTATGTCAAGCAAGGATAGACTTGAGCATTAAATATGTGTCAAGAAGTTTTACCACAGTTCGGAGATGTAAACGGATGCATTGTCTCCTGAAGCGCATTTTCACACGCGTACATGCCAGCTTCAACGATGATAGACAGTCTTCATACATCACCATTAAACTCTTACTTTAAGCAGCCAGCTTCATATTTCTTTGTAAATTGTTATTTGTACTGGTTGCCAGGGAACAAATGGTACTGGGGTGTTTTCTCATTTATCACGAGCACGTCCTGTCTCTCTTTCCTGCCTCTATAGATTGTATATGTGGCTCCGATGAAGGCCCTGGCTGCTGAGATGACTAATTACTTCAGTAAGCGATTGGAGCCTCTGGGCATCGCTGTCAAGGAGCTGACGGGAGACATGCAGCTGACCAAAGGAGAAATCCTCCGCACTCAGGTAACAAATAGTAGTGGATGCACCTTTGGCTATAATAATATTGAACATTTGCTGGTGGCAGGTAGACTTTGTCCGCCTCACTGGACTTGGCTAATCCCAACCCCAGCTCATCATTGACTTCATCTGTTGTCTGATGCTTGGGGACAGTCATACATCATGATTCTGTGAGACTCTGTTTTCTGAGAAAAGGCTGGTGTGAAAATGTCGAGGGTGGTGTAATGTAGGTGTTGAAAATCTCGCGTGGTAACGGAACGGTGGTGCGTTTGAGTCAGGCGAGTGTCGATCCTCGACATACGCCATTGCGTCCATGATCAAGATGCTTAACCTTGGGTTACTCAAGAGGACTGGGCCGTAATATGCCTATAATGGTAATTTAATAAATTGTTTAGACTGCAGCTGTGTGTTAAATAATGCCTGGAACACAGGCGTAAGACTGCAAGCCCCTCAAGCATGCTGATGACTTCCTTCACCCCTCATCCAGACTGCTTGTCCACATTATTGTTCTAAAACAAATTACATATTGTTCTGAATGTAGGTGGATAGCCAAATCCTGTTTGATGGAGTCCATGAGGCCGTGCTCTTATAAAGCACTTGTCTTGTCTCACCGATCAATATGATTGTACAACTGAGACACATCCATTTGCAATGCTGCAGCACACACCGTTCCGGGCCAACAGTTTCAGGACGGAAGTGTATATACGTGACAAGCGGTGAAGAACACAGAATGTAAGCAGTAATGCCCTTGCCATTATACTTGCTCCTAAGGACTGCAAAACCATGATGCACTCTACTGAAGTCTTTTGAATATTTATGCTATGCTTTAAAATACTGGTTGCACTGTTTTACAGTATGTGCATTTACAGTGTAGTTACCAGTAGGGATGTGCGATATATATATACTGTATCGTCTATGATAACATTCTGTGATTCTGCGATACTTTGTTGATACTGATTTCATTTGATTGGTAACAGCCCTATAGTGTCTTACTATTTGAATTTATTGATTAAATGTAATAATTTGACACAAAAGATGAAGCATACATTTAAATCGATTAGATAAAAATAAAAATAAAAAAAATAAATTTAGGTATAATGCTCATAAAAGGTAACTTATTGGAAAAATTAATTCCTGTTACTCCTGCAAACTAACTACAGCACAGAACATGAAGAATATCAAAATCTTTGGGAGTCAGCTGTCCATGGCAGTTCTGAACCAGTCAGAGTACCTGCACAATAATATGCTCAGCAAAATATTATCTGATTTTCATTATTAAAAAATAAATAAATAAATAAATTATTTTTTGATTTTTTTTTTATATATATTTTATATATATATATATATATATAATTTTTTATTTAATTTTTTTTTTTTGAATTTTGTCCACCCACCAACGTGTGACTGGGGTAGTCAACACTACAAAAAACTGTTTTCAAACAACATCCGCTCCAGTGGTGTAGATAAAGTGCATACTGTAGCCTTTTTGATGCAATCGACCTGGATTCGCCTTTTGTTGAACTTTTTTTCTCCCTTTCAAATCTTATATCATATCAAAAAGGCATTTATTTTCAATAAAAATGAAGGAAGTAATCAAAATAGTTGAAAATAAAGTATCGGGTAGGATTAGGATAGGTGTAGGGCTTTATTGTCCCAGTAAGGTTGCATCCATTTAATAAATTGAATTAACATTATAATTTACACTCAATATGTTATTATTGCATACTGTTTTATAATGTAGTACTATACTGAGGTGCAGAGAATTGCCACTATTTGCAATAAATAGCAGAACATCCTGCTATTTTAACATAGTGTAAATAGAATCTATAGCTATTTACACTTAGTGTAAGGTTTTGGATTTTTTGCAGAAAATAAACTTTGTGATCAACAAGTTTATTTAAGTTACTTACACATTTTTATGATAATGAAAAAAAAAATAATAATGAAAAAAGATTTTTGAAACCTGAATACTTTGAAGCCTAAATACAATTGGCGGAAGTAGAAGACTAAAGTTAGGCTGTGAATGAACTACTGTACACCATGGTTAATAAACATAAACATATTAGAAACATAAAGAAAGTATATTTTAAAATATCTTTCAATGCCATCTTTTTTTATGACTGAAGGCAAGTATCACTGATACGCTGATGTTTCTGACTTTTTTTTTCTCTAATATTCAACCACTGACTATAGCCATTCAGCATTACAGTATAATTGACAGCTTTCAATTTTACATTTATTACACTTGAATTATTAGAAAAATAACTTCTAATTTAGATGAACCTAAAACAATCTTCACATAAACCCATTATAATAAATGTCATATAGTTGTGCCCTTCAGGACAAAAATATAGCCTAATTTAATAAAGTTATCAAACACTAAATTCTAAATTAAGTAAAGATAAAGCTTAAAACTACAGAAGTTATTAATTTCCTCTTTTTAATTTTGTTCTTTGATTAACAGACATCACAGCAGCTGGTTATTGGGATATTTTGGCTGCTACTGTAAGAGCTGCTGCTGCTGCTGAACTTGACGTGGATCTGACACTGCTTTAAATGTGAAATAATAAATAAATAATAAATACTTGCACAGTTTTAAGGCAGCTTTAATCAACTTTTTTGTAACTTCATGACTTAATTGCATACTTGTAGTTTCATTTGGGTTCGAATATGAAACAGCGCTTTAATGTAGCCTAATACAGTGCGCGCTGGCACATTTGTGCGTGTACTTGAAGAGCATGTGCTACAAGCACATTATAATGGCTGACAGGACAGGATTTTTAGTTTTTACTGACATATGGCCTGACAACATCCCATTTGACCGCAGTTCGCTGATGTTCTGTTGAAGCTCCTTGTCACCCTCACTGCCCATTTCCGCGCTCGTTTGACCTGTTCCTTGCGTTAAGGTAAGTTGGAGTGCGTGTCTAAAAAGTCTCCATTCTTGAGCAGTTGTGAGTGGGGTAGCCTGTGTTAGTGCGCTCATTTTGACACCACTAGTTTAAACACAATGAGAGTAAAAACAAAGTAGTGCAATTCACACTTCCAGGAAGGAAACATCCGGGATGACTTTAAGGGTGTGAATTGCTTAAATAGAGCATGCACCTCATTTTGAACAAGCCTGTGTCAGTTGTGAAAATTAAGTCCTCTTGACTTCTACTGGCTAAATAAAATCCTTCACAGACATGTTGAGTGTTTGTTTATATACAGCTTCAAATTAGCTGCCGCTTCCTTCCACAACCACAATTTTTACCTCCATGCCGTTGTCCTTTTTTTCCTCTCACATTCCTTTCCCTGTAGATTCATGAATTAATGGAAGGACTGAGACTTCTAAGAGCACTTAATTGTTAAAACAAGAGTGAAGAGATGAAGAATAGATTTAGAGGATTGTAGAGAACAAAAAGGAGTCATGGGTCAAGTGGTGTGAGGAGTGTAATATCAATGGCTGTATAAAGGGAAATGATCCTCGAGTTTTCCCACAGGAAGCTTGCCTTCCTCGGACCATATCAATTGAGTGCCCTCGCTGTACTTCCCAAACAGCAGAGCAAACAAATCAAAAATGGAGAGATATGAAGCGAGGAGACGTGTTGTAGAATAATAAGGCATCATCACACCTTCTCCCAGGCTGTAAGCAGTGCTTTACTGCCCCCTCAGCCCTGTGTCTTTTAGAGAGTGGCAGGCTTGCACAACAGTTCTTTAAAAAATGACCATCTCTGCAGTGGTTAGCTGGGAGAATATCAAGTATCTTGCCTATTTTTGCAGCATCGGGGATGTCTCTGAGGTGTCTGGTAGGCGCTGAGACAGGAAAAACAAGTGGTCATTACCAGCAGACCTCACAGTTTGGCTCGTGGATCTCAGAGACACGATGTCATTGAGCGTGCCTCCTTTTACCGCGTTTTAACCTTATTTTAGTTAACTGCACAAAATGGCACGGGAAATGTAAGGTGGTTTGTTGTGTCTTATCACGACCCTCAAGGTGGTCATTAGATATTGATTGGTAGTTAGCATCAGAGCTGTATCTGCCCAAATTTAACAGCAGGTTACAACCTAACCATTCTATTATTTATTGTGCTTTTCCTTTAATCGTGGTGCTTTCGTTGTCTTTCTTGTTCCTCTCTCAGTATCGCATTTCCATATTCTATCTCTCTCACAATTGCCTATTCAGAGACCCCAACACAATCGACCCCAACATCTATATGAAGCCTAACATCACCCAGCATATTCATACCTAGAAATATGTGTAATACTACCCTATCATCCTCCGATATACACATATGCACACCGGCACACACATACCTACCCCAACATCACCCCCTCCCAGTGCTGCTTTTAGAGAGCTTGTCATTTTCTGCTGCTTGGATCATAGCACTTTGTCTGTCTTCTTATTTTCTTGTTGCTATAGTAACCACTGTACAGTAAAATGCCTAATACATAGAACACACAGCTGTTCAAATAACCTTATTGAAGACTAAATTTGTGTTGTCAGAGGCGGTGCTGACATTTAAATAAGAGGCCATAGGTTATAAGATGGAAAAGACGGCGATGCCGGCCCTGATAATTAGATTATATAGCAATCAAAGTTACATTAGCGTGACTAATATTAGATAAAGAAAGAACTTTGATCGTAAGTATAATGAAATATTTAGAAAGTCAAGGAAATGTTCTTAAAGGAGAACTTCACTTCCAGAACAAGAGTTCACAAATAATTTACTCATCCCCTTGTCATCCAAGATGTTCATGTCTTTCTGTCTTCAGTCGTGAAGAAATAATGTTTTTTGAGGAAAACATTTCAGGATTTTTCTCTATATAATGGACTTCATTGGTGCCCCGATTCTGAACTTCCAAAATGTAGTTTAAATGCAGCTTCAAATGGCTCTAAACGATCCCAGCTGAGGAAGAAGGGTTTTATCTAGCGTAACGATCTGTCATTTTCTTTTTCAGAAAATATTTTTTTTTTTATACTTTTTAAGCACAAAAGCTCGTGTAGCACAGGCTCTGTGATGCGCGTTCACGACACGACACAACGTACTATTGAATCACGTCGAAAGGTTACGTGGAATTACAGACCCAGTGTTTACAAAGTGAACATGCAAAGACTAAGAAAGTGCAAGTAAGTCAAACGCTGTTTACAAACAAAAAGGTACAACGATGTTGGACGATTCTGAAGTTGTAGGAGAAAATAAGATTTTTAAATAAGAAAATAAGTTTTTCGCCATACTCTACCTTTTTTAGCTGGAGTACACAGACGATGAACTTAGACATGATTCGTAGTAGTGATGGGAAGTTCAGATCATTTTACTGACTCTGACCTTTGAGTCTCGTTCAGCAAAATGAACGAATCTTTTTTCGAGTCATTTTGTTAATTTTAGCAAAATATAATTAAAATGTTACATGTTACTTCCCTAATACATCTACTGCTTACACAAATGTTGATCACACTACAAACAAGACAAAACTATAATGCTATAAGAAACAGAAAAGATTAATTCATTGTTTAACTGGGTCTTTAGTCTATGTTTAGCTCACCTCTCCTCACCTCACCTCACCTCTTATCTGACAAGGTTTCAGGTTTGAGTTGTTCGTTCATCACGTGACAGCCCCATAAGATGAATGAACGACTCGAAAAACCCGTGGACTCGAAACAGATGAACTAATTCCAGTACAGAACCTAATAGGATGTTGCGCATGCGCGACTGAACGAATCACTCCCTGAGACGGCTCGTTCTTCCTGAGTCACATTAAAGATTCGTTCAAAATGAAAGAATCATTCAAGAACAATTTTTTTATTTGACAAATCGTTTCGCTAGATAAGACCCTTCTTCCTCGGCTGGGATCGTTTACAGCCATTTGAAGCTGCATTTAAACTACATTTTGGAAGTTCAAAATCGGGGCACCAGTTAAGTCCTTTATATGGAGAGTCTTTTAAATCCTGAAATGCTTTCCTCAAAAACCATAATTTCTTTACAACTGAAGACAGAAGGACATGAACATCTTGGATGACAAGGGGATGAGTAAATTATTTGTAAATTGTTGTTCTGGAAGTGGACTTCTCCTTTAACTGCTGTAATGGTAACTAAAGTGATAGATTTTTCTCTTGATTTTCTACAAATGAATTGCCCAATACTTGCATATCAGAGGATTCAGAGGGTTTTGGCCCTCCCAGACTGTTGTGGGAGTAATCTAATATGCAAACTGAAGCTAATTAGGGAGGTGAGGGATATTTATTCTACAAGCCTAGAGATGTGAATAGATCCTCACCAGAAATGGGAATGTCACAGACGAAATTACCTGTGAATATATTAAAATCCTGCCACAAAACAACAAATAAGATACTAAAAAGTCAGTTCTATATTGTCAAGTAACAGAGTTTTTCAGTTTGTCCTAGAGGAGTGCTTGGGAAACATGTGATGAGAGTATTTCAGCAGAGAAACAAGAGATTCTAAGTCCAGTCAAGTATTTTTAGTGGGATATTGTTTAAATAAGATGACAAGATCACAAGAGAGCAGTGTCTGTTTTTTTTTTTCCAAAATAAAAAGCAAGAAGCCATGTCACAGCACATGGTAAGACTGGAAAAAGGTCCTGCCACAAGAGTTCTTGTCATATGAGTGAGCACATACACTGAGCATTACTGACTGAATATTTTGCTGATGGAGAAAAATAGAGTACATCGGATAATTTACAATCCAGCCTGTCAATCTGACGCGTAATTACTATTTGTAGTGCAACCTCTTGTTGAGATGCTTGTGTAAACAGAGTATTGTTTTGATAGCACCATAGTGTTTACACTTTTCAGGAAAATCAAACCACAAATGGTTTCGTTTTAATTGTTTTTGCATATTTAAGTGGGGTTAAAAAAAGCTGTTAAAAAACAAAACAATACACTTCAGCTTTAAATTAGTTTTTGAAATTTTAAAAGTGGGATGCAGTACTCATTTCTCATTGAGGTTCACACAGAACACTGTGTGTAAAGTGTACAAGGAGCTGTTTGCTTTGACCGTTGACTCATTGAACAGTATTGTCTTTAAAAAAAGCACCTGAAACATATAGCATACGTCTGGCACATTGTGTTTTAGAACAGGAAGTTTTTGTTGAAAGTCTGAAGAGCCCATTGCAATTTTCATTGCTGCAGAGAAAAGAACTATACTTCTGAGCCTGAAGACTGAAGTGTATTCATGATTCTTTTTGGGGTTTTTTTTATGTTGATTAAATTACATTTGAAAAGAGTACTCAGATATTACAGGTAGCGGGGTTGGAAATAAACAGAGGCTTGTGGCAGAAATACTACCGAATGAATAAACATACCCCACAAATTCAAGATAAAGGGATAAAAAATAGGTTGTTTTTAACACATTGTTTTTTGCAGCTTTGAGCATTATTACCAAACTGTTGAGCGTATGAATGCAATAGCCAATCAGACGATTTTTTATTAGTCTGTCCTGAAACACCTGAGTTTTGTTGAGTGTGTGCTCCCACTGACTGAATTCTTCCTGCTCGCATATTCTCTCATCATGAACAGCGAAGAGTATTTACGATGTAAATACTCTTATTTACATTGTGTCTGTTCTTTGTTGTTCATTTTGGTTAATTTTGCATCTTCAGTGATTATAACTGGAGTTTTTGCATAACATGCACTAGACTAGAGTCATGGACCAACATGTCTGTATCCAGAATATGACGTGACTTTTCCCCTGAAAACAAAGACATTTGTGACCCTGGACCACAAAACCAGTCATAAGGGTCAGTTTTTTGAAAGTGAGATTTTTACATCATCTGAAAGCTGAATAAATAAGCGTTTTATTAATTAGGGTTTGTTACAATAGGACAATATTTGGCTGAGATACAACTATTTTAAAAATTCAAAAAATCTAAATATTGAGAGAATCGTCTTTAAAGTTTACAAATGAAGTTCTAAGCAATGCATATTACTAATCAAAAATTAAGTTTTGATATATTCACGTTAGGAAATTTACAAAATATCTTCATGGAACATGATCTTTACTTAATACCCTAATGATTTTTGGCGTAAAAGAAAAAATTTGACCCATACAATGTATTGTTGGCTTTTGCTATAAATATACCTGTGCTACTTAAAGGGGTCATCGGATGCCCAAGTTGATATGATTCTTTAGGGTCTTAATGAAAAGTCTATAACATGCTTTGGTTAAAATTTCTCAATGGTAGTGTAAATAACACCTTTTTTACCTTGCTAAAATCAGGTCTGCAAAAATCATGTTCTGGTCGAGGTTGCTTTAAATGTTAATGAGCTCTGCTCGCCCTGCTCCTCTCTTCTCTCTGTGGAGTGATGAGCCTGTTTAGCCGCTAAACTTAATAACTAGCATGTTATTAGGAAAGGCCATCGCAAAGAATCATAAAAAACCCTTATACTCACTTCTGCTGTAAGTAAAGCTGGGTCACGAATGATTTGCGTGAACATAGACGGATATATGTAAATGCGGAGGCGCATTCCATTTACAAACAAACGTAATCCACTGCAGACTCAGATGTCGGGAGTAAATAACGACCACTATGTTCATTATTACATTCAGCTACACAACACCTCAATCAGAGATATTCTTGTCTAATTTACATCCCTGCTCTGGCATCGAAACAATGGAGGTCGGACTGTTGCAGCTGATTTAGGGCGGGTCTGAGGTAAGACGCTCATGTCAGTCAACTATCGTGGGAGCGGCCTCTGTCTGTGTGACGCCACAACAACAGGCATCTGAGAATGGCTCGATTTGAAAAAGGGGATATTATTTTCACAGATGAAGTAAAAACCACTGCATGGATTTTTATCATTATAGGGCAGATTTGTACATACACTGACAACACACATTAATGTTCAAACAACATGTAAAAGTAAATTTTGCATCCGATGACCCCTTTAAGACTGGTTTTGTGGTCCAGGGTTACATATTATGTATTCTATTAAAGAAGTTAAATAATCATTATAATAATATTAAGAGCAATAATCGACAATAATGTCAAAATATGGTATGGTAAAGTGATAAAAGTATGAGAATAAGTGACACAACTCTTGGAGAGTTGTGTCCATTAGTGAAAAAGCTGAATTGAATCCATACTGCATGTGTATCTGTTTGTGTTTTTGCAAAAGGCACACACCCCAGTAGTAGACACAGAGCAACTCTGCAGATTGATATGTCTCTAGTGAGCTTGCAGTGTAAACAGCTCCGTTGATTATATTGGGAGCACGGATTCTTGTTCTGTGAATTGGAGAGATCTAGTTTTGTCACGGCACGCCGCTCGTTTGCAGTGTAGCTGTGGTATAAACTGTTTACTATAGCACTAAAGAACTTCCCGCTGAAAGCTTGACGAGCACTTTATCCGGACACAAGGAGGCGTGCATCTGGGGTGCATGCACACACACTGAGACACCATCGTCAGTCAAACGTATGTAAAAATAACTCAAAATATCAAAATGAAACACATACATACATACAATTCACAAATAATCACTAGCTGCATGTATGGACCCTAATAGCCCAGTCCAAATAAAAAGCCAATTTAAATATACTGGCTAAATCCAAATGAAACTTTATTCAGATTGAGGGGTGGTTTAATCTTTTCTAATCTGTTATCTGCATGTCCAGTGATGTAGAAATGGTGCAATGACATATGACACATGAAACAATCTGTTGTTGCTGAGTCATAAATGTCATAAATGACTGTCATGTCTTTCTTCAGACCCTCATTCACAGATATCTTGTTTAGAGCATGGGTGCAGCATTTTTATTGCTTGATCAATACAAATACAAATCCGACTGGAAGCCTGTAACACATAAATGCGTACAGTGCATCTATCCAATCACTTTATTTAGCGTTCATACAACACTGTTTGGATTCCTCAATCGGAATGTTGGACACAAAAAGTGTCCATGTAGGTGTAGCTACTGAAACTGAACATGGACAGAGATACATTTTGTATTTTGAGAAGTAAGTTACATTTTTTAAAAGGGGAAGTCCACTTCCAGAACAACTGTTTACAGATCATGTACTCACCCCCTTGTCATCCAAGATGTTCATGTCTTTCTTTCTTCAGTCATAAAGAAATTCTGTTTTTTGAGGAAAACATTTCAGGATTTTTCTCCATATAATGGACTGATATAATGCCCCGAGTTTGAACTTCAAATGATCCCAAATGCGGTTGTAAACGATCCCAGCTGAGGAAGAAGGGTCTTATCTAGCGAAGCGATCGGTTATTTTCATTAAAAAAAAAAAACTACAATTTAAATACTTTTTAATCTCAAATGCTCGTCTTGTCTTGCTCTCCCTGAACCTGTGTATTCTGGCTCAAGACAGTTAGGGTATGTCAAAAAACTCTGATCATATTTTCTCCCTCAACTTCAAAAATCATTTCAGAATCATCCTACATCACTGCAGAAGTACTGACCCAGTCTTTGCAAAGTGAACATGCAAAGAAGATCAAACACCCTTAACAAAAAAGGTAAAACAACGATATAGGATGATTTTGAAGTGGAGGGAGAACATGAGATGGGAGTTTTTTCAGCATACCCTAACTGTCATGAACCGAAAAAAAAAGTATATACATTGTATTATTTTTATTAAAAAAAAATTCTGATCGTTTCGTTAGATAAGACCCTTCTTTCTCAGCTGGGATCGTTTACAACCGCATTTGGGATCGTTTGAAGCCTCATTTAAACTGCATTTTGAAAGTTCAATAGCAGTCCATTATATTTAGAAAAATCCTGAAATGTTTTCCTCAAAAAACAGAATTTCTTTATGACTGAAGAAAGAAAGACATGAACATCTTGAATGACAAGGGGGTGAGTCCATTATCTATAAATTGTTGTTCTGGAAATGAACTTCTCCTTTAAGTTAAAGCAGCTGTCCGTAAGTTTCGCCTAATTGTCGCCTTCTCTATTTGAAACCTGCAATTGCAGTTACTTGCAGAATTATCTTCTTTATGCGGGTTGTGCATCTGCACGGTTCCTCAGCGCAGATGAATCTACCATTTTTGTTCTGACCAACTGAATCGAATGAACATCAAACTGAAAACTGCATATTATTATTAGCACCAATGGTATGAGGACCCTGTTGGAATTGCTCCGTTTCTTCTTCTTCTTCTTCTTTAATAAATTGCATTTTTGAGGGCCTAAACATGCTCATGAAACTCATGAAACTTTGCACACACGTCAACAGTTGTGAAAATTTACATCTGATATGGTGTGGCAAAATGGCTTGATAGTGCCATCTATAAAATTTCAACGAAGTGCCCCTCAAGCTATGTTTCAATAGACAAATGTAACACACAAATACCTACAAAAAAGTTACCCGCTATGAAGTCCGAAACCCAACGGGAAGTCTGTTTGTTTATTTGCAGAGAAAATGTAAAAAATTCTCTGCAAATTTTATGCAAACTCCTAGTAACAAACTCCTAAAGATTTACTGAAAACCTTATATTTGATCAGTCTAATCATAAAAGGTCTTTGCAATGTTAAATTGTGAAGATTCTGAGTTTTCGTTGAAGGGCATGTCCATGGCACCCTGACATTCACTGTTTCTCCATGGAAATTTTTTTGTTATAATTCAGCTGTACAGTGTCCACTCTGCCCCAAACTTCACATGATCGATAAGAGTCCTGGCCTGAACACATCTAAAGGACAGTATTCCATTATAATCATAGCGCCACCTGCTGGTGATAGGAAATAACTTGTTTTACACTAACTTAATCATGCAGTGTCCAATCTGCAGCAAATTTCCCATGTTTGGTAAGAATCCTGGCCTGAAGACATCTAAAGGCCGATACTCAGGTATAACCATAGCACCACCTGTTGGTGACAGGATACGTCATGCTATACACAAACTCTGCTATAAACAAACTTACCATGTTCAATCTGCACCATTTTTTATATGTTTGATTAAAGTCTTGGGCTGAAGACACATACATGCAAATATTCAGTTATAGTCATAGTGCCACCAGCTGTCAGCAGGAAGTTTGGCACATGTAATTGACTTTGACATATTCCTCCTATATTTAACATTTTTAATTCATATTACTCACCATTTGCTATTTTCCTAAAGCCACCCTTTCAACACTGCTTGCAGATTTAAGTATTGTTATACTTTGTTCTCAAATTGTTAGTTAACAACATCAGCATAGCACGACTGTGTATATAGTGAAATTGGGTTGAAATCGCTATTAAATTATGAAATCAATGAAACCTTTCTGTGATTATGAAAGCTGTTATGCGCAGCTTGTCAGTGAAGTATGGCTCTGTGTAGTAAATGCTGCTCCATTTGAAAGAACGGTGAGTTTGGGTCACTTATAACATGCATTTGAAAAAGCAACATGCATCAAACATCTTTCCAAACATGCAAAGAATTTATGAACCTCTTGGTGCATTACCTTTCTTCTGCACATTTGGAGTTTCAGCGTGAGATTTACTACTGATCACAGAACCGTGCTTCACTGACAAGCTGTGCATGAAAATCGCAGCTTTTGCTTAATCGCGAATGTAATTAAATTTTGACTAATTGTGCAGGCCTAGTATTAGCGTTACGTGTAGATTTCAATTTCTGTACAATTTCTACAATTTCTGACAATCTCTAACTATCATACCAATCGAATTTCATATGAAGTTTTTCTTAATTTAACCCAAAAAGCAAATGAATGTCACTTAGAGCTGGTTTGAAATACAAATTTTGTGTAATCCCACGTATCTGTAATCAGATGCACGTTTAAAACTGGAATATAATCTAATTTCAGTCACTTACATTTGTTTCATTAACACATAATCCTTTCTGGATCACAGTCCACTATCAAAATGATAAATTTAATTATTCTAGCTGCTGTGAGAAAAGGCTAGAAATGATCCACCACCTGCAGCATCCTCGCGTGCAAAATAGCCTACTAGCCGGGACTCCTTTTGTATGTTTACAGACGTGATGCAGTGACACAAAGATGAATGGCGGCAGGCTTGTATGTCCCGTGAAAATCTACCAGTACCACTCAAATTAGAAAACATTATTACAAGTTTACCATTGTGAATCAGGCTAAGGTAAGGAGATAGTTTTGAATACTAAAAAAAAAAGTTACGGACTGCAGCTTTAAATTTTCACTTTTTGTTATATTTTTGCATTCGAGTGTTACTGGGTGTCACATTTCTGAGGGATGGGGTTGTTTATAAGGGGTGACTGTCAGGGTGCCAAATGAGGTAGGACAGATACTGATTGAAACCGTTTTATCGTCAACACTTATTCAGTACATGATCGATAAAATTCTTTCTTTGCCTGAGAAAAGGTTTTTGAATGTATCATTTTGTGTGTGGAATAAAAGCTTTTTTTTGGACAGGTGTTCAGTTTTGATGTCTTTTCTTTCATGACAGACTTGAATAGCTGATGTTGTAGGAACACTGCCCAGGTGTGACCATTACCTGAAGACTATACAAAATGATGAAAATTCATTGGCAGGATAAGTCATAGAGTGGCCAATTGGAGGCGTAAATAAGCAGACACTAAAAATGTTGCTTTCAGGGTTACATCTTTCATGCTTTAAGTGCCTATACTTGACTTCATCTGACCATTTTTTTTTTTTTTTTTTCCTCTTTGGAATTTTATTATCCTGTGATTGATGTCACAGTATATCCTCCTTTGCTATTGTGCTTGTGCTTATACTTCTCTATTACAGAGTGATTTCTAGCACACATCTTTGAGCAGTGTCCATGATGGCCTTTATCTTTAAAAAGTATTTTCCACCCTGTCTCTCCTTTCATCACCCACTTGGATGGACATTCACGCTGTACGAATGCCAGGACAAGGACCATACTGTGGCAGTCTGACTCACTTTATAAGACAGACAGGGCATGGGCGTCCCTCACTCCTTCTGAAATCTGAGCTCTGCAGTTCACGGGGGACACACGAGCAAGGAAAGCGAGATTGAGTGGTTACACTAGAGCAGTCAGAGGATGAAATAACACCAGGCCAGACCTTGTGTTGTCCTCTCAAACCAGAATCCTGAGGTTCTGTGATGTTTGGTCTTGATGGCAATGTAATGGACACTCTGTCTGCATTTGAGGACTGGTCCATGTTGGATCTTCCATTTGACCTGAAATTTCACAGCAAGGTATTGCGCTGGGGGCATGTCCCATTAAACAGACATCGCCTAGACCAAACTGCAGTGATGGGCTTCTAGTTTATCTATATTTCTCAGTAGCGTGGTGGTAGTGTCGCAGTTTTCTTAATCAAATAGCTTTTCAGTAGCGAAGCTCTTTTTTTGATCAAGTAGCACAGTAGCGTGAACAAAAGCTACATTATCCGAAACGTTCTGAAGCACATGCTCAAATCAGAAATATAACTGTATCACTGATCCTGGATCAGTAAAAGTGATGCCACCGCCACTAAACCTCGTAACGCCATTGACTCCTCAAACTGTCAGTCTTATTCCTCCTATCTCTTTTGTAAATGAAGTGCGGCGTGCTGTTTGGAGCATCATTCTCAGCTTGTTTGCAGTCTGAAGGTAAATAAAGTACTGCTGATTGAATAAGTACAGCATTTTCTTTCCTCAAGAAACACTATTTTCGTAAAGGCTTATGTTGTTATATTTGAGAAGTGTAGAAGAGTGTCTTAGTCTAGCATTTGTTGTTGAGTCACAGCCAAATACAGAAGCTGTGTGAAGCGCTGCATCTTTTATAATATGATTCTTTAACAACAAACTGTATAACCTGCACGTTCATGAAAATGTAAATGCGATGTCCGTACTACCTTTGATGTGGCATTAATGACGGGGAAAAAAAATAATAATAATAACACATTCGCTACATGGCAAGCGCTTAACTTAATTTTGGTGAAATGTTAATAGCCTAATATAATGACATATGCAACAATGCAAATAAACATAGCCTAAGTTATTTGTAGGCCTATACATCTATATGGTAACACTATACAATAAGATTTCATTCAGTTAGCTAATGTATTAACTAACATGAGCTTGTACAATGGACAATGCATTTATTACAGTATTTATTGAAAATACAGTCATTCATTAGGTAGTTAATGTTAGTTCACAGTGCATTAACTAATGTTAACAAACAACTTTTGATTTTAATAATGCAGTAGTAAGTGTTGAAATTAACATTAATAAATGCTGCAGAAGTATTGTTCATTCTTAGTTCATGTTAATTAATGAACGTTATTGTTAAGTGTTACCATTTATATGAGTGTATCTGTATACAATAAAGCCACAATACCAACTACAGATAGGAGATTTCTGGACGGTAGCAAAAATGTATTTGTTGTAAAAATGTAAATCTGGCCCTGTACATGATACTGATTTTTGTTGCCAAATTGGTTTGGAACAGTTGTTGACTAAACAATCAAACTGAACTATTATGCCTGTCTGTCTGTTTGACTGACAGTTTTTTTCATCACTGAGAGAGCATTGACTTGGTATGATATTAGTTCAATATAAAAATGATTTAAAAAAAAATATTTTAGATGTAGTAAGCTACTTTTTGCCATGTTACTGTAGCTTAGCTTGCTACATTTCCCAGTGCTGTATCTTTAGTGTAGTGAAGCTTCATTTAATAAAGAGTGACTGTAAGCTTACCTCACTACATTTAGTAGCTTGCCACAACACTGCCAAGCTGTATATTTGGAAATTACCTGCAGTTGAAGAGATGCTGGCTACACAATTTCATCTCACAAAATGGAAGTATAGTCCTATTTTTTTGAAGCCTTTTGAGGCTTTTGAAGCCTTCCCACACAAACCTTAACCCCACTATGACAGTTGCAAGTACACCAAGTTGATCTTCTGAAAGACATGGACTGGCAGGGAACTTTGGACAAGGAATCATTCATGCCTATTTGGTTATTTGAGACTTCCTGCTGTTTCAAGAAATGTCCTGCTGATGAAAAAGGTTAACAAAAAAAAAAAACAGCGGACAAGGAGGTTTTGACAACTGTGTTTTTTTTTTTTTTTTTTTTTCCCAAAAGTATTATTGCTGATCTTGACTTAGGATCCTATCTAAGGTCCACATTGGAGATTGGTTTGTGACTGTAGATCTAAGGGATGCATATATCCAGATCATTGCTTGTCGCAGACATTTTGTGAGATTCACCTTTGGGGTCAAAACCAACCAATTTCAATTTTTCTTTTTTCCCCCCCCTCTCTCTCTTAATGGAGTGTCTCTGAGACAGAATGCATGAATTTGTGGCTTTTATGGCTTCTTAAGTCAGAGAGTGAACAGGAAAAAGCTCACTCACCCTTTATCAGTGGATGTCTTTTCTCAGCTGGATTTGCATTTGATGGAGATGAAAGCATGTCTGTCAACAGTCCATGTCTGCTCTATTCAAAATTATATATATGTGAGTTCATGCAGGCTTTCCATAGGCTTTGAAACTTAATGTCAGCAGCGACTGTGGTCATTCCTGTGGGCATGTTTAATTCCAGGATTTTGCAGAGCTGGGTCAGCCACAGAGTTTCGTGTGATCAGTTGTCTAACTCTCACAAACTAATGTCATTCTGCGCTGATATAGTGGACATAAGTTGTATGTAAGCATAGCTCACTTGGGTCTCCCTTGCAAAGTGGTAATGGCAGATTCTTTGTGTTGCAGCTGGGGCTGTGTTTAGAACAATCACCGGCCAGTTGCAAGTGCTAAAGAGCTCAATCATCTGATGCCGATAGATCACAATTGTGCATTCCCTCTTACTGGCTTACCACACAAGTGTTGAACAAGGTTTGAAATTGAGGTTCAACAACAAGGTTTGAAACTGGCTCTGTTGTGTTGGCCGAACAGGACAACAGACAGTTTTTGGTCATTGTGTTGTGGCAGAGTGACAAACTGTGGGAAGTTCTGATAAGAAAAAAAACACTAAAAGCAGAGGGATATTGAGCACCCTCATCTTGAGATATAGATACTTTAAATAGGGTATAATAGGGTTTGTCCGCTTCAGTGATGGAAACAAGCTTGCATGCTCATGCACCCTGCAAGTATGGCTTCTGTTCACACTGGTGCAAGATTAGGTTGACTGCTAGTAGAACTTTCATAAATTCATGAAAAAAAAAATTTTTGGTTACATCTGAGGAATGAAAATAAATCAGATCACCCAAGATGAGTAGATGAGTTTGTTTCTTCATCAAAACAGCTTTGGAGAAATTTAGCTTTACATCACTCGCTTACCAATGGATCCTCTGCAGTTAATGGGTCCTGTCAGAATAAAATTACAAACAGCTTATTAAAAATGTCACAATAATCAACAAATAATCCAAACCACTTTACTCCATTGATAATCTTGTGAAGTGAAAAGCTACGTATTAAGCTACATATAAGACAAAAAAAAATGCATCAAGACATTTTTAAAGGAAAAGTCCACTTCCAGAATAAAAATTTACAGATAATTTACTCACCTCCTTGTCATCCAAGATGTTCATGTCCTCCTTTCTTCAGGCGTAAAGAAATTATGTTTCTTGAGGAAAACATTTCAAAATTTTTCTTAATATATAGTGGACTTCAGTGGTGCCCCCAAGTTTGAACTTCCAAAATGTAGTTTAAATGCAGCTTCAAATGGCTGTAAATGATCCCAGCCGAGGAAGACGGGTCTTATCTAGCGAAACGATCGTCACTTTCAAAACAAATTGACAATTTATGTACTTTTAACCTCAAACTTTTGTCTTGTCTAAGTCTGCTTGAACTCAATACGGTCAGTACAGTTAGGGTATGTCGAAAAACTCCCATCTCGTTTTTGTTCCCATTTTCAAAATCGTCCTACATCGCTGCAGAAGTACCGACCCAGTGTTTACAAAGTGAACATGCAGAGAAGATCGAATGCCCTTTACGAAAAAAAGTAAAACAGCGATGTAGGACGATTTTGCCGTTGAAGAAGAAAACAAGACGGGAGTTTTTCGACATACCTTAACTGTATGGACCCAGATTACACAGACTACGCATGCACATCGCAGAGACGAGACAAGACGAGTGTTTGAGGTTAAAAAGTAAATAAATTGTCAGTTTGTTTTATTGATGATAGGGATGCTAATTTTAACTGGTTAACCGTTAACCGACAAAGAAAGCGAAACTGAAACTAACGTCGGGTCTCTCATACAACACAAATACAAATGTTTCCATATTTAAGATGTATTTGAATGCCAAAATATTATTTATTATGTAAACCTGGTTTTGTAATTTACTTGTATTCCAATATCCACATAAAACAATTTTTTTTGGCATTATATCACAGCAGAGCGTTAATAACGATTAAGCAGTGTGATTTTTCCATGTTTAGCTGACTTTATTTTATTATGATAATGGAAAGCCTGCATTGTTAAGTTAGTAATGTGTAACTGTGTGTGCGCGTGCGGCGCCGGCTCAATCGCTTTATTTTTTCTAACAGTGGAAACGACTCCTTTAGTCATACAGATAATCGAAACTGTAAACAGTTTGCTTTCATTTGTGTGCATTCACATTAAAAACAAATCTGTGTGCTTTTGTAAAAATAAAGAAAAAAAGATGCCGTTTTCAGCCGTCTTCGCACAGAACAAAAATGAACCAAAACTCTGCATACAAGCTACTTGTTGCACAGTTTTTAATTTTGTTTTGTTAATTCAGTAAAAATATTTATTTTATAGGTCTGTTCATTCATTATATATAGCCTAGCTTTATTATGTTTTTCTCCGTTCACATGCAGAAGCGCTGCAGGTGCGTGATGTGATGTGTTCATCATCCCGTCCTGTTTTTTGCTTTTTTTGTGCATGTAAAAATAATCCCAGGAAAATAATTTTGTAATTTTTAATGAGTCACAGACACTTATCCTCTCTAAAATAATTAAATTCTAATTTAAAATAATCTCGTCGGTTAACTGTTAATAATCGTTTAACAAACGTCTGCTGTCGGTTAGGAAAAATAACCGAAATGAACATCCCTAATTGATGACCAATCGTTTTGCTAGATAAGACTCTTCTTCCTTGGCTGGGATCATTTATCATTTGCAGCATTTGAAGCTGCATTTAAACTTCATTATGGAACTCGGGGGCACCATTGAAGTCCACTATATGGAGAAAAATTCGGGAATGTTTTCCTCAAGAAACATAATTTCTTATCGACTGAAGGAAGAAAGACATGAACATCTTAGATGAGGGGCATCTACTGCATCTATGCTTTAATCATCATACTGAATATGATCCAGATGTAGTATCTGATAAACCATGTAAAATGAACATGCATGGTAGATCTGTCTAAAAGTAACAATCATAAGTGTTTAATAATCCAGTGTAAAACATGTAAATCAAGTAGAACCACACATGATTCTCAACATCTATCAAAAAAGAAAGAAAACAAAAGGTCCAGGTCTTCACATTATAAACAAACACTCCAGCACTCAACTGTGAAGTCATTTGTTGTGAAATTGGAAAAAAAGAGTGCTTCAAGCAACTGTGCATCTCAATATAAATGTCTTGATTCAATACATTGTGATGCACCACAATATCTTAATTCGATCATGATTTAAACGGCACATGAGAGAAAGAGAGAGTATGAAAGAGAGATCCAGCATCCAAGAGGTAAAGAGAGACTCTGATTCACTGCTAATGTGTCTCAAGCAGGGATAGAAGAAAATGCGAACAGTTTATGAAAGCTGTCGATATGTAATAATAATTCCTGGTAATGTGAACACCCTACTGCAAAATTGCATACCATCTTACTTTAAGCACCACTGTCACTGTAACGTTTGAATGTAACTGTTCTCAGTTACTGAAGCTGGAATCGCACACATGTCCAGGACAAATAATTAGTAAATATTAAATGTCTTATAATATATTTTTAAAATAATTTCGTTATTTGATCTTCATTTTACAAATGACATTTTCTGAAATGTGTTCTATTTTTAGGAGCCTATTAAATGTCAAGAGATGAAAAGAAGATTCTTCAGGGCACGACTTTAAAGCAGTGATTTTGTAGCTTTGAGTTTATTTATTTATTGTGTGTGTTACAGTTCAAGCAGCTATTTAATTTAAAATTAGACTTGCACAAAAATTTGGACATTTGGATTATTTGGTATTATTTGTTGAATTGCAGGTTAACGCCTCTCAAGCTGTCATTAAGCTGATTACATGTTTATGTGCATTTACATTGTGACCTTATACAAGAAATGTTTAGTTTAAACAAAATCATTAATCAAAAATTCATGAAACTAATAAACAGCTAGTGCTAATTCTGGTCCAGGAAAAAGAACAGTGGAGCAGTTGTGTTTCTCATAGCAGTAAAGTTGATGCACACCGCCTGCCATGACTAAGTCATATGTTGTTATTGCACGCCTAGAAGCCATCACAACCAGCAAACAACCCTCCACTTTCCCCTCTACCACCCACTCCAAGTGATGACAGTTGCCATGGAAACTGTGGGAGGAGGGCAAGTGTTTTAGCGGCAGCAGAAATGGTGTGTTTGTGTGCACAGGTCTAAAGCAGGTGAATATTTGCTGCTTAGCATAACGACAGACCGGCAGCCTGCTCGCAACACAGGCATTTTCGCAGGAGGCTTGGTAATTAAGACACGAGGCCTGACGTCGGGCTAGACCTGGTAACGAGGAGCTGTCTGCCTGCCCGCACAGATTCACTGTAAACATTCTTCCCACAATCCCCAATAAAGCCACACACCCTCTCTGATATGCATGCTGTTTTAAAGATATCGGGGCTGCGTATCTAAACCGCACTTGTGTATTCCAAGGTTATTATAGCTTTGCTTTTTGTTCTTTCTTGGTTTAGCTTTGTTTTATTTCATTTAAATAGTTGTATTTTGTTTTTGTGTAGTCCAAATTTTACTTGTAGTACTTTCTATTTGTAGTTAAGACTTAAGAATTAAGGCTTATTTTAGTAACAGTTTTAGACATTTTTCCATCTTGAATGAGGCACCTTAAAGGGTCATGAAACAGGTTGCTTTTTCAGAGATTTTAGCAGATGTGTTTGTGTTGCACATCACAGAAAACAATGTTAGCATCCATGAATTTGAAATGTTGGAGAAAACTGGTTAATTTCAAGTTTTTAGTGCTATTTTCATCCTCCGGGTTTAAAATCTACATTGTGTTGAGGTCACAATTTGTGACGTGGCAAAGAACTGTAGTTCTTCGATGACGCTTCTGTGTCTCATAATTATTCATGAGGCTGTGTGTTCTTATCCCATGAGAAGATGCTTTGCTTAATTATTCACAGCAGCATGTGTGACAGACGCTTCAGACTCTGAGATTGCGTACATTCATTTTTGCTTTGTAAGAGTTCGGCACAAATGCGATTCGGTTCACTTAGTGAGTGGAACCGGTTTTTACAGCTGCTTGATGCAACCCACCAAAAGGCTTTTATAAATGCTGCAAAATAAGCCTTAAAAGTTATTAGAGGTGCAACACTCTGTTCATATATACAGTATCTCACAAAAGTGAGTACACCCCTCACATTTCAGCAATCATTTTAGCATATCTTCTCAAGGGACAATACTATAGAAATGAAACTTGGATATATTTCAGAGTAGTCAATGTGAAGCTTGTATAGCAGTGTATATTTACTGTCCCGTGTAAATAACTCAACATACAGCCATTATTGTCAAAATAGCTGGCCACGAAAGTGAGTACACCCTAAGTGATAACAGCACTATGTCATTTAACCATGCAAAGGCACATATCCTATTCATCATGTTCATGTTTTTGTCTGCTTGACAGGACCATACAAAGTTGTGTATCTTGTATTAGATACACAGTTAAAATTTGGTGCTTTGAGTACAGTTCTCTCATACTGACCACTGGATGTTCAACAAGGCACCTCATGGCAAAGAACTCTCTGAAAATTTTAGAATTAGAATTGTTGCTCTCCACAAAGATGGCCTAGGCTATAAGAGGTTCAGTAACAACCTGAAACTGAGTTACAGTACTGTGGCCAGGGTCATACAGAGGTTTTCCAAGACGGGTTCCATTCGGAATAGGCCTCGCAAGGGTCGATCAACGAAGTTGAGTGCTCGTTCTGTGCGTCAGGTGCAGAACCTGGCTTCAAAAAACAGATGCATGAGTGCAGCCAGCGTTGCTTTAGAGGTTGCAGAAGTAGAAGGTCAGCTTGTCAATGCTCACACCATACGTTGTACACTGCAACAAATCGGTTTGCATTGGTGTCATCCGAGAAGGAAGCCTCTTCTGAAGCTGGCTTACAAGAAAGCCCGCAAACAGTTTGTTATTAATGTTATTAATAATGATTCTTATTATTATCAGTGTTAAAAATTTTTTCTAATTTCATTTCTTTTTTTTTTCTCCCCACACTGTCTTTACTGTCACTTTTCGTCAGAATAATGCATTTGCAGTTTTTCCATTAACACACTCAACTAGTACGTTGATAATACTAAATTTATCCTGAGCAGCAAATCAGCATATTAGAATGATTTCTGATGGATCATGTGACATTGAAGACTGAAGTATTGATGCTAAAAACTCGCAAACATCACAAGAATAAATTTCATTTAATCTCCATGCCAAAAAGGTTGACAGTAGAGCGATACCATCATAGAAGATTGACATTATCATACACTAGGGGATTGGTGCGTCGTATATGAAGTAAAATAAGTCGTTTTTTTTTTTTTTACCCTCCTGGCTTTGTATTGTAATTAAAATGAGCACTTTAGCTCTGCTACCTGTTTGCCAGCGCTTCCATTTAGATTAGCGGCGGTCTAATTAACGGCAGACGTGCATTTTCCGTTCCAAAGCCAGTCTCTAATGGCTGGGCAGATTGATTTAAATGCAAACGAGAGAGGATTTAATGAACTGCTTTTACTGAAAGTGTTTAATAGGAATTTCAACACTCACAGACAGGTTGGTAAACAGCTCTCAGACCATTAATTATGCATTGTTGTATATTTCTCCTCTAAAATGTTGGTTAATGGTGTCAAAATAATCATATTTTGTGTCTTGAATGATTACACTCTTGAAGATGCCTGACATCAATGGAAAATCTTCTTGTAGATTTGTGTAATTTAGTTGTCACGAAACCACAACTGGCTCATCATGTGGGCGGCACATCTATGGGTAGTCATTAAAATTTTTGTGTTTGGCTAATTAATTTAAAGTCTCACGTAAGCACAAAAGAGCTGGATGAATAGTCGACAGGCTCATTTTTTTTCCCCGTAATGAATGGTTTCCCAACTCTCAGATTACATACATGACCAGACAGTGACACCAGCATCTCCTTCAGAATTGTTGTCCAAATGCCTCTACATCCCACTTCATAACAACAGCGACAACACTCCAAGCTTACCCTCACACAGCAGCAGAACATGACTGTCATTCCTTTTTAGAATACGCATAATAAATACAGATGTTAATACACAGTTAGCTTGCTGAAACCAATTTTAGCACTAAAGTAACTACATGAAATTTTCATGACCTGTTCTGGTTAATATGTGTTGTATGAATTAAGCAGTTTGACAGCTATGTCAGGGCTCTACGCTTACTTTTCTTTTTAGCAGCGCTTGTACTTCTAATGCAAAAAATTTAGGAGCACTGTCAAAAGATTCAGGAGCCCCTTCTGATCTATAATCAAAAATTACCCTTCCCTTTGCAAGGTGATATTTAACTCCTTAAAGTAATTTACAGGGGCAGTTTTTTCTGCCTTTCTAATGGCATTTTTCAATTTTTGAAAATACTGAAATTATATTTTAAAATGAAACAAACTGCCAGTAAGTGGCGGCAAGTCAACTGATTTTATCACTGAATCATTCATTCAGTTAATTCTTTCGAACAGCTCATTCATTCTGGAATGAAGCACGTGACTGTGTTTATGAATGGGTAACTGAATCGTTGACTCACTAGATTCATTTAAACATGCGCGTCCATTCATAAATGAGACTGACGCACTGAACAAAGCAGCAGGTCGATTCTGATTGCCCTGCAGTGATGATCCCCTGATAGCAAACACAAATATGCTGATCAGTTGTACTGGTGCTCAATAATTTTTTTGTTTGTTTGTTATTTCATAGTCGCACACATTAGATTTAAGTCACAAATGCGACAGAAGTGGTCACACTGCAGAGCCCTTGTGATGACCTTGAAACATGTACATCTTTATTACACATACTGTTTCTAATGTGCCATAGAAAATAGTGTGGGTGTAAATGTTTAAAACATTTCATCACAATACGATCATCTGCAGATGTCTCAAATCGTGGCGTGACAAAATCATAGTTTGATTAAATTCAGAGGCCTTTAATTAATATAACAATATTATGTGATAATGTGCCTAATTTACACAACCAGTTACAGTTTTATTAACTCACAAATGCAACCAAAATATAACACAAACATTTAATTAAACTCTTAGAAAACTGCAAATCCCTTTTCCCAATTGGGACAACCTAAATAAATACATAAATACATACTCACCCTCAAGTTGTTCCAAACTTGTATTTCTTTCTTCAGGTGAACACAAAAGAAGATGTTTTGAAAAATGTGAGTAACAAAACAAACAAACAAACAAAAAAGTTAATATTGGGTACATTTTTAGACACATTTTTGTCACTGTATGACCAGCTATTGTGTCTATTTTTGGTCAGGTCAGCAGTAATAGTTCCAAAAAAGGCAAAGCAGAATCAACCATTGTGTATGCTGAGCAATGCACAGACTGACAACCTGCCTGGAATGCTGTGAACACAGACAACTAGAGTGATATAAACAAAGAAATGTTCTAATGCTGTTGTACTTAATATCTGCATTGTCTGTCAGTCATTTAGTCAAACACTGAACAAATGTTTTGGACCAAATTGAATAAAAACAGAAAGCTTCTTCCTAAATCATTAAATCTTAAACTGTTACCTGTCAGCACACAAGAGAAACCTGGTTTTCTTCCTACCTCACTAATAGATAGTATTTTATTTCTATCAAGAAGCACAAATGCCCTCCAGCTTCCCTAACTCAAGGTGTCCCCCAGGGTTCAGTTCTTGGCCCTCTCTTTTTCATAATCTGTAAGCCTGTTCTTATCATTAGTTGTGATGATCTCAGTTAGCACTGCTGCTCTACACAGATACATACGTAGATTTCCTGACGTCCTTTAGTTTTGTTTTCTGACAACTCTTATGCATTGTGTAAATATTCAGCTAATCTGTAATTGTAGCAATGCAACAGAACTCTCTCCAAACTCTCCAAAACAATCAAGAATCCAAGCATCAGATTTGCCTTGCCTCTCTATTTTGAGGCATCTTCATCTTCACCAAATCACACATCTTTGCCCCAAAGCTCAAAACATTGCTTCATCTAAAAGATGCAGAATTACACCTTGCTGTATTTGACCTGCTGTATCCCTGCGTTCCTGTTAATTCATCATTCCTCATTCCAAATTGCTTTCTGTTTGATTTCTGTCCGACTATGTTTGGAAATCTCTGTAATGGCATCTAAACTCTGAAAATGATTTTCACGAAATCATTTCCACTCCTTGTTTCTGGCTGCCTTTTTATTTTGTCTCTGTCTCTCTTTTTTCCTTTGTGTTAGCGGTCTTGTTGTTTAGTAATTTGTAACTTGATGGTTGATTGACTGTACATTGATTGTAGCAGCCTTACTCATTTATACAGACATTATTGGATCTGCCCTGTGTCCTGCTAAATGTTCATTGCAATTTGGAAGTCACACTATTTAGTAAATGTGGTTGTCAATCTCAAACACTGACTTTGTGTTTTAGAGCAAACACGCCTCCTTTCTATGCAAATTAGACAATGTACATTGCTAAGCATACAGTCATGCCCAAAAATATCAGCACCTTTGCAACTCTGTCAGAAAATACAATCCTTCTCAGAAAATTGCTGCAGTTGCAAATGTTTTGGTACTCACGTGTTAATTTTTTGTGTATGCATTGGAGAAGAAAAGTCAAATTCCACACAGATCCCAAAAAATGCACTGGACAATTATTGACACCCTTAACTTAATATTTAATAGCAACCCCTGTGGAAAAAAATAACTGAAATCAATCGCTTTCTGAATGAGTTTCTTACACCTCTTTACTGGAATTTCGGACCAATGCAAACTGCTCCAGGTCATTCAGATTTGAAGGATGCCTTCTCGCAACTGCTGTTTTGAGATCTCTCCACAGAAGATGGGATTCAGATCTGGACTCATTGCTGGCCATTTCAGAACTCTCCAGCGTTTTGTTTGTAACTATTTCTGAGTGCTTTTTGAAGAGTGTTTCGGGTCATTGTCCTGCTGGAAGACCCATGACCTCTGGTGGAGACGCAGCTTTCTGACACTGGCCACTACGTTGCGCGGCAAAATTCTTTGGTAATCATCAGATTTTATGATACCGTTCACACAGTGAAGGCATCCAGTGCCAGAAGCAGCAAAGCAACCCCAAAACATCTTTGAACCTCCACCATGTTTGACTGTAGGGACTGTGTTCGTTTCTTTGAAGGCCTCATTTATTTTTCTGTTAACAGTGCCATGGTGTTGCTTTTGTCTCATCTGTCCACAGTACGTTCTCCCAGAAGGATTGTGGTTTTGTCACATACGTTTTGGCAAACTCCAGGCTTGCTTTTTTATGCCTTTGTGTCAGCAGTGGTGTCCTCCTGGGTCTCCTACCACAGTGTCCCTTTTCATTCAGATGGTGACGGATAGTGCGAGCTGACACTATTGTACCCTGTGTCTGCAGATCAGCTTGAATTTGTTTGGAAGTTAATCAGGGTTCCACCATTCGAACAATACTTTGTTGTAATTTTTTATTAATTTTGCTCCTCCTTCTACGTCCAGGAAGGTTAGCTACTGTGCCATGGGCTGTAAACCTCTTGATGATATTGCGCACAGTGCACACAGGAACATTAAGATCTCTGGAGATGGACTTGTAGCCTTGAGATTGTCCATGTTTTTCCACATTTTTTTCTCTCAAATCCACTCTTTATACTTATTTCTTTTCTCCATGCTCAGTGTGACACACAACACAAAGGTTGAGTCAACTTTTCTCCATTTTAACTGGTTGCAAGTGTTACTTGCCACAGGTGTGTCTAAATACAAATTACAGGAGCATCACATGCTTGAAAAGCAATTATTTCTTACAATATTGACAAGGTGCCAGTCCATTTTTAAGTTCTGTGTGAAATTTTATCAAGTTTGACTTTTCTTCTCTGTTTTTTTGTGTGTAGTTGCAGTGCAAACAAATGTGAATGTGAATGCCAAAACATTTGCGATTGGAACAATTTTCTGAGAGAAGTGTTGCATTGCAAGGGTGCCGATATTTTTGGCCATGACAGTATATACAGGCCTGTAGTGTATATGAGTGCACTTTCTGTATTTTTAGATCAATTTCTGATTCACATGATTGGGTCCCAGTGGTGGAGTGATGTTAAGGAGTCCCAGTAAAGTATCTCAGATTGTGGTAGTCTGCTGCATCCTTAACAGCTTATCATATCACTTATCAACTCGCATGACGGGGTTTTATGGTGTGAAAATTGCATTCAGCACAGATGCTGTATTTGATTTGTTCATAAAACCACTCATAAATTTGATGAGTTGTCCGAATTGGATGCATTATTATATACAGGAATACAGGGACATCAGAGGGGAGCAGTAACTGTAGCATGGGATTGCATCTTTTCCTGCAAAATTGCATTATATTTTTGAAATGGCATCTCATACTTTGATCGTAATAAGGCTGTGTGGAGCCATGGTCACACCTTAGGAGTCCTACAACGTGATTTTGAAAACTGTATTGTATAACAGGGAGCATCAGAGGTTCTATGTTAAAAATAGTTCTTGGCTTCTTCCAAATGGAAACTCATCCGTATGTAGGAAAACTGGTTTTGAGTTCCCTACTCCAGGTTTTTGTGTATTGACCATTAATACAAGACTTTTCCAAATGACAGCCCTCCAAAACTGGAGCCTGCTTCATTCACATGGTTGTAGAATGCATTTAAAATCCTGTTCTACAGTGCTAAATATGGCCACATTGCAGTACATATTCATTTTACATTTTCCAGACTCCCATGCTGAGAATGACTTCAGTCCACCTGTTCTTAGTGAACAGAAACACAGTGGAAGTTGTCTTTCATGCCATACTGTGTGATAGACATTCTGCACTGCACACACATTGTTTGCATTATGCTTGGATTTTTAATGTGGGGTTTCAGTATTTCACAGATATGAAGATAGGATGTCATCTAGTTTTTACATGAATGCAGGCACGGTTGTTCCTTCTATTTTATGGTCTGTGAACGAAATGGCAAAGACAGATTATGTGAATGCACTGTAGCCTCACGCTCTTTTGTACATCGGCAACATTCGTTGAGGTGATGTGATGCATTGGCCTGAGGCTCTTGTACGTGAAAGCAAACCTTACCAAAAGATCACCTCAGTGAAAAGTTTGTCCATTTCTCCTGTTGTCGGAAGTAGCACAAAGTATGCCAGAAACTGAATGGGATGCTCATCTACTGTATCAATATCAACTTTATACCTGTATAAGCAACTAATTAACATTCACCTAAAGTGACCAACGTTCATGACTTCATTTAAAAATGTTATTTACTGTTTAAACTGCTTTTTGCAGTTTCTGTGATTGTTTATTTTATTAGGGCTCGAGCACCAGTTGTGCAAAACCCAACATGAAGTCTATTATTTTGAATTTTCTTTGCAATTTTTGTGCTGCCTTTATTTAGGCGTTGTATTTAAATGAACAACTCCTAGAAATTTAGCCAGATCAACACCAAATTTGGTCAGTGTAATCTAAAACCCTTTGTAACATTAAATTGCAAAGATCTTGAGTTTTCGTTGAAGGGTGTGTCTGCTGCATCCTGACAAACTTTGATGTTTCAACATGAAACAGGAAGTTGTTATAATTCAGGCATACAATGTCCGATCTGCACCAAAATTCACATGTTTGATAAGACTCCTGTCCTGAATACATGCCCATATTCATATTCAATTATAGTCATGACGCCACCTGCTGGCAACAGGAAGTGACATGTTTTACGCTGTAACAAACTCCTCCTAGTGATTTAATGACAACACCATTATGTTTGGTCAGTCTAATCTAAAAACCTTTACAATGTTAAACTGCTCTGAGTGTGTGTTCACGGTGTGCGTGTGCGTGTTTGTTCACTACTCACATCCTTTCCTTTCCTTTCCCTTTAAATTGCGAAGATCTTGAGGTTTCGTTAAAGGGTGTGTCCGTGGCACTCCGACAAAGTTTAGTGTTGTAACTCAGCCATACAATGTCCTAACTGCCCCAAACTTCACACATTCAATGAGTCCTGGCTTGAACGCATCTAAATGCCAATATTCCGTTATAATCATAGCGCCACCTGCTGGCAACAGGAAATGACTTGTTTACCCTAACATGTAATGTCTAATGTCCGATTTGCACCAAACCTCACATATTTAGTAAGAGTCCTGGCCTAAAGACATGTAAAGGCCAATATTCAGGTATAACCATAGTGTCACCTGTTGGCAACAGGATGTCATGCTTTACACAAACTCAAACATACCATGTTCAATCTGCACCAAACTCCATATGTTTGGTAAAAGTCCTTGCCTGAAGACATCTACATGCCAATATTCAGTTATAGTCGTAGCACCATCAGCTGGCAGCAGGAAGTTTACTTATTACTTTGACATTCCTCCTATTTTTAACACTTTAAATGCATATTGCACCGTTCGCTGCTTGCAGGTTTAATTTTGAACTGGAATTGAACCAGTATTGGGAGATTACAAAAGCAGGTTGCTGAGGACCACAAATCAAGACAGCTTAATATCAGATGGCAAGAATACTAGAGAACAAACCAAATTAACTATATTGGGAACAGGAAAGGACATCCTGGAGGGAGCTGGAGCTCAGTGTTTATGGTACAATGACATAATGCTTTAGCTTTTTTTGGAGTGATTCTAACTGTTCATGAGTGGGGAAAAACAATCGAACAGGCCAGATTTTTGACTGGAAAATAAGCCAGTAGAGATACATAAACATCATTATTCAACAAGTATCCCTTCACTTCTTCATATTGAGGAGATGAGTGCAGTTTACAATCAGTCGCATTTAGAAATGGATCGATAAGAACGATAGCCTTTTCTGTTCATTTGTCTGATGATGGTGGAAGAACTGATGCCGAGATATTTCTATACCTTAGACTCTCATTTACTATTTTAAAAACAAACCACATGTAATTCTCTCGAGGGATATAAAGGACATTTTTCTTAAGAGTTAGATGCTCACAGACCTAGTTTCCACCAGTCATTTGTAAAGCTATTGTTAATGCAAAACAAAAAAGTTCTCCAAGAGAAAGGAGAAGGAGATACCAGTGTACAAAAAACAGACATATTATCATTAGATTAATGCTGGTCTCATGTTTGAAAATGGTAGAAATCTCATAACAGGCTCATACAGTTTTTCAGATGATAGAGGCATCTCATTCACTTGAGTATGCGTTAGGGCTTCTACAATTTTTAATATTTGACTAGTCATCCAGATAAATAAATCGTTCATTGTGTATAGAACAATTGCAACTGAAATTGTGTGATCATGACTTGTTGACAGACTAAAATAAAAAAAAAAAAATCTGTAGTGCAACCTCTACGTAGTATACATTATTGTTGGTTTATCTTCACATTTTTGTTTGCTATGTTTAATGAACAGGTTGTATTAAAGTGGCTGACAGAAATCATGTTACTGGCAAATACCAGAACAAGCTGCTGATAATTCACAGCACATGTTTCCAAGGCCTTAATCATCTAATGACTGTATTGTGTTGTAGATGTTGGTGACGACTCCAGAGAAGTGGGATGTGGTGACCAGGAAGAGTGTGGGGGATGTGGCTTTGTCTCAGATCGTCCGACTGCTCATCCTGGATGAAGTTCATCTTCTTCATGAGGATAGAGGGCCAGTTCTGGAGAGCCTGGTGGCCCGGACGCTACGTCAGGTAACACATTTAGATGTAGCACTCAGCACTGGATGATTTGTGGAAAAGAAAATGTAAAATTTTTTGCATCCATTAATTTTGTTGGTAATGATACATTACTAAACAATTATTATTATTTTATTATTTTAATTAATACTTTTATTCAAGGAGAATACATTAAAATGATCAAAAGTGACAATAGTCGTATACATTGTTACAAAAAAAAAAATCTATTCCAAATAAATATGTATTTACAGCTGTAATAATAAGAAATGTTGAGCAGCAAATCAGCATATTAGAATGATTTCTGAAGGGTCATGTGACACTCAAGACAGGCAATGGCTGCTGAAAATCGAATGAATTACAGTTTAAATATAATCAAATAGACTGTTCTTTTTTATTAAATAAAATTATAATAAATTAAATAAATAAATAATGATAATAAAAAAAAACAAAAAAACATTTGAACATTTTTTTAAATGTAATAATATTTAACTATATTATTTTTACTGCATTTTTGATCAAATAAATGCAGCCTTGTTGAGCATAAGAGACTTTCAAAAACATTTACAAACCTCAAACTTAGTAGTAGTTTTTATATTCCATTTGTTTTAATGCTGTTAGTTGATTTTTCGTTGTGCAGCACCTTGGTCAGCACTCGTTGCTTTTAAGGTGCTATATAAATAAACTTGACTTTGACTTTGACTTTGACTTTAGTGTATATCCTTAATATTTTTTTTAGCTATAGCATTAAATTTGAACTCTCTTACCATTGTGTGTGTTTTTTTTTTTGTTTGTTTTTTTTTTTAGCTGAAACAGGATGTGTAACTGTCCAAGGGCAATCCATTTCATTTTCCCACTTTAAAGGTTATGCAAGTCACTCACAATAATGACAGTATGGACACTTACAAGAAGAATATTTTTGCATTTTTTTCCAAGTGAAATATTAATATTGATTCAGTGCTGCTGGAGTTTGACTGAAAGGGAGGCCTGCAATTAAAATGAGTTGAACAGTTGAACAACGTCTAAACACACATATCCTATTCAGAAGCCACCAGAATACGAGGGTGACACATTTGCCCATAAAGATAGCGTTTCAATGCCACTTTATTGAGGTGGGAACTTTATACATAGGTAAAAAATTGTGAAATATTTAGGAGCTGGTTTTCAACCCCTGCCCCTTAAATTATAAATACAGCAGCTTTGCTACTAAAAGCTACATTATATTTCTCAGCTTCACTATTAGGTTACTTGCTTGCACATTCTCTTTTGTTAATCCATTTAAATTCATTCAAATAAATATAATCTAACAGTACTACTTTATTTCGTTTCAGAATTCTACTTCTAACGAGCTGTTGATAAACAAAAAACGAATGAAAATTACAGTTATTTTCTGGTCTTTATCCTTTCAGTTAGATTTTGTGCTGCAAAACATCCATGTTGTCCATGCTGGCAAAATAATAATAATGACCACTCGACGTGAATTATATAAATAATTTTAATAGCACGGCCATTCAAAACCCGAGGGTCTACCGTGTGCATAGTAAAGCAATCACCGGCAATCAATTTGGTCAGGAATTAATGTGAAAGCAGATATCGGATACCAGTTGTGTCCAAAGTGAATGTGAACAGATAAGGCAAAAAATCAGATATGTTCAAAAGATTGGATCTGTGCATCAGTGTAAATGCAGCCTAGGTGAATAGTAGTAGCACGGTTTGATGATTCACTCATTTGGGGTCCAGTTCCTAGTAATTTCCTCCTCCAGTGGATGCATGAGAGTGTGTATGTTTGTGTGTGTGTGATTGATAGGACCCCGCTGATGATGATTGACAGCCGCCGTTACTAGAATCACTCTGGCCATTTGGGATATTAGTGTGATTATGCAAATCCTGACAGCCGGAGAGACGACAGCCCACATTACGGGGTGTCCCATATCCGTGTTCCGTTCTGACGAGCCGCAGTCAGGTGTCAATCACATGCAGGAATTTACGGAATAAGCTCAAGCAAAGCTCACGTCTGCTCTGTGACAAACTATACAGCTAAGCCACCGCGGTAATTTTGCCCTTCAAGACACTTTCAGAGGGCAAAGTGTCAGAAAATCCAGCTTTCTCATTTACAACGCGCATTTCTTCGTTAGGCGAGTTTTACTTTGAGGCTTGGAGCTGAGAGAAGCTTTCAACAGGACTGAGTGGCGAGTAAGTGAAAGGAAATGACTTCAAATGAAGCTGCTGTTTACTGTGTCCACGCTCTATTCGTTTGAAGTGCTAACTGATACCAGTTCAGCGAGGCTGTGTGTGCTCTTCTCAAAGCCGAACGGAGCTTATTATCATTCGAGATCATACCGTGCGCTAGATTTTCAATGTCAGATTTAGTTTCTTTGGCTGTGCGGAATGCAATCTTTGCACTTAATTTCAATTTTAAAAGCTAAAAGATAACAAGCTGTTACTTTGCCGTATGTCATGGTGACACATCGGGCAGCTGTAGTGAATTAGAATATTCAGTCCGCTTGGCGCCCACGTTTTTGCTGCATTAAAATCTTCTGCTTTCAGGTGCTTCTGTACAAATTAACCAAAATGGAAGAAATTTTAGCTTCTTACTTACAAACTAGATGTTTATCACTTACAACCCCTAATTCTGAAGTTTTAGCCTCTATGGCAGGGATAGCAGGGCTCAACGCTAAGGATTTTTTTTTTTTTTACTGGCCCTGTCAGTGGTTCAAATTTTTACTTGTCCGGTCAAAATTTTCACTGGCCTTGACGCAAAAAAAAAAAAAAAAAAGTTGCTGTTGCTGTTATCATTGTTTTTGGCGCATGTTATCTTATATTTGAATAAATAAGCTTATTTGACACCAAACTTTTACATACCAATTAAATTATACAATTCTTGATTCCAATTTTGTTACCACAGCAAAAAATACTAGCCTAACAAATATAAATGTCAAAGATTATTCGTTTTTTTAAAAAATATATTTTATTATTAGTTTATTAAAAATGAAAAGATGCTTTTGGGAAAAACAGCAGATGGACTGAAGGAACGCAAACTCAGTCTCTGCCAGCAGGTGGCGCTTATGGAATAGCAGTGATACTGTGTTTCCTTGGTTACCACTGTAAACACAGCAGTGCCGTGCTTATGAACGCTACTTTAAATGCATTGTACAGAGGCAAATGAAAAGAAAACGCCATGTAAACTTTTCTTAAAACAGTCAGTTCCCCTCAGAGATACATTCATATAAACCCCCGTTTCAATATTTAGGGTAATGTTTCCAATATTTTGCACATTGTGAACCGTGCCCTTGCTCTGCCTGCTACAGTATTTTTTCCTCTTTGCGTTCAGGTCTCTAGCCTCTGTTAATGGATGCTTAAAGAGTTAATAATATTTTCACACATGACATTTTGAAAAATGATTGCATACAGTTCGTGTGCAAGCCCGGAACAGAAATCGGCCGAAATATGCCTGGTCGATCTGTGCATCTGTAACGTTACTCTACTGTATCAATTAAATATAGATTAATCATTGTTAAAGCTACATAGTTACTCGTCAAGACAGGTAATTTGACATGCTTTTGTAATTTATTTGTCCGTCAGAGATGTGTCTCTCTGTGATCGCTTGAAATTTTTAATGAACAAGGCGCAGCAGTGACAAATTCATCATTCGTCTTTCACGCTGGCCCTGAGCCATCGGGCACTGCTTATTGTCGAGCCCTGGATAGACAACATCGCAGAACCAGATTTTCACAAGTACAACATGTTCCTGGATCAACATCTTTGTTGACCCTGGAACAACATTGTGATTAACCAATCAGATTTGAAAAAACAGTTTATAGTTTTTGTGAAGTTTAGACTTACAATCAGTGTTTGGTGCTTGTATATCAGTGTCATTCATATGTCATTTCCTCTGATTTTAGAGATTACTCATGGGTAAGGTTAGGTTTAGGTGTAGAGATATGGTCAAGATTAAATTTTTGGATTAAAAATGTTGTTCCAGGATCAACAAAATATGTTGACCCAGGAACACATCTAACTTAGCAAAATCAGGACGTGCAGACAACATCGGCCTGGAGTGCTGTTGTCCTGCAGAGTTTAGCTCCAACCCTAATCAAACACACCTGAACAAAGCTAATCAAGGTCTTCAGAATTACTAGGGCTACAGGCAGGTGAGGTTTTTTTTTTTTTTTTCAAGGTTGGAACTAAACTCTGCAGGACATCGGCACTCCAGGCACTCTGTTGTGAAATGTCTATGGCCAATACTCTGAAAAAGGGTAAGAACTGTACTAGTTTGTTATATGTTTAGAGCTGGGTGATTTCTCCGATTTTATCAATTAAAACGAATTTAATGTTTTGCCAAGATTTTATTTTTTAAAAATCGAGAAATCATAGTTTTAAATAGAAATACTACCAAATGTTAGAATTAGACGCTTTGACAACATGCCAGTGATAAGAGTCAAGACAAAAGAACGGTCCAACCACATGTCGGCGCACGTGATTAACTACTTACGTGTGATGCCCACATATCACTAGGCGCCATTCACACAGAATGTGCTTTTGTGTTGACAAAGATGCGACACGGGCAGTGGAATAGGAAAAATATGCAAGAAGATGGGAGTGAACCGCGTTTTTATAATGCCGTTTCTTGCATGAGATGCTGCAAGAGATGTGAGTGCAACAATCAAACAAGTCCATGTTTACACAGAAAAAAACAATGGAAAAGCAGCGCAATTGAATAAGAAACCTGCGAAGAACTACTACTGTATGTCTGATATTTCATGTTTGCATGATGGTGACAGGCTGAAAGCTGATGTTTATTGTTTTTACAGAACATTTATAGTATATACCTTCAGTCATTTTGAATTTAAATTACCTTGACTTTTGAGATTTTTTTAAAAAAATGTCCTTGTATTATTTCTTAACATAATATTTAAAAGACAAGTTTGTACAAGATGTAGTTGTAGATCATGCATTTTTTTTCTGCAAAGATATTTAACAAGTGGTTTGTTTAACATTTACATCATGTTGACAACTTCATGTGTGCTGCACTTGAAATAGAATTAACTGGAAGGTTAATAAAGAAAAAAGTTACTTGAATCATGTTGTAGCTACATTTTCAAGTTGACTAGTTAAAAATCGTAAAAAATCGAGTATCGGTCAAACGTTCTGAAAAAATCAAGGTTTTATTGTTTTACCATATTGCCCAGCCCTAAATATATATTTATATTAGGGCTGTAACAATTTACTAATTTTCTCGATGCATCAATAACAAAACCCGCCAGCGCACACGCATTGATCTTAAAGCATGTTTTTTACATTGTGAATAATTTGTTTTGGTCAATAATCAGATAAAAAATGCTAAAAGACAAATTATTTATTTATTTATTTTATAATTAGCATCCTATATTTTAAAGTATATGAATATTATGGGTTTCCATAGTTTTGGAAAACCTAAAACTAATGGGGACCAAGAAAAGACCAAGACCAAGAAAGTCATGGAAATCAAATATTTAAGAAAAGTAAATAAAATACATTTTATTTTAAACTTTAAAATGAGGTTTCACGTTTTATGCATCAAATGGTCAGTAAAAAGATTGTCTGTTGGTGTGACATCAAAAACCCTATAAAAATCAATATAATCAGCTTGATTCCTGCAGTTGAATATGGCTGGTATGTTTTGTCAACTATTCAGTGACACTATTAATCAGTATGTCACGGTGAAAGTAACAAAAATGTTACTGCTCTAGTTAGACAGAGTAGTTAGACATCAACTACAGCATAAGAAATCAATCTGGCATGAAATTCAGCAAACTGTCAAGCAAATTGGCTGTCGTTTAGACCAACATTTCCCTGTTGCTGGAGGCACACCAACAGAACATATTTTCAAACTCTTCCTAATCAAACACACCTGATTCAACTCTGCTCATTAGTAAAGGCTTAAAGACCTGAAATGGATGGGTCAGATAAGGGGGATATTCTGTTGGTGTGCCTCCAGGAACAGGGTTAAGACTCTTAAATGCACCCCAATGAACAGAAAGGGAAATGATCACCCTAAAAAGCAATTGCTGTAAGAGACTAGAACTCCAGAACTTTGTTGGACAAAGTTAGGAAATTAGAGAACAAGCCCACATTTAGCACATCCCCTTTTTCTGTCAACACAATGTTTTCAGCTCTTCATCACCCTAAATGATTCCTGTCCTTTCTGCTGCCTGTCACTGAGTCTCTGCCTCTAAAGGAGCTCTGAAGTCGGAATTTCACCAAATCTGATTTTCCTCAAGGTCACTGCATTCATCATTTCAGTATGTTCTGCAGACAGGCTCTCTGTAATGTCCATGGCTTAGAAAACAGTAACCAGTAAAAACAGTAACTCCTGTAAGCCTGTCCACGCCTGTATCTAAACTGAATGTTAACTAACTGGTGACTGTTTCTGATGTCCAGGGAATGTCCGTGGTATGTCTTTTCACTGAGCACAATGTCCAATAAATATAACATATGTTACAACAACCTTTGTCTGTCAACAGCGGTGTTCCCCCGGACTCAGGTCTAGGCCCTTTTCTCTTTGGCCACTTACACATTGTAATGTCACCGTAGTAACATTTTAGTTTAGAAGAAAAAAAAGATGCCAACAGTTTAACCTAGGTGCAGTGTGTATGTGGCCTCTTTACCTATTAACAATTGAGATGGAAATAATATTAATGCAATTATATGCAGCCAACATATTTGACAAAGCAGAGCCTCCACAACAGGTAACCTCAGTTTAGTTTTGACTTTATTTTTACACTGTAAGTTTTCTTAATGTTCACACAGCATAGCAGCTATACACAATGGTTCAGTTTTTGATTTGTCAAATGAAATCTAGTGAATTGTGGACAGTAGTGTTTTTGCTTACAGAAAAAGAAGTAGAAACGCCACAAAATCAAAGAATGTCTCCCCACAACGCAGCAGAAATGTTTTCCTGTGTCTCTTATTTTAATTAGGGTATGTGCACAGTAGTAGAGCCAAAAGTCAACACAATTTGAAGGTATTCCTGTCTTTAGGAGACTTTGAATTATTGATCTCTGCACAGTAAGCAAGATCGTGGCCTGTGGAAGTAGCAAAATGAGGGGCATCATTAATAAAAGATGGTGGAGGAGAGGGAAAGCAGTGTTACTTGGGGTTTTTTCTTGAGTAGGGAAAAACAAAAACAAGGTTGATATATTATGGTTGTTGAATCTCTTAGCATCTATACTCTAATTCATGTTTTGCAATTTTTGTTTAGACATTGTCAAATGCAAAGCTTTTTTACATCAAAAAGTTAGTGAAGATTGTGTTGCTTATTTTAGCTGGGCTGTCAGCCTTAGTGCAGCCTAAAGATAGCACACTCACACACCCTTGGGAACCAGAATTGATTATGGGATGGTTGAATTATGATTATTTCATCTCTCTTCTCACATGCAAGTACAGACATATAAAAGCTGAGTTTAATGTGTAGGTGGGGTCATATCCTAGCTATTTGCATTGACTATGTGTGAGGATCTTATTGATGTATTAGGGGAAAAAAAACAAAAAAAAAAACCTTTGTAGAACCATTGGCTGTGCACTGGAGAGCACTATGAACAAACACTACAAAAACGCATAATAGATGAGCTGTATAAGAGAGATCCTCTCACATAGACCAGTGCTTCTCAGAGAGCTTTGCTTCATGAAAGATGCTTGATTGAATATTAGACCCAAATGGTGTGACCATTTTTTTTTTTTTTTTTTTTTTAGCTGTACAAAAGTAAATAAAAATGGCCTTTAAATCAAAAATTGCAGCTTGACAGCCTATGCAACGCAAGTCTATGGGTCCAAAAAATGATAAATTCTTAAATTTAGATACCATTTAACTCTAGTCTAGACAGACTTTTTTTAACCATATAAAACACATAAAAAAAAAATAATAATAATAAGTTAAATAGTACACTTTAATACATTGTTATAGTACAATAAAGTTCTGTCAACAGTGAGAGTGAGTGTGGTGTAATGTTGATTACCACAAAAAAATAAAAGCAAATATTGAGGTTTACAACGAGGTACTTATATTTTAAATTTCAATTTCAACTTTAAAATAAAATTTCAATAAAAAAAAAAAAAAAAAAAAAAAAAAGAGAGAGAAGCATATGATTTCATAAAAGCACTTAAGTTATCTCTAAATTGATTATTATTTGTAATTTGAGTGGTCATTTTAGGGTTTTAGCTGTTACATTGTCAAACTAACATCATGTTAAATTCTTAATATTGTTGTTTTATTTATTGATTTTTATTTTGTATTGATTTACTGCTTCTTGGCTTTTATTTTATTTTATTTTTTATTTTTTTGTGGTAATTAACATTATTCCACAAGACCTCTTGAAGTAAGGTGTTTGTAGGTTGATTCTCCTGAAAACGGTAAACACTGTACTAGTGGCACAGAATTCACACTTTTAAAAATTGTAATTTATTTGTAATGTTTTTGATTATTCTCACTGAGGTTGCACTGATTTGATTAAACATGCAGTACAGACAAGAACCTTGTCAAATATTACAAATTAAAGTTACTGTTTTCTGTTTGAATATATTGTAAAATGTTTTTTTTTTTTTTTTTCTGCGATGGCAAAGCTGTATTTTCAGCATCATTACTCCAGTCTTAAGTGTCCCATGATCCTTCAGAAACCATTCAGAAACTAACCAAGAAACCATCCAAGAAAGAAAGTAGGAAAGAAAAAGAAAGAACCGATGACCAGTTGTGTAATCAACAGAATACTGAGGAATTTAAAGCTGTTTATTTTGCTATCCCAGCTAATGATGCATGATTTTATGGATAGCAGGGTTTTTTTAATATATTATGTGGTGTCAGAAAAGACTTCAACCTGTTTTTGGGTCACAACCCACCATTTGAAAACTGATATAGATGCATAAGAGAATACATGGCAGAGAATATTATTTAGGAACTTTTGACCCAAACTTAGCCATCGTGTTTTCGATTGTGCTGAAGGCCTTTGAGATTCAATGATGCTAATACTGACTCTCAGTTGTCACGCATCTGTACGCAGTATTTATATGCTATTACTTTACTGTCCTCAATCACAGTCCTCTTCTGCAAGGGCAGTGAGACAGATCTCCTCCGCACATCGTTACTGTTACCTCACAGACATAAAAGTGCACTCTGCCATGTCGTTTATTAAAAGAAAGAGCCTGTCTTTTAAAGTGGACCCACTGTAAAAGTGTCAGATAGTCCGCAAAGGACAAACACCGAGATGATAGAGTTCTGAAAGCTTTTACTTTATAACCTCTTGAAATGGTGTTTTTCTGAACATTTGGCAGGAAATTTCATCATTCAAAAATCATCTCTTTATTAAGTATGTGGAACTCTCTCTTTCTCTCTTTCTCTCTCTCTCTGTCTCTCACAGGAATAAATTACATTCTAGAATATTTTAAAATAGAACTATTATTCTCAGTTTTACTGTTTTTATATTTTATATATATATATATATATATATATATATATATATAAAGGATGCAGCCTTGGCGAGCATTAAAAAAAGAAACACTGAGCCTTGCAAAAGTACTTTTTTTTCTGCAACATTTTGTCATATTGCAACCTTATACTAAAGTACTTTAAATTACTAAAATTTTTATTTTTTTATTTTTATTTCTTTATTTTTTATATTATGTTTAGTCTACACTCCACCCTTATAATGACAAAGCAAAAATCATATTTGTGATAACTTTGCATATAAAAACTGGAGAAAAAAGAAAACGGTGCATAAGTATTCAGACCCTTAACTTAGTACTTTCGGCAGCCTGGGTATGCTGCCACAAGCTTTGCATGTATGGGTTCAGGGCTTTTCTGCCATTCTTCTCTGCAGGTTAGATGGGGATGGCTGGTGAATAGGAATTTTCAGGTTCTGCAGAGATGTTTAATTGGGTTCAAGTCCGCGCCCTGGCTGGGCCACTCAAGGATGTTCACAGAGTCATCCTTAAGCCGCTTTTGTATTATCTTGGCTCTTTGCTTAAGGTCATTGTCCTTTTGTAATGTGACCCCTTGGCTCAGTGTGATGTCCTGAGAGTTCTGGATCTGGTTTTCATTAAGGATATCACTGTTTTTTGCTGCGTTCAGCTTTCCTTGTGTAATGCCCATTTCCCTAGTTCCTGTCACTGAACAACACCCCAACAGCATGATGCTACCACCACCATGATCCACCAGTGGAATGGTATTGTGCAGGTATTGAGCGATACCTCTTGACATTGTCATTTTTTTATTGCAAATTCCAAGCAGGTTTTCTCCTGTGTCTTCATTGAAGAGATGCATCCAGCCACTTTGCCATAAACCTCAGATAGGTAGAGCAGTGCAGTGATGGTTGTCCTTCATATTTCTCCAGTTTTCTCCTATCACCTTTTTTGACTAAGGCCGTTCTCCCCTGATTGCTCAGTTTGACCAGGCCTGACTGAGTCCTGCTTATCCCAAACTTCTTCCACTGAAGAATTATGGAAGCCACTGTACTTTTGAGAAACTGTGCATCAGAAATATTTTTTGTAGCTTTCTCCAGATCTTTGCCTTTGCACAATACTGAATCTGATCATTGCAGGCTATTCTTTTGACCTCATGGCTTGATTTATGCTCTGATATGTATTTTCACCCATTATATACGTACCCTATATAGACGAAAGTACTAGAACACACCTCTGAATTATTGATTTCAGGTGTGTCAATCAGGCACATTGCCACAGGTGTAAAAAAATCAAACACTTAGCCTTGTAACCTAGTTTTACAAACATCTATGAGGAAAAAATGGGTTGTTATGCCAGCTTTGCAATAAGTCAGCTCATTATATTTCATCCCTGCGAGATATTGCATTGTCAACTGTGAGTGGTATTATTGAGAAGTAAAAGCATTTAGAAACAGCAGCAACTCAGTCACGAAGCGGAAGACCACCAAAGGTCACAGAGTGGAGTCACCGAGTGCTGAGGAGCATGGTTGGGTAATAGGCGCCAACACTATGCTGATTCCAAAGCTGAAGAGTTACAAACTTCAACTGGCATTAATATGAGCACAAAAACTGCAATAGGAGCTGCTTGCAAGTCTCATATCACTTGTGCAATGCCAAGCGTTGGATGGAGTGTTGTAAAGCAGCCACCACTGGACTCTGGAGCGGTGGAAACCCATTCTGTGGATTGACGAATCACGCTTCTCTATTGGCAGTCTGATGGGCAAGTCTGGGTTTGGTGGATGCCAGTAGATCATTACCTTGCCTGACTGCAAGGTGCCAAATATAAAGTTTGGTGAAGGAGGGATAATGGTATGGATCAGATTGTGAGGGATAATTCACAAAGCAAGGTCCATAAAGACATAGTTTAGTGAGTTTGGTGTGGACGAATTTGACTGGCCCACACAGAACCCTGACCTCAACCCAGTCAAACATTTTTGGGATGAACTGGAACGGAGACTGCGATCCAGGCCTTCTCGTCCAACATCAGTCCCTGGCCTCAGTAATGCTCTACTGGATGAATGGGCAGTAAGTCCCTCAGAAACAGTCCAAATATTTTAGAAAACCTTCCCTGATGACTGGAAGCTGATATATCTGCAAAGTAGGGATCAATTCTATATTAATGTCTATGTGTTTAGAATGCAAGGTCATTAAAGGATTACTGCAATTCCAGAATAAAAATCTCCTGATATTTTACTCGCCCCCATGTCTTCCATGATTTTCGTATCTTTCTTTCTTCAGTCGCAAAGAAATAAAGTTTTTTGAGGAAACATTTTCCAGGATTTTTATCCATGTGTTCAATGGTGCTCAACAGATTAAAAGTCCAAATTGCAGTTTCAGTGCAGCTTCAAAGCGCTCTAAGTGATCCCAGGCAAAGATTAAGGGTCATATCTAGCGAAACGATCAAATATTAATAAACATTGTGACCACAAATGCTTGTGTTGTCTGACTCTGCAATTTGCATGCATACTCTGGGTACTCCAGTTCGAGACAGTTAAGGTATGTTAAAAAACTCCCGTCTCATTTTCTCCTCCAACTTCAAAATCATCCTACATCACTGTTTTACCCTTTTTTGTAGAGGGTGTTTGATCTTCTTGGCACGTTCACTTTGTAAACACTGGGCCGGTACTTCTGCAGCGATGTAGGACGAAGATGCAGGAGAAAATGAGATGGGAGCATTTGAGGTTAAAAAGTATATCAATTGTAAATTGTTTTTAGAAAATAACCAATCGTTTCGCTAGATAAGACCCTTATTCCTTGGCTGAGATTGTGTAAAGCCCTTTGAAGCTGCACTGAAACTGCATTTTTACCTTCATTTTGTTGAGCACCGTTGAAGTCCACTATATAGAGACAAATCCTGGAATGTTTTCCTCAAAAAATTTATTTCTTTGCGAATGAAGAAAGAAAGACATGAACATCTTAGATGACATAGACGTGAGTAAATTATCAGGAATTTTTTATTTTGGAAGTGGAGTAATTCTTTAAAGTCCCTGTTGGTGTAATGGTCAGGCGTCCCAAAACTTTTGTCCTTTCAGTGTATATAGACAGATGTGTCTACAAATCATGTCTAGCCAGTTGAATTTGTTACATGTTAATTCCAATCAAAGTATAGAAACAGCTCAAAGAGTCAAGAGAAATGAGAATGCTCCTGAGCAATAAATTACTTGCATGCATAAATTAATGGAGGAATAGTGTAGTATCATTTGTGCCCTCAATTCAATTCAATTCAAATTTATTTGTAAAGCAACTTTACACCAAATTAAAGTTTTTACAATATATTTAGTAGTAGCTTACTAGTGGTGACTATGTCAAGTTGATGTACATATGGCAGAGATGTATGGTAAAGATCAATTAATGATGTAATCAAACAGACAAAAAAAAACCATAAATTAGTAGCAAAATTTGGTAGTGCTGTGTGTTGTTTCAGGGTTGGCATCATCTGAAGTCCTCTGAGGGGTTGGCATCATCTCTTCTTAAGTGTTCTGGATCCAGACTGGAGCTTGTGAGTTCCTAGTTACCACAGGATGTCAGTCCCATGGCAGAAACAGAGAACAAATAGGAACATAATTAGCGTAGCTGCTGTTCAAAGCAAGCAAAGAAAGATTTGTTCAACCAGAGCTAAAAGATTAATAATGAGCATTTGATCCGATAAAACTGCAGGAAAAGTTTATGAGATGCATTATTTGAATGCTTGGCTAAACAGATGTGTCTTTAATCTAGATTTAAACAGAGAGAGTGTGTCTGAACCCCGAACGTTATCCGGAAGGCTGTTCCAGAGTTTGGGAGCCAAATGCGAAAAAGCTCTACCTCCTTTAGTGGACTTTGCTATCCTAGGTACTGCCAACAGTCCAGAGTTTTTGGACTATCTGTAGCTTGTTTATTGAAGATGCAGGACAACCAACTAGTAGTGCATTACAATAGTCCAGTTGAGGTCATGAATGCGTGAACTAGCTCTTCTGCGTCAGAAACAGGTAACATGTTTCGTAGCTTGGCAATGTTTCTAAGATGGAAGAATGCTGTTTTTGTATAATATAACACCCAGCTTTTTGACTGTAGTGGAAGTAACAGTACATCCATCTAGTTGTAGATTGTAAGCCAGGAGATTCTGTGTATTGTTTTTTGGTCCAATAAGTAATATCTCTGTCTTCTCTGAATTGAATTGGTCATCCAATCTTTTACATTTTTAACGCACTCTGTTAACTTCGATAATTTAGAAATTTCATCTGGTCTTGTTGAGATATATAGTTGAGTACGATCAGCATAACAATGGAAACTAATCCCGTGTTTTCTAATAATGTTACCAAGGGGCAGCATGTATATTGAAAATAGTAGAGGACCTAAGACAGATCCTTGTGGCACTCCGTACCTCACTGGTGATAACTGAGATGACTCCCCATTTAAATAAACAAAGTGGTAGCGATCGGATAGGTATAGGATCTAAACCATCTTAAAGCCTGCCCTTGGATACCTGCACAGTTTTGTAGTGGATCTATTAGTATGTCATGATCTATAGTGTCGAACGCAGCACTGAGATCAGGTAAAACTAGCAATGAGATGTGACATGTGCTGCACTGTTTTTCACCTTTCGCTGGATCACACTCGCTCTCTGTTCTGTCCATAACTCTCATCGACACTTTTTCTGAGCAGCTTACCAAGGACATTACATTTGATCTCTCTTCAGGACGGTCACTGACTACCACCTGAGCAGATAACAGCTCTCACAATAGCGCACACAAACAATTGATAAAGCTGCCAATTCATTGCGTGGCCTCTGCTATTTAAATAAAATGCTTTCATTGCATAAAAACTTTAAAATAAAATAAGATAAAATACTGCCGTTTTACTAGTATCATTTATTTGGGTGAGCAGAAAACATTTAACATTTAACCTTGAGGAAAGTGAATGCATCTGATACTTTTGTAATATTTAGATTAGTTTACTAGAGCTGTATGAATTGTGTGATGCGGAGAATGCAGACGGAATCATGGAGTACATGAATAGAAAAACGGAATATATAAAATATAAAAAGGAATTTACCGTTTAGTGCGGAAAAGTTTGTAAGAATTAATCAAAAGTATGTTATTAAATCAAACTGCAGTATGGAGTAGTATCTGTAAATATTAAGCTGCAAAAGACTATATTTATAACTTTATTTTTTAAGACATAATCAGACAATATTTTTTCTTGTTTTAATTTTAATAGTAAATCCCCTTTACTTGCCAAAAAAATAACATTTAATTTTAATTAATTAAAAAATGAATTAATGTTTTTAACATCAATGTTAGTATTAATTCTTATGCTTAGAGTGATAAATTCTAAGTGTATTGTCAAGTTTTAACATGCTACTCATCCTCACCATTTGTAGTCCTTTTTTAAAAAGTAGTTGAAATATTAAGTTTAACCCCTTATAACTAAATGTGTTTAATTTAACTTAATCCATTCAAAAGTTTGCAGTGTGTTTTTTTTTTTTATTTTGTTTTTTTTTTTTTTTTTTTTATAAAGAAGTCTCTAATGCTCATCATGGCTTGCTTTTATTTTATTATTTTATTTTATTTTATTTTATTTTATTTTATTTTATTTTATTTTATTTTATTTTATTTTATTGTTTTAATTTATTTTATTTTATGTAAATTATTCCTGTCATGGGAAATTTCAGCATCATTACTCCAGTCTTCAGTATCACATGATCCTTCAGAAATCATTCTAATATGCTGATTTATTATTAGAATTATCTATTTTGATAATAGATTTGATAACTATTTAAACCATATTTTTATCTGTTGTTTTGTACCATGCTACACCGTGGTTTGTTGCAAACATAGTATGGTGCTTTTTGGGTCCTGAAGACATTTTTACACAGCTAAGTACACAGTTAAGGCTGCTCTTTGTTCAGAATTCTGTGTGAAGGTGTATTGCTGCTTAAAAGCCAGACTAAATTATGCTTTCTCCTTTGCAGTGTAATTTTGGCATTTAGTACCATGGTGTGTTTCTAACAACCACTGTCCAATGCACCATAGTATTTTTTTTTTTTTTTTTTTGTAAAGGAAAGCTTGACTCAAAATGGCAACAGTGTGACAGTAGCAGTCTTTACATGTGATTCTTTTATAATGTTGTGTGTTTGAAATACATGCAGAGTGATTTTTGCCTCAGTTCTGCTTTAATTTTAATTAATTAAAAAATGAATTAATGTTTTATGCCTTCATTTGATAACGAGAATGTAATAAAAATGTAAATACACAACACAGAATTTCTGAGGGGGGAAAAATCTGAAGGCTATTGTAAGAATAAATAAAAGTTGTTAGTTAGACATGCTAAAACACAGAATTCAGTAACAATAAAACATGAGGTGAGAAAAAAATAAAACGTTTCACAGGGCCCTATACTTGTACATTTTGTTAAACTTTTAATAAATTGATGTTAAATTGTATAAGTTTCATGATTTTAATTAATTAGACAAGCTTTTTGATTAATATAATTTAATTTAACCATTAAAAAGGAGTCCAGGCACTAGTTTACTGACTAAGAGTTCCCACAGTCATAGAAAGCCTGGAAATAAAACCTAATTTTAAAAATTGTTATTTCCAGAATAAGAAAACTCATAGAAATAAAAATAAACAAAAACTTTAGTGAAAAGTATGAAATATGAAATACTTTTCTTAGGTGTGCTCATTGCACTCTTATATTCGGTTTTAATGTGTTTACATTCAAGTTGCTTGGTGCAAAGTAGTTTGTCTTTTTCTTTTTCTTACCTAAAACACGTTAAGAGAATACAGAGAATCGAATCATTAATTGAAATTGAAATCAAATCAAAATGATGAAACTTTATTTTATTTTATTTTATTTTACACCTTTCAAATGTACAGTTTGAGCTGACTTGCAGATCATTTAAGGATGTTCTTTTAGCCAATGAGGTCCAGGTGGAATAAAAACTGCTCCTTCACTTTTTTTCAAAAGACTCTTAAAAGCCGAGATCTCTAAAAAAAAAATAATAATAAATAAAGCCATGCCAAGTCTGATTTCAGTGTGTTTCATAATGCCTGAAATGTCACCTGAAGCAGGAGAGACGGCCACTGGCGTGCTGCAGGCAGGTGTGTCGTGTGCCAGTTTTGCCAGACACTATGAAGTGAATTCGTGTTCAGACTATAAAGAAGGTATCAGTAAACCAGCACGACAGATGGCCATCCAAGATCTAGTTGTCCTCGGGTGACCACCCAGGAGCAGGATGGGCCCATAAGGGTGATACAGATACGTGACCCTTCTGCCTGCCACAGGCCAGCATCATTATGAGCTCCTTCTGAGGAAATGGGATAACATCCAACAACTGTAGATGGGGCTCATTGTTTCTGTGCAGAGAATGCTGTTGTTTAAATTCTTAGTTGTGTGTTCTAAAGGAAACATCAATGTTAGTATTAATTCTTATGCTTAGAGTGATAAATTCTAAGTTTATTGTCAAGTTTTAACATGCTACTCATCCTCACCGTTTGTAGTCCTTTTCTAAAAAGTAGTTGAAATATTAAGTTTAACCCCTTATAACTAAATGTGTTTAATTTAACTTAATCCATTCAAAAGTTTGCAGTGTGTGTTTTTTTTTTTTTTTTTTTTTTTTTTTTTATAAAGAAGTCTCTAATGCTCATCATGGCTTGCTTTTATTTTATTATTTTATTTTATTTTATTTTATTTTATTTTATTTTATTGTTTTAATTTATTTTATTTTATGTAAATTATTCCTGTCATGGGAAATTTCAGCATCATTACTCCAGTCTTCAGTATCACATGATCCTTCAGAAATCATTCTAATATGCTGATTTATTATTAGAATTATCTATTTTGATAATAGATTTGATAACTATTTAAACCATATTTTTATCTGTTGTTTTGTACCATGCTACACCGTGGTTTGTTGCAAACAGTATGGTGCTTTTTGGGTCCTGAAGACATTTTTACACAGCTAAGTACACAGTTAAGGCTGCTCTTTGTTCAGAATTCTGTGTGAAGGTGTATTGCTGCTTAAAAGCCAGACTAAATTATGCTTTCTCCTTTGCAGTGTAATTTTGGCATTTAGTACCATGGTGTGTTTCTAACAACCACTGTCCAATGCACCATAGTATTTTTTTTTTTTTTTTTTTTTTTTTTTTGTAAAGGAAAGCTTGACTCAAAATGGCAACAGTGTGACAGTAGCAGTCTTTACATGTGATTCTTTTATAATGTTGTGTGTTTGAAATACATGCAGAGTGATTTTTGCCTCAGTTCTGCTTTAGTTGAACCCTAACTCAACAGCAGAGTATGTGTATGACCCGAGAGATCAGTTTTCCATAGCTGCGGTTCATGAGTGGATCAAACGGCCGCTCTAGCGGAGGTGACCTGAGCTCTCACTAAGCCTGAGAGAAGGATTCTCTATGAGTCTTTTCATCATTCTTTGTACCCGCAAATAGGGACTAGCTGTGTGATATCTAGATTACCTGGACAGACAGCTACTGCATCATATTAAAGGCCTTACCAATCTTAGCTGTCAGCCGCACCGCAGGAGAAGCACAGATAGCGCGGCCGCCTCTCTCTCTGTCTCAGACGCTGAGACTGTCATTAGTTTTGAGTTGTTTATTTTTCAAAACTTTAATTCCGGCTGCACAATAGCACATCTGGCAGTGCGAAAGCGGTGATACTTGTCAAAAGAAGTATTACTGTGACGCCTGTCAGATACTGTCATCTGCACTTCATTATATAATTGCAGCGTTGGATATAAATATGAACATACTTTTAGCTTTAAAAATAGCTCTGTTCTAGAACCAGCTGCCTTACTTTACTAGATAGCAAGCTATTTTAGTAATACTGATATACTGTTATGGTTTTCATTACTATTTTGAATTAGTTTTTATTTTATTTTTTCTGTTTTCATTTAAGTTTGTGTTTTTGTCATTTTTCATTTAAACATCTATAACATAGTTTTTATTTGAGTTGTAGTAGTATTTTAAGTTAAAATGTTTTTTTTTTTTTTTTTTTTTTTCCTCCAAGTAACTTTATTTATTTATTTATTTATTTATTTATTTATTGTCTTAGTTTTAGTTTTAATTTTAGTTTTGGTTAATGGTAATAACCTTGAGCTGTAAATCTATTTTATTCAAATTCTAAGCCAGCATTGCATGTGATTTCAAGATACTGTAGAGTATGGAGGTAAATGAACATTTTAAATATATATTTAATTAATTACTGAAAATATTTGTAAAATAAATAAATAAATAACTATATACAAATGATATTTTGTGGTTTGTTATTGTTAACAATATTTTATTTTTTATTTTATTTTATTTTATTTTATTTTATTTTATTTTATTTTATTTTATTCATTGTATTTTTTATTTATGTTAAGGAAACATTTTTGTAAAATTTTGTGCGTTCACTGTCTATTGTTAGTAGTGTAGCAATGTATGAATCACAGGTCACACGGAAATCGCTTTCAAACCAAGCAGCGTTTTGTTGGTCAGTGTTGTGAATTAAACTAATTTTTTTTTTTTTTTTTTTGCTAATAAACAAAAATGTTTTTATATGGTTTTAATTTTAATTTTAGCTTTAGTTAATGGTAATACCCCTGAGCTGTAAACCTATTTTAGTTAAATTCTAAACCAGCACTGCATGTGTAAAAATGTGCAAATTTCAAGATAGAGTATGGAGTAGAGGTAAATGAATATATTAAATATATATATTTAATTATAATAATTAATTACTGAAAATGTCTGTAAAAATATAACTATATAAAAATAGTATTTTGTGATTTGTTATTGTTAACAATATTTTTATTTTATTTTATTATTTATTTTATTTTATTTTATTTTATTTTATTTTATTTTATTTTATTTTATTTTATGGAAATATTTTTGCAAAATTTTGTGTGTTCATTGTCTATTGTCAGAAGTGTAGCAATGTATGAATCACAGGTAACACAGAAATCACTTTCAAACCAAGCAGTGTTTTGCTGGTCGGTGTTACAGATAAAACTAAACGTTTTTGTTGTTGTTGTTGTTGTTGTTGTTGTTGTTGTTTTTTCAAGTAACAAAAATGTTTTTATATGGTTTTAGTTTTAGTTAATGGTAATACCCCTTAGCTGTAAACCTATTTTAGTCAAATTCTAAGCCAGCATTGCTTGTGTGAAAATATGATCAAAAATCAACAAAAGAGACATTTTATTTATTTTTTTGTTTTATTTTATTTTATTTATTTTATTTTATGTATTATTATTATTATTATTATTATTATTATTTAGTATTATTTATTATTATTATATTAGGTAAAAGTTTTTGAGAAATTGGTAAATCCGTGTGAAAAACCAGATGCAAAATTCCTGAACATTTCTGATGCACTCAAAACCGTGTATCCATCTTTTCTCTAGGTGGAGTCGACCCAGAGCATGATTCGCATACTTGGTTTGTCAGCAACTCTGCCAAATTACTTGGATGTGGCGTCTTTCCTGCACGTGAACCCTTTCATTGGATTGTTCTACTTTGATAGTCGTTTCCGTCCCGTTCCACTTGGCCAGAGCTTTGTTGGCATCAAGACTACAAATAAGGTACCCAGCGGCCAAGAAATTTCAAGCTATGCCAAATACAATGAATTTTTCAATCATTTTTTAGTCAGAAATATGAATTGTCTCTGTAATTATGTTCTCGTCACAGGTCCAGCAGCTACATGACATGGAGGAGGTTTGTTATGAAAAAGTCCTGAAGCAGATCAGAGCGGGTCATCAGGTAATGGCAGTGTGTGTGGTGGAGATCTTTAGTCAATTAGAAGACTGTTCATATAAATTATGACCGGTGTGTGGGGTGGTGTAGGGTGTCAAGGACACAAAGGGGTTGGATTGTGATTTCACTCAGTCCAATTACTGTGTCAACCTGAATTAACTTGTCTGCCTCCAAACAGTAGATTCTGTGCACTAACATTAGTGTTCTAATATTGTGTTTTGGAGTCCTCTGCAACAGGTTTAAATGCATCTAAGGTCAGAAAACATAGTAATTTTCTCAGAATGTATATTTATACATACTCGTTTCTAAACAATTAGTTTGATCAGTTCTGAGCGAGATATCCCTAAACTCCTCACTTCCATAAGCCTACTCTACTCTGATTGGCCAGCTGGCCAAGCCTGTTGTGATTGGTACAGAGAGGAGTACTCCAGCAAGCCACCATCTGTGTTGCCAAGTCCACGGCTGTTTTTGATGTCAGGAGTTGAAGCAACCCCAACCTAGGGTTCCCCGGCAAAACCAGGGGTTCCCCGACAAAAAGTGCCTATTTTCCACCCTGAAAAGTGATTTTTAAAGGGGACACCCACGATTGGGCTAGTTTTATGTATTAATTGGGTGGGTTTTGTTGTGAAAACCTGGCAACCCTGAGCATGCACCTTTCCATAAAACTAGGGCTGCCCCTAATAGTTGACTAAACGTTAGTCAACGAGAAGGGGCTTGGTCAAACAAAATTTTATTAGTCAATTAGTCGCAGAAAAAAAAAAGATTCACAGGCAAAGTCACGCAGTCCATGACGAACAGGTCGTTAACGGCTAGTCCAGTGGTTCCCAAACTGGGGGGCGCGGCAAGGCTGGTGTACAGTCACACATTTTTAATAGAGATTAGAAATAGATAAACGGCCGAAAATATCTGACGCGCCGCCCAGCAGGATTCAGCGCGCACCGCTCAGTGTGTGACTCTACGCTCCGTATTCCGCTCTATGAATGTGTGTTCCGCTGAGTTGCTCACGGCCCAAAGGAATGCTCCACTTGTGTACCACTTCGCACCGTGTACGGCCGCCCTTAAGCTCAACGGAAAAGCAAAGTCCGCTCAAATAACGCGCCGACAGAAAATGTCTCTGTATACTTGTAACTGTTTGCAATAGCGTTGCATACTGTGCTGTGACATGCTGTAGTACTGCTGTATTGGACAACGCTGGTAAAATGACGCTACCCTCTCGTGACGGTGTGCTCTGCTCACATGCTCTGATAATAATAGCTTTGTAGGACTATACATTATTTTGATAATAAGTCAAAAAAAAATTATATCTGATTCTGTTTCATAGAAGTGAATAAAATTAATATATTGAGTTTTAATATTCATATATTTTCTGTCCAATTTTACTGTTACTTTCAATAAACGTGGTTATTTTATGGGCTTTTAAAGTCTTACAAAATGACTATATTATTTGATAAAATAAATAATTATTACAAAGCAGTTTCAGTTTCACCAAGAATTTTCATTTCGGCACATCCCTAGATTTTTATGTAAAAAGAAACGTTTTCAGGGTGATACAAGACCCCACTGTGAAATTATCTTGCTTTTTATACAGCTACCTGTCACATATGTAAATAATTTAACACTAAATATGAATTTCATCATATTTTATTACCTCAAGACGACTCGCAGTACCCGCTGCACCTGTCTGTTATCAGTTGTAGCGGTGTTCTGGCCTCGCTAGGACTCGCTGCCTAGCCATCCAGTCAGCTAAACAGAAAAGGCATAAAGAACCACTAATGCAGCCTGATGATCCATTCCTTTTGTCCTTTATTCTCTTTTGTAAAAACTGTAAAATACAAATAAAGCTCCTTTAAACTCACATACAACCTGTGCGGTGGTCTATCATCGCAGAGTATCGTTATCACGACGTTGCCGACATTGACGAGCCGTCATTTCAGTACGCACTACAGAAAATTGTCTCACTACAGTTAAGTTCGTCACGTTAGCAGACATAAATGATACTTACAGGGTATTGCCCTCGCTGACAAGAAGTTTTAACAGTAAACACAAAGTTTCGTAGCAGTAGGAGAATGCTGAACCACCGTCTAGCCCCGTATCTCTCAAACTAACTGAAAAATGAAACGAAACTAAACGTAATATTGCCTCCGCTACCAGCATTAACCAGTAGGTGTCGCTTTCGTATTACAGATAACTACTTAAACACAGTTTTTTACGTCTTTTTGACCTGCAAGTGTATTTATGGTCTACTGAGACCATGACAAGCGGTTTTTGTCGTAAAATAACAGACCACTAGATGGTGCAGTTGATATCAGAAATGAGTATTGCCACTAGCCGAGTAAAATTATGAATGAATGACGCATAGTAGTTCTGCTCTAAGCATGGACAAGTTTTTGAAAAGACAACAAGTGCCAGGTAAATGTAGTAGATGATGGGGAATTTTTGTTATTCTGCAAAAGGGGGGCCCGGCAGAAAAAGTTTGGGAACCACTGGGCTAGTCTCAGGCAGGGCATCCAAACACTCGCCTACAGTCCATTGACCTCAAATATGGCTTATCATCTAAAGTATGATAGTCGCAGCACCTTGACATGACTGCTCAATCTAATGTTAAACTAGAAAAATGTGCGCTATTCAAGTGTCTGTGAGGGAGTGTGGAAGCTGAAATGTAGCGTACTCACTGCGTGACAGATGGGGGCGCCTGTACAGTCACTTAAAATACTCTCACTTTTGGTCACTTTTTATACTCACTTTTGGTCATGCACATAAGAGTAATACATCTTTTGAATCTGTAAAGACTCTACGTTAAAGGAGAAGTCCACTTCCAGAACAACAATTTACAGATAATGTACTCACCCCCTTGTCATCCAAGATGTTCATGTCTTTCTTTCTTCAGTCGTAACAAAATTATGTTTTTTGAGGAAAACATTTCACGATTTTTCTCCATATAGTGGACTGATACGGTGCCCCGAGTTTGAACTTCCAAAATGCAGTTTAAATGTGGCTTCAAACGATCCCAGATGCGGTTGTAAACATTTCCAGCCAAGGATCTAGCAAAACGATCGGTTATTTTCATAAAAATAATACAATTTATATACTTTTTAATGTCTTGCTCTCACTGAACTCTGCGTTTTCTAGCTCAAGACAGTTAGGGTATGTTGAAAAACTCAGATCGTATTTTCTCCCTCAACTTCAAAATCGCCCTATATCGCTGTTTTACCTTTTTTGTTAAGAGTGTTTGATCTTCTTTGCATGTTCATTTTGCAAAGACTGGGTCGGAACTTCTGCAGTGATGTAGGATGATTTTAAAACGATTTTTAAAGTTGAGGGAGAAAATATGATTGGAGTTTTTCGACATACCTTTTAAGACCCTTGTTCCTCGGCTGGGATCGTTTGAAGACGCATTTAAACTGCATTTGGAGTTCGAACTCTGGGCACCATATCATTCCATTATATGGAGAAAAATCCTGAAATGTTTTCCTCAAAAAACACAATTTTTTTGCGACTGAAGAAAGACATGAACAATCTTGGATGACAAGGGGGTGAGTACATTATCTGTAAATTGTTGTTCTGGAAATGGACTTCTCCTTTAATTTGTGTACACTCGCAATAAAAACAAAACATTGCGCATTTGTAAAATAATGAAAGCAAACAAGATGCTTTTTTTCCTCAGTCTCCTTGAATTTAAGTGCGAAGCTCTGAAACTCACTTGCCTTACAGAAATGAAAATATATTTTATACAATATAAATTGTATTGCTGTGGTATCATGGAAAAAATTAATTTTAACCGCTGATTCTTCAAATCATCATCTTTCGGCAATGAAACAGGATAAACTTGCTATCACAGCACAGAACATGATGTAAACACATTAACTAGCATAAGTTTTTGTGGGCAGGTCAGACTGCTGGTATTTTCGCGAGCAGGCAGGGATTATGCTAATGTGTTCGAAAATATGACAACTCGTTAAGGCGATCCTGAATCGACTCCTTTGAAAGACAGTATCTTTATGTATAATGGACTTTTTTGATTAACTTTGCAAAATATATTGCAAAAACGCATATGACCTGCTCTTTAACCCTTTGGTCTGTTGTACAACTACGTTAATTCTACTTAAAAATGTAAAAACATTTGTATTTATAATAGAAGATTTCTTTAAAAAAATGGCTTTTACAGTGTTCCAGGATGTAAATGCTAGTAGAGTAGTTCACCTACTCCAAACACATAGAATGTTTTCATCCGTGAAACAACAGGATGAGGGATGAGAGGATGGTAATTGTAACTGTCAAGCTCCAAAAAGCACACAAAAGTAGTATAATATAGTCCATATAATTTCTGCCTTATAATTTGTTTCCCTTTAAGACAACCCCCAACCTTTACCCGTAAATCCTAATACTCCCACCCTACTTCCTAGTCCAAACCACAGACCTCACCTTATTACAGATTCCAGTCCTATAGAAGTCATCAACACACATTGGCAATGTTGGTCCTAATCTGTTGATTGGTTCAGTAACTAAAAATAACAACATGTGAGAAAGCTTGGAGTTATGACATAACATAACTCCAAGCTGGAGTTATGTTATGTCCAGAGGACAGAGTGTCAGCAGTATGGGACGTAGTGACCTCATTGTGGAGGATGTGAGAGAAGAGCCCCGATCAGCGCCGCGCGTTACTCATTTTCATGTGTCCATGTGCTGTATGTATCGCCGTCTTTGATCTGTGCACCTGATCGTCATTTGTCTTTTTGAGTATGTTCAGGAAGTGTCTTCTCAAGGAGAAACACAATGAAAGGCCATGAGCAAGGCCTTCTTGGGAAGGTTTAGCGGTTTAATTGAAAATCATCATTCCTGTATTCCAGCGCTGAAGGTCACAGACTCTGCGGTAGCTGTGGTATATTGTGCCCTGTGCCTCGTCCTGAACTCAATTTCTAAATCTCATAAATCTTCAAACAACCCCACTCTTACCACCACATAACCTCCCACCTTGCAAATGCTCAGTGTGTCTCCCGCTCCCGTCTTCTGTTTGATTTATTTGTGTTTTTTGGTGTGGTTTTTAGATTCTGTCCACATTCTTTCTTGCTGTAACGGCTAGATAAGTTATATGTTTAACTGCATGTCCTGGTCGTGCAGTATATATGGTCTAATCTAATATTACACTGTCCACTCGTTTAGATGGCCCACAGGATTTAAGTTAGAGGACATGCCACATACAAGGGCCCAAAAAAAAGTATTCAGACACATAAACAACACTTAACATGTCTTAATGCTTATTGGATTTTAAATAATGTAATGTTTTATTTTAAATGAAGATAGCACTTTGCAAATCACAACTAGTAATAATAATAATAATAATAATAATAATGATAATAATGTTTCAAGTGAGAAAACAATATACTGTTTGAAATGACAAAGATTTCTAATTATGTTTGACACTCTGTAGTATTTACATTCATTTTGTGTGAAATAGTTTGCAAACAAAATCATGAAAATGTAATGGCTCAAAATAAAATAAAATAAAATAAGGTTTTAGTGAGGAAACAATATACTGTTTGAAATGACAAATATAACAAACTATTTCTGGCTGTCTGTAGTATTTACATTAATTTTTGCATGAAATAGTTTTGCAAACAAAATCAAGAAAATGTAATGGCTCACAGTAATGTAAATACATTAATAACAACAACAATAATAATAATAATAATAAGGTTTTAAGTATTAAAAATATTCTATATATTTTTTTCATTTAATTTTAAAAATAAGGAATTTTAGAGGTGTATTCAAGACATTGTACAAGTTCCTATATTTATTTATTTAATAATTGAATAAAAGAATAGATAGAATGGGGTAAAAACTGTGTTTTGTCATTGTGCAGCAGCTTACCACATTAATAAGAATTGAGTTTACAACTGTTCACAGGCTGATGTATATATCAACTGTCAACAGCTTCTATAATGTCTCATCCAGTCGGATTTCAGAGATGGAACTATTAATCCTCTAGCAGCTTTTGTAACTGGGTTAATGTTCCTACCCCTTACGTTTTGGGAGAAAATCAGTACTTTTGAAAGAGCCATGATTTAATGTGCTCCAACCATTAAATTGAATTTGGAACTAAATGCTAAATCATTTATAAGTGAAATGGGATGAGATTTGGCGAGTTGAAACTGGAAGTGAGCTGAAGAGATCGCAGGCTTTCTCTTTCCGCCACAGCACCGAAGCAGCGTACAGTGGGGAGCGTCTCTCTCAGCTTGATATTAAATTGTCAGAAGTGGCTGTGACATATATTAATTTCATGTGGGAGCATGATGGATTGAATTTTCTTTATGAAATGCCCCCTTAGCCCCCCTGTCGGGCCAGTGGTTGGCAGACACGAGGCAGATGGAACTTTAATACGCTTACGGAGGCAGCGGTTACTGTAGACTGTGCTTTCTCACAGCTTTGCAATGATGAAAAAAGTCTAATAAATAATATTTGCCAAAGAGGTCTCTACGGATCTTTGTAGGACTACTCAGTGCCGTCTGAGAGAGTCTGAATATAAAGGGACGCCGGAGAGAGATGGAATTCAATCTCAGTGCATACGTTGACAAGATGAATAGTTTGAGTGATTGTATCTGTATGTGCAAATTCAAGTTTCGCCAACTCAAGTGGCATGCAAATGGACAAAAGAAGATGAGCTGAGTGCAGATTAGATTTACATCTCCATTTCTTGTTCTGTGTCGTCGTAATGCAGGTTCACTGATGTTGGTCACTGAGAGGCAGTTAGCTCTGTTTTGTCATAATGGTCCTTTTGATCCTCTCTGCTACTGTATGACTCTTGCTTTCTGGAAGGTTTGAGAAAAGATACAAAATATGAAAGTTCCGTGAGCAAACGCCATAGCATTTAAATGTAATATTAGAAAATGCTATTAGGGGTTAGTTACAGTTTCGCAATGGGTTAGGTTCTCAAGAATGTCTCAAAAAAGTAGTGTACTGTAAATTATGTAACTAAAATTAATCTATAAGATTTGCCATAGCTTTCATGTATTGATGCTAAAAGTTTCTCATTAAAAGTATTGGAGTATCCTGCATATTGAAAGTAGGTGCAGCACAACATGTGGGAAATTGGTTCTGAAATTGGGAACGTTGTCCTGCGTCCTGCAAGATGTAAGCAGTGTCCTGCATTTCAGTTCCCTGAAATTATAATACCACAATAATAATAATAAAAAAATAAATAAAGTTAATAAAAACAAAACCCATTGGTGCAGCTGTCATTTAGCTAGAGCTGGGAAAATAACCAACAAGCACATTCATAGAGAGGGATTTTTCCGCTGATGACAACTGGATTTATGTATTTATTTATTTGCTTACTTACTTAAAAATGTGATTTTTGCTTACTATTAAGGCCCTATGAAATCCATTTATTTATTTACCAAATTCCATTTACCCCTCAAATTCAGTTTTTGTTTGATTGTTTGTTTGTTTTTTCCCATTTAAATTTTTCTAGACTCTGTTTTAATTGTTAAATTCAATTTTATTAATCAGAAAGCATGTCTAATTTCTGAAATCTTTAAAATTACACAATTTAACAGCAATGTAATAAAAGTATACCAAAAATTAAATTTTTAGGGTCCTGTGAAATACGTTTTATTTATTTATTTTTTTCTTAAATTCAGTTTTATTTTTTACAACGCTGTTTTGGTGCAGCATTTAAAAAAAATAAATAAAATTTAGGATTACGAGATTAAAGTTGAGATTTTGAGAATAAAATTGAAATATTATGAGAATAAAGTCTAAATATTTCGAGAATAAAGTTGAAATTACAAGAATAAAGTTGAAATTACAAGAATAAAGTCGAAATTTTACGAGAATAAAGACAAAAAGTTTTGAGAATAAAGTCAAAATATTTTGAGAATAAAGTCAAAATTATGAGAATGGCCCGGATTTTGAGCACCAGGAGATATTCCAAAATCTTATGTCAGTTTTATATCAAAATGCAAACAATATGTTTTGACAATATGACAATAATGTGTTTTTCATGCTCTTTAATGTGGTGTGACAAATCGCTGTATTCGCTTCAGTTCAGGCAGCATGTGAATCAGTCATCTTTCTGATTACAATAATGAGACATTAGTTTTATTATATTACTATAGGCCTGCGTTTTTTTTTTTTTTGTTTTTTTTTTTTTTTTTTTTTTTCATGCCTTCTGATGTTTCTTCACTTTTATATCTTGCTATAAACTTGAAATAAAGAGGAAAAAACACATTTATAAATTCTATTTTGTGATAAAATTGTCCGAATTTGAAAGCTGAGCTGTTAAATTTAAAGCAACAAAGCACAAAATTATTGAGATTACTGGGTGGCTGGTGCACTGCAAAGAGTAAATGGCAGACGTTAAATATGTCCAATCATTTACTGTATTATACCATGAATAAAACCACTTGCAAATAGTCACTTAACATCAGAAAAGGCAACAGTATAACTTACGTTAACGAGTTGGAGACCACTTCAATCTTTAGAATGTGTTATTGATGTTTTTAATTAAATACATGTAAGTATTTGTGACGTTTTTGTGGAGTAGGGCGTGAAACTTTCACAAAGAAAACAGTATAATTTAATGAGTTGACAGTATAATTTAATGAATTTTTGTATAAAACTTTGTTTTATTTTAAAAGTAGCCAAAGCACAAAGCTGATTGCTATTGGTGGGCTGGCGCACTACAAATAACAATTGCAATCGAAGACATGAAATTTTATTTCCAAGCATACTGTCCCCACGAGTTTAACACATGGTATGATTTCTACTAATAATCCCACATATATTTGTAGTGTATTAATAAGGGTTAAATAAGAGAGCTGTCCATTGGGTGTGTGAGCTGATGTTAAGATAAAAAGTAGTTCCTGTTCAGTGTGTTAATAACATAGACTGTAAAAAATATGGACGTAGTGTCCGTGACGTAACCCGTAGGTTTCTGAAGAGCATTTTTGTAGCTCTTAGTGGACGGGAGTCACTGCACGTCACTCCCGGATAATCGAAAATGGGCAAAGAGGCGGGACGTGGGTGGAACTGGTTGCTGAAACCACGCCCGCCTAGTGCGACGGTGGTGACAGCAGCGGCAATCTACCTGTCACTCAAGTGGCCACGCCCTAAATTATGTGGAATTTTAAGGCTTAATATAATTTTAATGGATGAGTTATAAAAAATAAAATAAAATCACCCCAAAATTAGCTAAATAGACCAAAACCACTTTTTGTACCAGGCTGTAAACATTTTTTTCTGCTGTAAAGTTGGGCATTTTAACATGGGGAGTCTATGGGTTTGACTCCCTTTTGCAGCCAGTCGACGAATTGCAGTTTTAGTCACTTCCGTGTTGGCTTCAAGAGGGAGACTGGGAGGTTGCCGCTTGGTTAATAAACATCATATTCTTGATATTAATATGATTGATACTATCTCAAAACATTTTGACTTTATTCTTGTAATTTCAACTTTACTTTCAAAATATTATGACTTTAATCTAATTTTTTATTTGTTTGTTTTTAAATTCTGATTTTTTTTTTTTTTAAATGAAGTTCTGTTTTCCATAAGTGTAGTGGATTACATTTTAATGGTTTCATTAAATTTTAATAATCAAAAGCATCTCTAAATAATTGATTTTATAGAAAATTTAATTTATTTGTTTATTTATTTAAGAAATATTATGTTTTGTTTTTACATTTTGCTGGTAAATAATTTCTGGTTAATTATTGTTCTGGTAAATATTCTTCAAATATAGTGCTTTAATATTAATTTTATTAGTAGTAGCTGTACTATCATTACATTAAGTAATATATTTCAGTCACAGTTTCTTAAAGGTGCTGCGAAGACCTTTGAGTTTCTGTTTGTATTATGATAGGACAATAGTTTTTTGTTTTTGTTTTTTTTTCACAAGAAATGGTCAAATGCTCAAGAAGTAACTCAGAACACGCATGATTCATGTTTACATTTTTGCGGCTTAATATTAACAGACACTATATGATGTTTTGATTTAAGTATACTAACTTACATTTGATTTATTCATCTAAAATTTGGCAAATTCCGTGACATTCTGTGTTATACAGTAAATTCCATTTGTATAACTGGAATACACGATTCTGTTACCTTTTTCTGCATTGCGGAAATCATAAAGCCCTGATGCTCAGTTCATTATATCTAGCAGACTGAATAAGTCCTGTAGAGTAAATTAAATTGTATTAATCAAACCTAGGCAAATTCAGTGCCGGTCACAATTATTATTGGCGATTTAAACATTATTGTCCAATGTAAAGGTAAATAGGCTTACCAACTAATGTAAATCACACACTAGGACTGCATCATCCCGCAAAATCACAGTGTACAAGTTCACCCTAAGTGTGTGACAATTTGAAAATGAGAACGCTTTGCCTTAAAAAGTACAGTATGGGAGTTCAGTGAGAGAGGTATTTCTGTAGGATCAAAAATAAAGCAGCCTGCGGCCAGTAAGGATTATTGAAAAGAACACTGAAGTACAGTCAGACAATGGCATATAAATCCTTCATGCCTCTCATTGTCCTTCATTGTCATTTATTGTTCTTTTATGACTTTTTTTCTTTGTCACAGCGATCAGCTCATTAAATCATGTTTCTAAAGAGCATTTCCACATCCTTCCAGCCCCAAACAGCCCAATAACCACATTTTCCTTCCCCTCTCTCTCTCTCTCCCACTCTCGCTGTGCTCTGAGGAAGAGCAGATTGCGGTGAGCGCTGGTGAGAAACATGTTGGCAGGTGGTCAAGGACATGTTTGTGTTTTTTGGAAGGCTGTTCTTAAATTAGCAATCATGAATTAATTAGCTACCAATTATCCACAGGCCCAAACAATTGTGATGAATGCCAAAGTGCTGGCTCCGTTTCCAGGTACTGACCGTGGCAAAATACAGCCCAAAACAAACAGAATAACAGCGCTCCGCACATCTACACAGAGCAATTCAGTGTGGGGCGGAAAATCGCTTCTCAGCTGGCTTCAAACCCTCGTTGTGGCATGTCTTGACGAGCTGCTCATTTTTTTAGTCAAATCATATTACTGGAATTTTTTTTGCATCGTTTTTTTTTTTTTTTTTTTTTTTTTTCTTAAATTAGTTAAATTAGTTTTATGTTGTCATTCCTGTTATGGAAGAGCTATGCAAAATGAAAAAAGTTTTTTTCTTTTTTTTTTTAATCAAACATTTGAATAAGTTTAAATTAACTGGAAAAAAAATTACTAATCAAAATCATTGAAATTCATAGACATATTTTATTTAAATGAATAGTACTTCAAAGTTTACCTTCATGCCATTTCAAAATGATATGACTTTCATTGTATGGACTAAAAAAATCTCAACATATCATCTTTTGTGTTGCACAGTAGAAAAAAGTCAACTCTGTGGGGAGTTAATATGTTAGAATATTATGTGCAAAGAGAACAGTATGTCAGATTTTTTTTTTTCCTTCTCCTCTAGCGTTTCCCACACTGTCGGTTCTTTCAGTTAAAGGACAGTGAGAACAGAGAGGGAGGGAGAGAGAGAGAGGTCTTTTTGCCATCTCGTAACTGTCTTGTTTTTCTGTTATTGATTGTTTTTGTCTGGCGTATTGACTGCTTTGCAAGGGCAGCCTGAGTGTAATAGGAAAATTACAACCCTCTTTTGTCCTTTGACTAATATGGCACATAGATGCCGCTCTGCCCTTCTGCACATCTGATGCTGCTCACTATGGATGGAGCTTCTGCCTTGACAGTCTGAGAAAGAGCAATCTAGAACTGAAGAGGCCAGATGTGTTTGCTCACTTTTGGTTGTAATAGGCCCAACATAATACTGAGTTTGTAAAGATGGGAAAAAAAGTTTTTTATTAGTATGTTTCATTCAGTTCTGAAAAGTACAGTATTGATAAGCAGTTCCATGCAGTGGCAAGGCCAAAAAAGTTTTTATTGGTGTGTTTCATTCAGTTCTGAAAAGTACAATATTGATAAGCAGTTCCGTGCAGTGGCAAGGCCAAAAAAAGTGGCTGGATCTTGTGAAATAAGATGGATATTATTCTGTGCAACTTTTTCCAATGATATTATTTATAATTTTATGAGTGTGGGTTTTTGAATAAGTCAAATTTTAAGCATTATTTATCGAGTTTCTAGTAGCTCCCTATTTTGGGTTTACACAACATTGCATTTGTGACCCTTGACCACAAAACCAGTCTTATGTTGCACGGGTGTTTTTGTAGCAATAGCCAAACATACATTGGATGGGTCAAATTTCTTGATTTTTCTTTTATGGCAGAAATCTGCAGGATATTAAGTAAAGATCATGTTCCATGATGTTTTGTAAATTTCCTACCATAATTATATCAAAATTTTTGACTAGTAATATGCATTGCTATGAACTTCATTTGGACAAGTTTAAAAGCGATTTTCTCAATATTTAGATTTTTTTGCACCCTTAGATTCCAGATTTTCAAATAGTTGTATCTCGGTCAAATATACACTTATGACTGGTTTTGTGGTCCAGGGTCACATTTACGTTTTTCACGTACAGCCAACCATAGTCAAACGATCCCCATTCACATGGGTCTGTGAAAATGACTTAAAATGCTGTCGTATGCATGGCAGGCCAGTGGCAATGTCACTTTGTAAAGAAACACCATGCGAGCATTTAAGTAAGTGTGTGATGTCACTGTTTCCACAAATTTGTGTTTTTTATAGTTTACACAAATACAGTAATGGTATAGTTTTCAAAAACTGCATTTTTAGGCCCTCAAAATACTGTTGTTGTGTAAATGAAAGGCCAAAATGCATAACAGTGTCCTGTTTTTAGTTTAAAATGGTATCATGTAAACGGCTCATTAGATATGACCAAAATCATCTCATTTTCAGCCAAAATCTTTACCACAGTTTAAGTCATTTTCATCCACAGAAAGGAACAACATCATGAAACATTAACTCTGGCCAAATTCAGAGACGTAAAGGCATTAGACTTTTCAGACTTTTCCAAACTTTTCACCGTTTGACAACTGATGTTTTCATTATTTATCAAAAACTATTTTCACTCTGATTTAAAACAAAACCAAAAAATAAAATTAGTGTGACAGCATCAAACTTCCCTCAAAACTGAGGCAAAACCACACGATTTAGACACCTTATTTGTAGTGTATTGCAAGAAATAAAGTCAGAAATGCTAGATAAAAACAAAATTGTGCTTTTTTTTTTCTCACAGCTGCAAGCTTATGTCTCGCAATTCTTACTTTTTCTTGGAAATTTTGACATTTTCTCAAAGTTGCATGATATAAACTCACCATTGCCAGTTCTAAAGTCAGAAACTGCAAGATATGAACTCACAATTCTGACTTTCTTCTCAGAACTGCATGTTATAAACAATTGAGACTCACAATTGCAACTTTTTTTCTTACAAATGTGAGCGTGTATCTTGTAATTCTTACTTTTTCTCAGAAATTTTGACATTTTCTCAGAATTGTATAAACTTGCAATTTCAAGTTATAAAGTCCAAGTTTAAGGGGGGAACATGTTCTCATAACTGCAAGTTCAATTCTCAGTAAAGTTCAATGTCAATTCTGACTTAATAACTTGCAGCTGTGTGTTATAAAGACAGAATTGCAAGATACAAACTAAAAAAAAAGGAATTGTGAGTTTACACTACCAGTCAAAAGTTTTTGAACAGTGAGATGTTTAATGTTTTTTAAAGAATTCTCTTCTGCTCACCAAACCTGCATTTATTTGATCCAAAAGACAGCAAAAGCAGTAATATTGTGAATATTTTTACTATTTAAAATAACTGTTTTCTAGTTGAATATGTTTTAAAATGTAATTTATTCATGTCATCAAAGCTAAATTTTCAGCATCATTACTCCAGTCACATGATCTTTCAGAAATCATTCTAATATGCTTATATGCTGTTCAAGAAACATTATTATTATTATTATTATTATTATTATTATTATTATTATTATTATTATCCAAAGACCAGCATTTATCTGAAATAAAAAGCATTTGTAACATAATTTCATAGTTTACATTACATAGTTTGTAACAAAGTTTCTAATTCAGATAAATGCTGTTCTTCTAAATTTTCTATTCATCAAAGAAACCTGAAAAAATATATACTCTGCAGTTTTCAACATAATAATAATAATAATAATAATAACGTTTTTTGAGCAGCAAATCAGAATAAATCAGATTTCTAAAGGATCATGTGACTGGAGTAATGATGGTAAAAATTCAACTTTGATATCAGAGGAATAAATTACATTTTAAAATATATTCAAACAGAAAACAGTTACTTTAAATAGTAAAAATATTTCAAAATCGCACTGTTTTTGCTGTGGTTTGGGTCAAATAAATGCAGGCTTGGTGAGCAGAAGAGACTTCTTTAAAAAAAAAAAAAAAAAAAAACATTAAAAATCTTACTGCTCAATAATTTTTACTGGTATATATCTCGCAACTCTGTCTTTATTTCTCAGAGCTGCAAGTTTGTTTCCCAGAATTCTGAGTATATATACCACAATTCTGAGCAATTCAGTCGGAATTGTGAGATAATGATAAAGTTGCAATTGCCTTTTTTAAATTGTATTCACTGGCAGAAACAGGCTTTCATATGAGAACCATTTGAGGCACAAAATAAAATTATGTATTTGTAACAATACATTTTGCAAATTTTGGATGTGGTTATTTAGCATTTTTGTTTTATGCCTAGACCATAAATATATTCTGGCTGCATAAATATATTCTGGGTAGACCAGTCGTCATTCTGTTCAGTGGTGGTCTGTTCACAGCTTTGTCTGTTTTACCTGATATATAATGTATTAATTATGATGTTGCTAGCTTAGCAACATTTACTAACATCAGGTCCTAAGTGAAGTCATACTTTAGCAGCACAAATTCCTGCCTATGTAGAGTGCTTGAGTTCAGTCACTTATGAGGTTCATTTGTGGTCAGGCACTTGTGGTCACCGTCAGTTGGTTTCCAGACCCCAAACGTAACCTAACCAAGTGCTGCTGTACTATCTGTTTGTTTTAGGTGATGGTGTTTGTACATGCCCGCAACTCCACCGTCCGCACTGCCATGAGTCTGATCGAGATGGCCAAGAACCGAGGAGAGCTGTCGTTCTTTCAGGTCGACCAGGGTCCAGACTACGGCCAGTGTGAGAAACAGGTAAGTGCTACTTGCGGTACATATCAGAGTACGGTTTCACATCATGCTTTCCGAGCCCATTTTCACCATTATAGTTTGGCACAGGGGTCCGTTTAAAGATCCGCGTTTTTATTTTTTCTGGACAGTCGTTGCCTCGGGCCTGAGGATAAATAGAATAATCTTTTCAGCGGTCGCTTTCCTGCGTATTTTCCACTCATCATAGACAACCTTCGTAGCACTTCTGCTTAAGACAAAGAAATTCAGAGCGGGCTCTTCTCAGCCGGCCTCGGACGCAGCCAAACAAAGCGGTGTTATTTATGAGCAGTTATTCACCGGCTCTGCAGGAGAGAAAAGTGAGAGAAATTGAGGTCAGTCACCTATGCTAGCAGCGGCGCTTTCTGAGAGAATGGTAAACACAGGCGGGAGACGTACCTGTGAGGGCCGAACGGGTGCAGACGCTTTGAAATGAAACCTGAAGGCGATGCAGCACTAAACTTTTGGATGCTGCCCTATTAGCTGGAGTGGGTGTGCAATTAGAGCCCCCGCAGAGGCTGACATTCAAACGCCGCTCGAGTGTGCCGTCCAGCTGCTGTGTTTGAAGATGCACTTAGACGCACTAGACGAGACCAGAGCCCATTCATATGCGCTTTACGTTTTGTCAGAGGAATTGCGCCGCACTTTAATACTTGGAAAATGTTTTTAAAGGTTCCAGCGAGCCCACTTGTGATGTCAATCAAGGTTTCGTGCACCAACAAAAGGCATCATTTTGATTCAAATTTCAGATTTTACACCCTTTCTCTGACCCTTAGGACCTGAAAGCCATATTGAATGTTTTTTTTTTTTTTTTTTTTGGATGAAAAGAAGGGCTTAACATACTAGTAAAAAGGTAATAGATTTATAATGCGTTTATTTTATACTAGGTATAGTTCAAGTCTATTAGCATATTTACTGACATCGCTCCATAAAAATTGTAATTAAACTTTATTTGGAGCACTACTTTGTGCACATTTCTAAATATTAAGCCTAAAATATGTTTTAATGTCACTAGTGATGAGGATTGTATGATCTTTAAATAAAATCGGTCTTTAATTGCAAAATATTTAAAGTGTACCTCAAGGTTATTCTTCGTAAACGAAAACTAAAACTAAGATGAAAACGATTGATCAAAATAAATGAAAAACTAAAATGAAACGAAACTAACAACAGTTATTGAAAAATAAAACTGGAATAAAATAATAATTATCAAAAATCAATAAAAAATCGTTTTCGTAATAATTCTCACCAATCTCAGCATGCTTTAATTTTGCCACTAGACGTTTGCTTCACTAAGGTTAAATTAAGTTGTTCTTTGGCCTGCGCTCTGGAAGTGATCTGTTAATTCTGCTAAACTTTAATTACTAAAACTAAAACTGAAACTAAACAATTAAAAAAAAAATTAAATAGAAATGTGTTCACAAAATAAAAACGAAACTAAAACTAACAAAATTATTAATGAAACTAATACAAACGAAACTAAAGTTTGTTGCAAATTTGAAAACTATATTAGAATAAAACGAATTTAAAAATGTAAAACTATAATAACCTTGGTGTACCTAAAGTAAACTCGTAATAGTTCCACTTTAGCACGATCAGATATACTTAAGTATATCTTTAGTTGGACTTCAGCACTACTTCAGCACAATTAAAGTGCATTACGTGCAAAATTAGTTGGTCCAGTTTAGCAGATTTTAAATATACTGGTTTAGTAAAGTACAGTTGCAGTGTATTTTTATTTTTATTTTAAGTACATAATATGTAAATTGTGTTGTGGTGTACTTAGCATGAAAGAAATGTATTTTGAATACATTTTAGTATATTTATTTTTTACTAGGGTATATTCAGATATGATTCATGTGATTGGAAATATTTAATGTACATGTCAATTTTTCTTAAGATAAAATCTCAACTAATGCTGTAAATTAAACAGTAAACTTTATAATACTGAAGTTTTGATTGCTATATATATATAGTATAGTATATATGTAGAAATAAATATTAAATGTATATATAAGGGGTGTGACAAGACACTTATCCCACGAGACGAGATTTTTAAACTTTTCTCAAGATATCCTCTATGATGAAATATATAGGGAAAATAGTCTTTTGTTCAACTGAAAAAGATAAAATGCAAATAAAATGTAGGTGCATTTTGAGCTTTATGAAATAAAACTTCCATTTTAATGAATTATATGCAGTAATAAACAACATTTAAACAAGAGTTTCATGATTCTGGACAAATTGAGAATCCCAGTTGATTGTAATAAATTGGAGACCATGATTCTCTCACGATTCTGAAGACAAAAGATTAGAAAACTATTTAAAATAACGTAATTTACTAGTGGTTTTGGCAAACTGTTTATTGCTCAAGTCTTTTAAAAACATATATTCATTTAAACAAAAAAAAAAACATTCAATGTAGGAGTCTCACTTCAGTAAGAGTCGTTGACTTTCTCCTGAATGAATGATTCAATGACATACTTTTTTTTAAATGGGCAGTTGTCGCCACCTCCTGGCGAAAGAGGATAAGCGTTACAATACACACAAAGTGTTAAGATACTTTTGTTTTGATCGCTACAGTAAACCGTAAGAGTTTATACCAAAACAAAAGTAAGAGTTTATACCCAACTTTTATCCCAGTACTTCTATTATTTAATTGTTTGTAACATAGAAATAATGATTATGATGTGGTTGAAAAGACTGTTTGTGTTGCTCTTTCTGCGTTCGCATTTACCCCGACCCTCTGAACATGGGCACCGACAAAACGTGCTTCTCACGCTCCACTGACACTCGCGATGTGAAACAGCAGAGTTGTATACAATCTAGGGCTATGGATTGAAAAAAAGTTGTTAATAACAGATTTCTGTAATTAATTGTGACTGATCACACCTAACATCAAAATTTGTGATCCTAAAATATTTTCAAATTGAATTTTCAAATTAATTTAGAAACAACATAAAGTTTCTACGTAAACAACAATTCCCACTATTGACTATTTGCTTATTAGCCTGCCTATTAATCACATGTTAGCTTTTTATTGTTATTTATGCAGCGCATATTCTCCTACCCAATACCTAAACAAAGCAGCAGTAAATTAGAAGTTTATTGAGGCAAAAGTCGTAGTTAATGGTTTGTTAATGGCAAGAATTGCACCTTAAAATAAAGCGTGACCTTTATTTCTTCTCAAAAGTAACAAAGCATAGCTGGCGCACTCGAAATAATGTTCAATAAAGCTTTTTTTGTTTTGTTTTTTTTATACTGAACTGAAAACCGCATTGACTTGTCTCCAGAGTTTCAATAATTAATTCTGCTATTTCCCAGTTTATTGGTTTAACACAATTTGTATTGTATAAAGAGCTATAGAAATGAAGGTGTCTAGACTAAAAGATCAATCTTGAGATTTAATAACCAATATCAGTCCATTACAAAGACGATTGTTTTAAATTGGGAAATCAGTATTTCAGCCCAGCCCTAATGCTAATGAGTTTGTGGTTTTAATTTCATAACCATGCATATTTCTCAGTCATTTGTGCTGCTGTTTTCCCCTTTAATAGCTAGATGAGCAAGATTTTCTGATTGTCACCATGTTATTGTGCTGTAAGCAGCGGTGATGTTCACACAGGTCCAGTGGTTAGGACCGACAGCAGGAGGGATATTGGTTCCACCTGCCTGGTGTTGACTGTGTCCAGGTTTCATTAGCTACACACTGGTGCTAGAAGAGCGTCAGGCCTCTGAAGAGAGGCCTGTGATAGATTTGACTGATCCAAACCTGTGCAGACAAACAGATGGATCAATAAACAGCTGGACTCGACCCACTGCTTCATCACCTCAGGTTCAGACTGCATGCTGGAAACGCAGGACCTGATGCATGCATGTGTGTGTCTGTATAGAGAACTTAGCTTCATGACTTAAACCCAAGAACGACAAGTGCGTTGCTTATGCATGAAATCTATCAGGCTGCTGTGGTTAACCATCTGCTAGCGGTGGGCGGTATGACCAAAATCTTATATCACGGTGTGAGTAATTTTATATATTTTATATGGTAACCGTATATATATAACACACAAAACGCAGAATGTTTTATAACACAACCATAATAATCAAGTGAATTAAATACTTTACAAATGAAACTCATTTGATTATTTTCTTTCTTGGTACAACTTCAAAAACAGCTTCTAATAATGTAACACTCAAGACTGTACTACATTTGTTCTCTATTCTATATTAATTCTCCAAGTTATGACATCTACAACAGATGAGAGCGTTGCCACATGAAATAACTAAGTACCTCAAATTTAAATTAAATAAAGCTTCCTGCAATGGAAGTGCTTCTCTGTGTAGTTCATAGTAGTGTTGTCATAATGACTTGAAAATATTGATGTAAAATACCATTTTCAGTGCCACAGGGAAAAATTGGCGTCCATAAATTGGCATCCATAATTGGCCTGTTACTAGGGCTGCATGATTTGGGAAAAAATTAATTTTTTAAATAAATGTTTGTGCCTCCAAAGCATCTGAGCTTTCTATGGTGGAAAACTGATCAAAGTCTTTTTATTTTTAGGCATCAGGTTTATCAATGCTTCTGTGAAATATTTGGTGCATTTCCAAGTGCATTATGAGCGATGCAAACTCACAACACTTGCAGAGATGAAGATTGTGTAAAGCAGCATTCACTGTGAACCATGCTGTTCCAAGACACTGAAATCACTCTTATCATGAGCTGCTCACGTGCCAGTGAACACAATACTGCGCTTCACACTGATTTTTTTATTTATTTTTATTTTAATAGTTATTTTTAATAATCATTCTGATTCTATTAGAATGGCAAAGTCCACACCACAAATATAGCTGCAAGCAGCGATTACTAGGGTTCAAGCGCTTAAGGCATTTAAGCACATAAGGAAAAAGACATTGCATATTATTTAGCAAGCCTGTAACCACCTAAATCACTGATTAAAAAGCATTTTTGGCAAATCCAGGTAATTTAGCAACTGCTATAACAGTTAATGATTTCTATAGCGCCACCTGTGGTCCAATCTCCTTAAAACTTTGCATGCTTGTTTAGAATCACCTGTTGCATGTACTCACCAGGTTTTCTTTTAGGCTTTGTAGGATTTAGGGTAAATTTTGGATAGGTCTCTTTTCTAAACAACCCCATTATAGCTTTCTAAGGGGAAAATTTCAATACTTTTTTTTGATAATGATTAACCTAAAGAGTCTAGAGAGTTGTACTGCAGTGTTTTTTCCAGATTGAGTGGAAAACATAAGGACTAGTTTGCAAAAGTAGGTTTTCTATATCTACTCAATCATTTAACAAATGATTTGTTTGACAGCAGTGGTTCTAGAAGCAAAGTTATCCGGAATGAAGAGTTCTATCATATGATATAAATATAGATATTGCGTGTATTTAAAAAATGCCTTGCAAAATGCATTATCGCTTCCCAGTGGCTGATTTCTTTCAAATTTCTCACAGACATTTTGGGCCATGAGTCAAATAGGCCCATTGAGTATCATTCCGATCGGCCTCAGTTAACCTTGTCTAATGGGTGTTTGAACTTGGGCCAGTGGCGGACATGTTTTTTTTTTTTTTTCTTTGTTTTTTTTTTTTTGAGATATGCCAATCTCCTTATTGACATTTGTGGCACTTTGGACCAAGACCATGCACAGCGATTTCCATGTTGATAGGACAAATGGTTGCATAGTTATAGCCATTTTAATGTTTTTTTTTCTCTCTTACAGCGCCACCAAAAGGGCCAAGTTTTGCGTTTTTTGTTGTTGTTGTTGTTGTATGTTTTGTTTTGTTTTTTGTTTTTCTGTGACCTCAGTTTGAGCTCTTACATAAGTGTTCTAAGTTTGGCAAAGGTCTCATTCGCAAAAGTAAGTTTTTCAAAAAATCCAAAATTCCTGAAAATTTTCGGAAGGTGACGGAAATTGAGCCAAGGGTTGCAATGACATAAAACACTTGAGTCTGTGACTGATAGTTTAGGAGTTATGAACAATTTTGTACTTTTGATCGCTGTAGTGCCCCCGTCAGGCTGATTGGATGAGCCTTGGTGACATTGTCGTTGTGAGTACTACCATCCTTTCAAGTTTCAGGTCTCCACAACTTATGGTTTGGTCTGTCTGATTGCTGATCCTTGACCTTTCTAACAGTAACAATAGGGTTTCAGCGCTATGCAGCTGAATCCCTAATAACACTGAAGAACAATGCTGTTGGAATCACTTTCAGGACAGTTTTTCCAGCTGAGCAATGCAACTGCATTGCTGTCTTAAAATAACACATTGGCCTGGTTTCACAGACAGGGCTTATGTTAAGCCAAGATTAAGCATTAGTTTAATTAGGACAATTACGTAATTTTTTAATGATACAAATACAAATCTATGGCACTGATATATTTTAAGATATGTCAGTGCAAGTTGCTTGCAGTAAAGACAGTTCAAACATGCATTCTACTGTGGCACTAGGTTTACGTCTTGCCTGTGAAAACGGGCATTTATCATGCATTGGTGTGCATGCTAATACAGTTATCATTATAGTTATCTGCCTCGGTGTGAACGGGCCTTTAAGGAAGTACTTTCTGTGAGTGTGTGTTATAGATGAGTTGTGGAATAGGTACACACGAAGAGGTGGATGCACTGCTCTCTCGAGACTGCAGTCACACTATAACTCCATATTTAAATCTCCCAGCAGAAGGTGGAGTGATACATTTAGTAACCTATCTGTGCGTCCCGCGGGCTCAGCCAAGACAGATGCAGTCTTTAATCTGCACCCCATTTAGGTGACGCAGATATTAAATACATGAGGCCATAGTGTTCTCCTCAAAGCCACTGCTTAGGCAAAAATAGGGTTTGTATTATAAATAACACAAATGCAACATTATTTTGTGTGTAGAAGTCCGCTATTTTTTTTTTTTTTTAAGTTAACTGGTTATGCTGCTTTGTTACATTTATTCTAAATGTAACTCTGGTATAATAGTACAAATTCAGAAAGTGTCACTTTGTTACTGTATTATAACACATTAACAGCTCTGACAATAAGGAATTGGAGTGATATATTGATCACCACGAAGAGCTCAGAGCCAGCAAGTGCCATTTAAGTGGTGTTTCTTTAAGGATTTTGGTGGTATGTTGTAGAATCTGTCTCTTTAGGAGCAAAGGGCCCAGCTATGATACTTCTGATAAGCATTTAAGTCTGTTTGTGCAGACTGTAAGTGTATTTCTGCGTGCTGTCACATCACAATATCTCCACTTAAACCTTAACCACACACACAGAGAGAGAGAGAGAGAGAGAGAGAGAGAGCTCTCAGTACTCACCTTCTGATAACACACAGCTTATTTACTTAAGAAAAGCACCTCTCATTAATATTAATGCTCTCTTAATCTCATATATGAATATGGAGGGGGAAAACAGATCACCTGTAAGGTCAGTTATATAAAGTGGGATTGTTTATAATTCTGTTAAAGTCAGAGGTGAGCATACTCCATAATGCTCATTAAAGCGCTTTATGTGTGCGTTTGAAGAGGCTGTCAATCAGGCTCAGATATCTTAATGCATCCTCCAAGATAAGAGCCTCTATAAGCGCCTTTTTTTTGCGCAGTGACTTGAAACGCTCACTGGCAAAGAGCAGGAATCTCTAATTGTGTGTGTATATGTTTGTGTGACATTAACAAGCTGGTTGAGTGCGTTTATGGGTGTTAATACTAGTTAATCGGCTACACAAAAACACAGCTTGTAGAAAAATATTCTGAATTAATGATCTGTTTACTTGTATTATTTATATTTAATAAAATATATTTTATATTAATAATTCCTTTTATGTTCATTTGAGCTGCATTTATATAATAAAGCTAAAATATAAATAAATAAATATTTCCATATAACATTTAATCTATTTTATTTACATTTTATTCTGTTTTAAAGGGGTCATCGGATGCCCATTTTCCACAAGTTGATATGATTCTTTAGGGTCTTAATGAAAAGTCTCTAATATACTTTGATTAAAAATTCTCAGTGGTTTTGTAAAACAACACCCTTTTTACCTTGTCAAAATGAGCTCTGCAAAAATCATCTCATTCTAAGGGGTTGTTCCTTTAAATGCAAATGAGCTCTGCTCACCCCGCCCCTCTCTTCTCTCTGGGGAATGACGATCTTGTTTACTTCAGCCGCATTTAGCCGCATTTAGCCGCATTTAGCCGCTAAACTTCCTAACTACCACGTTATAAGGAAAGGCGATCGCAAAGATTCATAAAAAACGCTTACACATTCTTGTCTAACTTACATACCTGCTTCGGCATCGAAACAAGGAAAGTTACTGGACTGTGACAGCTGGTCTGAGGTAAGAGCTCACGTCAATCAACCATCGTGGGAGCGGCCTCTGTCGGTGTGACGGCACACCGACAGGCATCTGAGAACGGCTCGATTTGAAAAAGGGAATATTATTTTTACAGATTAATTAAAAACCACTGCATGGATTTTTATCATTATAGGGTAGATTTGTACATACACTGCCAACACACATTAATGTTCAAACAACATGAAAAAGTGAAGTTTGCATCCGATGACCCCTTTAAGATTTATTTAATACAGTGATGGCAAACCTGGATTTTCAGCTGAATTTTCAGTCACATGATCCTTTAGAAATAATTCTAATATGCTGATTTGATGCTCAAGAAACATTTCTTATTGTAAAACATGATAACATTTTCTTTTATCATGTAGGGGTTTTATTGTTATTTATGTTTTGTTTTGTTCTAAGTTTTAGTAAACACTATGGTGGCACACCTGAATTTTCAGGTGTTTAGTTGCATGACATTAAAAAACTACTTTTATAAATAAATAGAATGTGATTGATAAATCTTTACTGTCAGTTTCTATATTTCTATATTTATTATCACTTTGATCAGTTCAATTTTAATTATTTTAATTAATCTTTCTCTCTCTCTCTCTCTCTCTCTCTCTTTCTCTCTCTCTCCTATGTGTATGTATGAAATTCCAAAAAGTTTACACATTTTTGTTTGCCCAAACTAATTAATGTTTAGTAAATTGTTGAAGTTTAGGTAATATTTTCCATAACAGTTTTCTGTGAGCCAGTATTTTTGTGCTGATGCATGTGAATGTTACAGACAGGTACAGGAAGTCCATCTCTCAGGGTGATCTGCTTGAAGGACTCAACCTATTAATAGAAATGATGGATAGAGATCCTTTCACGTGCCCTCTGACTATTCATATCCCATTCACACGCCTTAAGCACAGAGCAGCCCATCAGTAATGCCATGTTACCGTATTCAGGAGACAGCACCTGGGGTTATGTTTTCCCAACTGTTATGTTTATGTAGGCGGCACAAGACATACCAACATAACCAGCGCCATCATGATGACTGATGTGCTTTACTGCAGATATGATCCCGTACCCTCAAAACCGCATGTGTTTTATTGCTGTCAACTAATAGGTCGCAGACCAATCAGTTAAAAAACGAATGCAAATTATTAAATGCGACTAATATGAATGTGCATTTATAATGTCACATTGATTTATACTATTATTCTAACCACAAACAAAATGTATTTGAGGTAAAATAAATAAAAGGTACTCTGTTTCGGGGTCTTCCTCACTGATCTGTCTTGCGTTAAAAGCACGACTTGGTTCAAACCCATCTGATGACCTCTGTCCCGCTCTGTCATGCTCCCAGATTTCACTCTTTCAGACCGGGAGCCCCTCCGTTACGCTCCTGCGGTCTCCCATGCAGCCTTCTGTCCCTGCGTCAGATCCTCCTCTTTCTCATCAGTGGATGAAAGGAGACACCTAGTGCTCAGACCAGCAATCCACATGAGCGGTACAGAGAGAGAGAGACGGCACTGACGTATCACAGAAGTGTGTGCCGATGATTAAAGCGGTCGAATGCGTCATGGCAGTCTGTAGAATCTGGCACGGACAGATCGGTGGGAGCTGTGAGGGATTTTTTTTCCTTCTCTGTGAAGGAAACATCAAGTATGACAGCAGGCCGTCTCTTAGACGGGAGAGTTTCTCTTTCTGTCTTCTTAGCCCTCCTTGGTCTCATGGGACAGGTCTGCAAGATTTAGCTCATTAATTTCTATTGTTTGCGCTTTCAACTATTTTTAACTTCTCTCTCCTGTGAGGATGTCGTTATTCAGCGAGGGACAAAAAGGCTTTGTTGTCTTGTCGGCACAATTAAGACAACCAAACGTTCAGCCAGTGTCTGTGAAAGCCTGTGGAAGTAGAGCAGGAATGCACTTTGGTTTTAATCTATTTTACCACTTAATATAAATATTTAATCGTAAATATCTTAGAAATCATATGTTTTTAGCGCATATTAAATTTGTCTTGATTTTTTTTTTCCCCTTCTCATTTTTCCTCTTTCTTTTCCCTTTTTCATGTACTTTGTATTCTATTCTCATTTTTCTTTTGACCTCTTTTCCGATTTCCTTACCTGTCTTCCCTCTTTCATTTCTCTTTGCCCTTTTTCTTTCCTTTCCTTTCATTTCCTTTCCTGTCCTGTCCTGTCCTGCCCTTCCCTGCCTTTTCCGTTTCTTTCCTGTCCTGGCCTGGCCTGCTTGTTCCTTTCCTTTCCTTTCCTTTCCTTTCCTTTCCTTTCCTTTCCTTTCCTTTCCTTTCCTTTCCTTTCCTTTCCTTTCCTTTCCTTTTCTTTTCCTTTCCTTTCCTTTCCTGTTTCAGTTTTTTTTCTTCTTCCATACTGCTTTTATTTCACTTCCTTTTTCCATCTTCATTACCAATTATGTTCATGAAATTAACCCTTTCATTCTATTTTTATTTTTATTTTCATTTTTATTTTCATTTTTTCCTTTCCTTTCCTTTCCTTTCCTTTCCTTTCCTTTCCTTTCCTTTCCTGTCCTGTCCTGTCCTGTCCTGTCCTGTCCTGTCCTTTCCTTTCCTTTCCTGATTTGCCCTGACCTTTCTTTTCCTTTCCTTTCCTGTCCTTTCCTGTCCTTTCCTTTCCTTTCCTTTCCTTTCCTTTCCTTTCCTTTCCTTTCCTTTCCTTACCTGTCCTGCCATGCCCTGTCATTTTTCCTTTTCATTTTCCCATTGTTATCCCATAGTTTCCAATAGTAGCATTGTTTTCCCCTTTTCCTTTTCTTATTTTCTTTTTTCCTTTTCATTTCCCCATTGTTTCCCCCATTTTGTTTTCCTTCCTTTATTATTTATTTTTCCATTTCCTCTTTTTCCATTTCCTTGATCCATTTAGCTTTCTTTTACTATTTCCTTCTCTCAGTTTTTACTCTTACTTTCCAATTACATACCTTTTCATTTCACTTTTCATTTATTGTTATACTTTTCCTTTTATTTCCTTTTTTTCTTTTAATTTTCCTCCTTCTTTCTGATTTTCTTTACTTTCTGTTCTTTTTCCTGTTTCCTTTCCCCCCATTTCCCTATTTTATCGCCTTACTTTCCCCTTCCTTTCTTTTTCATTTCCATGTTTCCCCATTGTTTTACTCCTTACAACCCCCTTATTTTTTCCCTTCCTTTCCTTTCCCTTTTCTACCCTACCCTTCCCTACCCTTGTTTAAGCTAAACATAATATCAGCTTTTGTAAAGCAATACTAATCAAGTTGTGCATCTTTTTTTTTTTTTTTTTTTTTTTTTTATATCACTTTCATTATTTGGCCAGTGTTTGGCCATTGTGTCCATTACCCGGGAAATTACTTGAAGTCGTCTGTTTAAAGAAGTACTTAGTGTTTAATTCTCCATCTTTATATATTGAAATTCAGTTAAAAGAGATGCATTTGCAACCAAGCTGATAGTATATTGTCAGCATTTTAGAATACAGAGATGCAGCAGAAGAGGCAGAATGGACATTGCTAAAGCTAAGAAAATTACCATGTGTCAGTGGAAATGAAAGAGATTGTGAAAAAGAAAGGATTTGAGTGTCAGGTCAAATGCTCTCTAAATGTCCCTGTCAAAGTGGATGTGTTAGGACTCGTAATGTGTTGAATTATCATTTAGGCAATGCTCATAGTCTGCTTTTTTTATTTTTTATTTTTTGAAACAGATTCTGAGCATCATTTGAAAAGCAGAGGTCATTGTGTTTGCGATGGCCACTGGCTGCTCGCTCAGATCTCGTCACGTCTCAGTATCTATATCACCCCAGAGGTGCGTGCCGTGTCTCCGTGCGGTATGGCTACTGTCTGCTTGTGTTAAGGCAGAGTAATGGCTAATCAGCGCTGTCTGCCGCGGCTGGTGGAAGGCAGCCCCGGCTTCTGCTTAGCGCGCAAGGAAATAATCTCTCTTCAGCGGCCCTTAATCAGCCTTGATCAGAGAGCCGATGCACTGCCATCTTGAATCCAACCTCTGAACGTGAGCGCCTGCCCCAGCCTCACTTTAACTTACGCTCAGAGAGCGCAGCATTAATACTCTGTGACACCTCAAAGCAAACCTTAGCGTTTCAATTAGAGCCTCCTGTGAGCCTCGCAGTGCCCTGGAGAACGTATGCCACTCCTCTCCATCTCAAACACACTCATGCATGCGTTTCATTGGTTATTTCTCTTGTTTACCTTTTTATTTACTGTGATTACTTTTTTTTTCGTGGTGATGCGTTTACTGCTGCTGGTGGTGAATATAATAAATATGTAATGTGTTTAGAAAGAGTAAAACAGAGCTGCTTTACATTCTGGGCATAATGCGGTTGATGTGAATGAACCGTACATTTGTTAAATCCAAATCCATGTTTTTAGCATTCTTGTTTGGCATCAGGGAGAACCAAGAAAGACTTATACATTGTTACAGAATAGATGTATTAATAATAAATGATATTATTTTGGACTTTCAACTCATCAAAGCATCCAGAAGAACAAAAATTATCTCTTAAAAATATTAAGCAGCAACTGTTTTTAACATTAATAAAATACATTGTTTATAGAGTAGCAAATCAGCACATTATTATAGAATGATTATTTTACAGAAGTTTAAAATTTTGCTTTGAAATAGCTTGCTTGTCCCACAGTCTTAAATCTCTTCAGATCTTGGAGCTGTTGCCACCTCTAGAAAGCCATGCTGATATTGATTCTTGTTTTACACCAGGCTCTGTTGCTTTCCCTTTTTGTTTGTCCTTTCAAGGTTGTTTTTTGAAGGGACAAGCAAGGTTTCAGGGTTTAAGTTTTGTATGTAAGTGTGTTTGTGTGTGTGTTGACAGCAAGTGATTCTCCAAAGGTCAGTGAAGGTTGCCGGTTGGAATGATCCATGATCAGTGCTAGCTAGCTTTCAACATCTACTGTGTACAGCTGCCCCCTCCAATTGTAGACACAAACTGAACACGTAAACACATTAAAGGCAAAGATTCACATAATGTACTCCAAGATGTTCATGTCTTTCTTTCTTCAGTCGTAAAGAAATTATGTTTTTTGAAGAAAACATTTCAGGATTTTTCTCCATATAATGGACTGCTATGGTGCCCCGATTTTGAACTTCCAAAATGCAGTTTAAATATGGCTTCAAACAATCCCAAATGCGGTTGTAAAGGACCCCAGCTGAGAAAGAAGGGTCTTATCTAGCAGAACGATCGGTTATTTTCAGAAAAATAATACAATTTATATACTTTTTAATGTCAAACACTCATCTTGTCTTACTCTTTTTCGACATACCCTAACTGTCTTGAGCCAGAAAACACAGAGTTCAGGCAGAGTAAGACAAGACAAGCGTTTGAGATTAAAAACTATTTAAATTGTATTTTTTTAATGAAAATAACCAATTGTTTTGCTAGATAAGACCCTTCTTCCTCGGCTGTGATCATTTACAACAACATTTGGGATCGTTTGAAGCCGCATTTAAACTGCATTTTGTTCAAAATTCAAAAGTTCAAAATCGGGATGGACGTCTTGGATGACAAGGGGGTGAGTACATTATCTGTGAATCTTTGTTTCCCAGAAAATCTGATCCAACACACTTAAATAAAAAATATATATTTTTTTAGCAATTTCATATTGTATATTTTTTGAGTTCCAGAAGATCATAGAGATCTGGAAGAGAGCTCTGTTGACTTTAGTAAACAGCTACATAGCAACATCCCAACAACCTTGGTATTGACACAGATTTCAGCTCTTCATTTGTTTCGAATTCAATTCAATATTGATTAGTTTGGATATATATATATCTTATATTATATCTTATATATAGCTTCTGTTGTCGTTATTTGTAAGTTGCTTTGGATAAAAGTATCTACTAAATGACTAAATGTAATCAGATTAATATTAGTAAATATTAGATACAGCTTTTCTAAAAGAAAACAATATCTCAACTATTACTATAGAGGGAAAACTAATTCAGTTGTTATTTAATCCTGCTTTTTAAAGCCATATCAGTTTAAACGTCTGGTATATGGTAGGGATGTCACAATTCTCAGTGTAATACCGAACTGTTCAGTACGACATCCACGGTTCAATACGTGCTTGTGAATTGCGGTTTTTCGGTTTTGCATTTAAATAACTTCCTTATTTTATCTCTCTCGGAATTTGAAATTTTTGAAAAAGCAACACACGTAGAGCATCTTCCATTCTAATGACATGCAATGATAAGCCTTTCTAAACCTGTTGTCCAACAAAAGGGTTATAAACATTGTAACTTGTTTTTAATTCACAACATCAGTCAAGTGTTTGAAATAAGTTCCTTGTGTGGTCTGATGTGGATTCTTATCACAGAATGAGGCAGACAATGAATTCTATACTCATATTCTATGTATGTCGATTAGCAATGGCTTACGAAAATACCAGAGATGGCTTGAAGAACACAGATAAACCATATATTATTGCAGGCGAGTGTTTATTGTCCTTAAATTTCATCATTCAAAACGTTTACCCTTATATCGGCAATAGCGATGCCTTTATCCATATTAGAGAAACTTCTTTTTTTTTTTTTTTTTTTTTTTTTTTTTTTTTTTTTTCCCGGCCTGTCAGTAACACAGATAACACATGACAGTGTGTATGTGTAGCTATGTTATCATCATTCACGGCCATTTTTTTTTTTTTTTTTTTTTTTTTTATGTATTTAATTAATTTAATTTTATGTACCTTTTTATTTAACCATACTATTACAGACAAGACCGGGGGGATAGAGAAAACGGGGAAAAAAAAATAAAATAAAATAAAATAAAAATTGGGGAGAAAGTCAACAGAAGAGGGGGAAAGAGAGAGAGAGAGAGAGAGAGAGAGAAGAAAAAAAAAAAAAAAAAAAAAAAAAAAAAAAGAAGGAGGAGAGGAGAAAGAAGAGAAAAGATCAAAAAAAGATAATCTGCTTCCATACCTGCTGACAAAAGGAGAAAACACAACAGCAGAGTAACTGCAGCAACAACCAACATCTATATAAATCACAGTAAATACTACATGTTAAATGTTATTGTGCAGCACACATAACTAATATTACAAAACATGTTTTGAAGCAACAGCAGATCAAGACAGTGTGTGTCTGTGAGCACCTGTTTTTACACCAATGTGAATGCTTGTGTGTACACCTGTGTGCACACCTGTGTGTGTGAGCGCGTTTGTGTTCATAAGGTTCTTCCATGTAAATGTTTAATAGTGTGTGTGGGGAACCACAGCCCCGCCCCGCAAGGTATGAAGCAGACATGGAGGAGACCCGGGCCCAAACATCCGGATGCCCCCGAGCACGAGAGTCCCAGGAGAACCACCGCAGGGACAACCGCGGCCCCCACCCAGAAAAGGGCAGAGGAGGGCCCGGAGGGGGATCATCCGGCAGCCACAATGCAGACGTCCCAGGGGGGCGTGGCGGCAAGCCCGCAGGTTCCGCCGGCAGCCGGCCACACCAGAGCAGACCGGCCCTGGGCCCGGCGATCCAAGGGCCCCCACCCCCTAGCCGGGGCCCAGCAAAGCCAGGGGGCCAGGCCCCGCCAAGCAACCGCCGAGATCGGGCCAGCGCTCACCCGAGCATCCCGCCCGGAGCGAGAAACCACCAACGCACCGGCGGCCGGGGCATCCTCCACCGGCAGGGCGTGGTGGGGGCCTGAGATGATGAGTGAGGCGGAGTCTAAGGCCTGACCTGACACATGGACATAGACAAACAGGCACACATATATACAAGCACACGTTCCCACCCTCATGCACGCAAACAAATATTCACGCACTCGCCCCACATGTAGACATACAAAAATGGACACAGTACCCACAATCACACTCCCCATTTGTACTCTATACTCCTGGATCCAGGCACCACTACCCCCAGAGGGGCAATCAGCGCCAGACCCCGGAGCTGAACCCTCTTCACTCTGGCGTGGAGACAGGAAGACCACCCCGGTACCCCGCAGCAGCAGAGAAGACCACCAGCCCAGACCCCGACCGGATGGCCAGCTCGTCCTCACAGCCCCCAGCCCCGGACAAAGAACAGAGAACAGGGGTGTGAAAAAAAAAAAAAAAAAAGAAGACCCCATGCCTCACCTCACCCGCTCAAATGTAGTGTTGGTGTGTGTTGTTCTAAAGTGCTTTAAAACAGGGGAGGGGCAAGACACTAACCACCCTCCGCCAGCTCGTGTCAAATCGGCACCTCCCCAAGAGCCCTCAATGTCTATGTGTAACTTAAAATTGAGAAGTGGGCACCAGCACCAGAGAGAAGGCTGAATGAACAGACCGCCCCCTGGATGCCATTCAGTGTGCCCACCCCCAAGGCCCTATATGTATGTGTCATGTGACAGTAAGTAATGAGAGTGTCTAAGTTGTGATGTATGATTGAGATGCAGGTGGCCACAAGGAGACAGAGGAGTACCACCTCCCCTGCATCCCAGCAACACACCCGCACCCCAAAACCCTACCTGTATGTTGGTGTGATGGAGCGGGAGAAGGGAAGCATTAGGGATGGGGAGGAAATCATTGGAGGGGGCAAAGTACCCCCCTGGAGCCAGCTCCCCGCTGACCCCCATAGGCACCCCCGTTGCCCCAAATCTGCCCAGGGCAGGGGGTCCAGGCCCATCCAGACCGGGGCCCAGGCCCATCCAGACCGGGGCCCAGGCCCATCTAGACCGGGGCCCACGGCAGCCCGGGGCGGCCCACCGGACCCCACAGCAGAGGAAAAACTACCCCCACCCCATCATTCAGTCAACTCCCAGACTACAGAAGACAATAGACACCCAGGTTAAGTCCGTCCTCCGCCTATATTGCCCCCCCCGCAGAGTGGATACTGACAGATGGTAACAACGTCCCTACCAGCTAAAGAGGCCACCGGATCCACCGACGCGTCAAAGGCCCCCGCACCAGGGCCGAGCCCAAGCGCATGCACCAACCCACGCTCCCGGCGGCACACCAACCAGGACCCAAGCCCCCCAGGCCCAGCCGGAATCCCAGCCCGGTGGCAGAGCGGCCCCAGAACCCCAAGCCCCCCCCGGACCTACCCCGGAGCAAGAGAGAAACTTCTTTGACGCATATGTGGATTTTTTGCATGAGGGCGCCCTCTGGCGTCCAGTATGAATGAAACCCATTCTATTCTGAGGCTTTGTTCCATATCAAAAGTTATTGCAGTTATTGGAGAACTGAAAGATTATTAAACATCAGATCATTAAACTGAAGATTGATCGACCCAGAGCTATTTAATAGCCATATGTCAATACCTTAGCAACCATCCACAACACCCTAGCAACCAAATAGAAAAAAAAAAAAAACCTCACCATTCTGATCTGTTTCTGATGTCTTTACAACCATCTAGTTTTGAAGGGCAAGCCACTTCACACGTTTAGACAATGTTAAATTCACACATTTGAAGTGGCTTTGTGCTAGTGAAGAGCGCACATTGTGTGCTGGTGATGTTATGAAATTGCATATGACATAATATGACAATGCTACAAAATGACATAATTGCTTCTTTGGATCTCACATCAGAAGGTGTAATGTAGCACTTTAGATTTCATATAGGGACCTGCATTAAATTCTGAAAAAAAAAAAAGGCTTGAAAAATGTTACTGCTCCCGTCTTTGTCCCCTGAACACCACAGGCCACATTAAAACAGAGAGCAGTGCTCTCATTATAGCTCTGATAGAATCCACGGATCCACAGAGACCAGCTGATTGGAGCCCCAAATTGACCTAGAGAAGAACAGAAATAGCAGAAGTGCTTTTTTGGAACTGAATTTCTTATGAAAGGGCAATTCATTAAAGCAGTGTAATGATCACTGGTAAGCAATGAGACATTTATCTCAACAAAACAGGATGGTATTTTTACACCTGTCATTATGTAACAGATGGAAGTAGTTTGATGAGGAAATGCAGTGAATGCCATCGTCAAGGACTTCTGTCAGTCAGATTACTGATCTTCAGACACAAAGAAGAGAATAAAGGAAGAAATCCCAGGTGCCACTTCCAAATTCAAACAAGATTGGCCAATACCTAATCAGAGGCAGGCATTCATTAGAACTAGGCTTTTCACAATTGAAATGGTTAACCCTGAGTCATTCTAAAGCCCAGGTACACAGAATCCTGGGTTGTCTTCCTTCACATTTCACACTGCTCACAATTTACCCAGGGTTAACAATTAGTCCTGTGTATTCATAAGCTGACGTTTTACACTGTACATTCCTAAACCCTGGGTTAACGTTCTTCTTAGTATATTTCTGCTGTCATTGACTGGACAAATGCAGCATGCGAAAGCACCACAAAACCACTGCTAGCCCTGCTCTGGAGCAGAGTTTCATAACTTTGGGTAAAAAGCAATGCTAACCCCACTTCTAAATTGCATGTCTAAAACCTTGTTTCTCTTTACGCAGCATTGAAAGCAGGGTTTAGAACAACGAACAACGATACCTGGGGTGAAGTTTAATTTAAAAGTAGCTGCACCACATTTATATATATATAGAAATGAAACTTGGATATGTTTTAGAGTAGTCAATGTGCAGCTTGTATAGCAGTGTATATTTACTGTCCCCTAAAAATAACTCAGCATACAGCCATTATTGTCAAAACAGCTGGCAACAAAAGTGAGTATAGCCTAAGTGATTTTGTCAAAACTTTGTCCAAAATGTCAATATTTTGTGTTAGCACCATTGTTATCTAGCACTGCCTTAATCATTCTGGACATGGTTGTTGCTGGGATCCTCTTCAAATCCTCTATAATGACATCATGGAGCTGCTGGATGTTAGACACATGGTGCCTCTCCACCTTCCGCTTGAGGATGCCCCATAGGTGCTCAGTAGGGTTCAGGTCAGATCACCTTCACCTGCGCCTTCCTCAGCAAGGCAGCTGTCATCTTGGTGGTGTGTTTGGGGTCATTATAATTATGGAAAACTGCCGTTCGGCCCAGTTTCTGAAGGGAAGGCATCATGTTCTGCTTCAGAAATGTACAGTACATAATGGAATCCATGTTTCCCTCAATGAACCGCAGCTCCCCAGTACCAGCAGCACTGATGCAGCCCCAGACCATGATGCTACCACCACCATGCTTGACTGTAGGAGAGACACAGTTTTCTTGGTGCTCCTCACCAGGGCATCACCACACATGCTGGACACCATCTGAGCCAAACAAGTTTATCTTAATCACATCAGACCATAGAATATGGTTTCAGTAATTCATGTTCTTGGACAGGTTGTCTTCAGCAAACTGTTTGCGGGCTTTCTTGCAAGCCAGCTTCAGAAGAGGCTTCCTTCTCGGATGACGTCAATGCAAGCCGACTTGTTGAAGTGTGCAGCGTATGGTCTGAGCACTGACAAGCTGACCTTTTACTTCTGCAACCTCTAAAGCAACGCTGGCAGTACTAATGCATCTGTTTTTTGAAGCCAGGTTCTGCATCTGACGCACAGAACGAGCACTCAACTTCGTTGATCGACCCTTGCGAGGCCTATTCCGAATGGAACCCTTCTTGGAACCTCTGTATGACCCTGGCCACAGTACTGTAACTCAGTTTCAGGTTGTTACTGAACCTCTTATAGCCTAGGCCATCTTTGTGGAGAGCAACAATTCTAATTCTCAAATCTTCAGAGAGTTCTTTGCCATGAGGTGCCTTGTTGAACATCCAGTGGTCAGTATGAGAAAATTGTACTCGAAGCACCAAATTTTAACTGCTCTAATACAAGATACACAACTTTGTATGGTCCTGTCAAGCAGACAAAAACATGAACATGATGAATAGGATATGTGGTTTTGCATGGTTAAATGACATAGAGCTGTTATCATTTAGGGTGTATTCACTTTTGTTGACAGTTGTTTTGACAATAATGGCTGTATGTTGAGTTATTTTCAGGGGACAGTAAATATACACTGTTATACACTACTCTAAAATATATCCAAGTTTCATTTCTATAGTATTGTTCCTTAAGAAGATATACTAAAACATTGCTGAAATGTGAGGGGTGTACTCACTTTTGTGAAATAATGTTCACCAAAAGCATCATTTCAAAAAGTGAAAAAAAAAAAATCATCAGTTAGTTAACCGCATTTATTTAATTCTTAACACTCAAATAAAGGTTGCATATAAACATTTTTATTTAACATTTTTTATCAACTTGATGTTAGTAAGATTCTACTCCTGTTTCTGAGATTTAAAGGGGTCATCAGATGCTAAGTTCACTATTTCATGTTGTTTGAACATTAATGTGTGTTGGCAGTGTATGTACAGATCTACCCTATAATGATAAAAATCCATACAGTGGCTTTTAATTAATCTGTAAAAATAATATCCCCTTTTTCAAATCGAGCCGTTCTCAGATGCCTGTCCTTGTGGCGTCACACCAACAGAGGCCGCTCCCACAATAGTTGATTGACATGAGCTCTTACCTCAGACCAGCTGTCACAGTCCAGTAACTTTCCTTGTTTCGATGCCGAAGCAGGGATGTAAGTTAGACGAGAATATCTTCAATTGAGCGATTGAGGTGTTGTGTTGCTGGATGTAATAATGAACACAGTAGTCATCATTTACTCCTGACATCTGAGCCGCTGAAGATGCAGTGGATTACATTTGTTTGTGAATGGAATGCGCCTCCCAATCCACATATATCCGTCTATGTTCGTGCAAATCATTTATGATCCAGCTTTACTTACAGCAGAAGTGTGTATAAGCGTTTTTTTATGAATCTTTGCAATCGCCTTTCCTTATAACGTGGTAGTTAGGAAGTTTAGCAGCTAAACGTGGCTAAATGCGGCTAAAGTAAACAAGGTTGTCATTCCACAGAGAGAAGAGAGGGGCAGGGCGAGCAGATTTGCATTTAAAGGAACCACCCCTTAGAATGAGATGATTTTTGCAGAGCTCATTTTGACAAGGTAAAAAAGGGTGTTGTTTTAAACCATTGAGAATTTTGAATCAAAGTATATTAGAGACTTTTCATTCAACAAGACCCTAAAGAATCATATCAACTTGTGGAAAATGGGCATCCGATGACCCCTTTAAACGGTCACCATAATAACTTGTTTTCATAACAGGTTTTTTAAGCATTAAATAATGAAACAAATATATAATGTGATATGATGCATTTACTTATCAAAATGCTCTCTAGAGTTAATTTTTCTAGCTGCCTGATGAGTGCATGGACAATGAATGGCTTTCCTGAGGGAAATGTAATGTTAAGTGACATATTGTTTACAAGCTGTTTTATTGATATCCTTCCATGGTTGAAACACTAATTGAGTGATTATAGAAAGAGAGAGAGAGAGAGAGAGAGAGAGAGAGAGGAGGAAATGATTGGTTGATGTGTGCTCTGTGCTCCTGCTTGAACTGAGCCGGCTACAGCGATCTCTCACACCACATTAAAGAGCGTCAAAACTTTTCTTCTTTGAATTTTGTTATAAAATGACAGAATTTGAAAGCACAAAGTTTGTTTCATATATAAACAAAATACAAAGCTTATTGTGATTATCGGATTGTAGACACACTACAAATAACATTTAGTGAAGTTTTGTTTGCATATCAAGTGACTAAACAACATTGATTTGTCTAAATAAATATCTATTAAAATTGAGAAATTGATATTATCAGCACTGCTCAACCCTCCATGCATGTTGTGTGCATGAAATAGACACTGACACACACCATCAGAATTCATGAAATGTTAAATTATGGTAACACTGAGAGTTTTGGACATAGTACCATGGGTGCAATCTAATTATTGTGTTGAATGAATGTGGTAATCATTCAGCATCGTATATTAAAGCACCATGATATTGTCATCGCTGTACCGTGGTACAGAACAGTGTTTGTACTGAGGAGAGACTGCAGTGAGACAGACTTTCGTGTAGTTGGTATTCTGTGTGGGTTGGAGAGGGACAGACATGTCTGTAATGGGCTGTTCTCAGGAGCACTGAGGCCTTGTTGCTGTTGACCTCCATTTAGACTCAGGCAGAGTGAGATCAAAGCGTCTGATGGTGAGGACGTTACTGCCAGCGCGGGTCACAACCCTCATCGGCAGTCAACACAACACGCATCTCAATCACAGCGCTCCGAGGCCACCGCTGGAGAGATTCAAATCTTTCTGCATGCTTTTATTTTACGATTGGGTTGTAGTTTTAAAATAGTTTGTCATTTCTGCCAAATGGAATTGCAAAAAAAAAAAAAAAAAAAAAAAAAACTCCCAATCCCACTGTTTGACATTGTGGAGAAAACAGGAAGTCCTCGCTCACACTAACACCACTGATTGAGCGCTCGGTTGCATCCGAAATCACATGCTTAGTACACGGTAGGCGAAAAGAAGTGTGTCTGAATTCACAGTATTAATAAAACAGCTACTTCAGGCAAGATATCAAGATATATTGCAATCAGCCTACTGTACCAATTGATTACTTAGAGTATATATCACTTTAAGGACTTTTTTTCAAAGCTCGCCAACAAATGGAAAAGTCAGCCAGCTATTAATTGACATGCTAATTATTGTGCCTTTTAACCCAACAGAAGGGGTGCTTTGACCGCAAATATAATACTTTTCATTAGAGATATAACAATATCAAAATCTCATGATAATATCTCGATATAAAGTCCATGATACAATATTTATTGTGACATTAAAAAAAGACAAATGAAGACCTGGAAAAACAATAAACATTTTGTACATCTTAAAGTTAAATTATTCTATCTAATGCACTTTGTGAGTTCAAAATTAAGAGCTCTAACCTACGTTCTTAACTAAGAAAGCTTAAGTCAGAAAAAAAGTGTGAATTGTGAATTGTACCTGAGCTTGAAAGGGGACTCGACCCTCTTTTTATTTGTGGTAAATTACATTCACACTGGTGTTTTAGAAGCCAAACAGATTGGGAATGTAATAATAACAATTTTATATTATTGTTATTCCTAAGACGGTAATAGTTGTGTTGTACTGTAAAATAAATGAAAATTAATATTTCATAGGTATATTATTTTTGCTTTACACCAGGGAATTAGGGAAATAACATTACTTCTTTCCTAATAACTGCACTTAAAAGAAATATTTTGAATTTGGATTGCAGTGACATTAGCCATTTAAACCGCTAGCTGTCACCTATTCATACTGAACTTTTAAAGGAGAAGTCCACTTCCAGAACAACTATTTACAAATAATTTACTGACCCCCTTATCATCCAGGCTGTTCATGTCTTTCTGTCTTCAGTCGTAAAGAAATTATGGTTTTTGAGGAAAACATTTCAGGATTTTTCTATATATAATGGGCTTCATTCATGGCCTGATTTTAAACTTCCAAAATGTAGTTTAAATGCAGCTTCGAAGCCCTCTAAACGATCCCAGCCGAGGAAGAAGGGTCTTATCTAGTGAAACGATCTGTCATTTTTTTTCCAAAAAATAAAAATTTGTATACTTTTTAAGCACAAAAAGGGTGTTGTTTTACAAAATAATTGAGAATTTTTAATCAAAGTATATTAGAGACTTTTCATTAAGACCCTAAAAAAATCATATCAACTTGTGGCAAATGGGCATCCGATGACCCCTTTAAGCTTTTATTTTGACGAGAAAGGCAGTAGAGCTTTTATTTTGAAGGAAAACTCCAGCTTCAGTGAAAACAGGCTTAAAAAAACACGTCTCACTACAAATCTAGTGAAATGCTGTAATCATCTGCCACAAAAATAAAGGCTAAACTCACAGCACATGCAATAAACAAGTTCACTGCATTCACTGTGAACGGAGCCGTTCTGATGTGCGGAAAACATTGGATCATGGGCTGATCACCTGAACAAAGCACACACTTCGCTTTGAAACGTGCAGCAAAAACAGACTTGATAAAGGGATGAAGCCATATTGCGCTTTCGGTTTTAGTTCGTTTGACAGATACTGTGCCAAACCATAATGGCCCAAAACACAACTTTAAAGACCTTTTATGTTAGTATAGGAACTTTAAATATATTTTTTAAAAATAAAATTTTATAGTTTCATTTCGTCATGTGACCACAATAATATCAAGACAATATTAAGTTTTGCTGTTGTGACACCACAATATTGATAATATCTTTCTTCAGTTATTGCAAAACTAAAAATCAGTCATGATATTTTTGACACAAAACATATTTGGTGGTTTTATTGATTCTCATTTGTTATATAAATCTCTGTCTGGTGATGTGTGTGCCTCAGGTGCAGCGCTCCAGAAACAAGCAGATGAGGGAGATGTTTCCTGACGGGTTCGGTATCCATCACGCTGGAATGTTACGGCAGGACCGCACGCTCATGGAGAACATGTTTTCCAGAGGATACCTGAAGGTTCTGGTGTGCACCGCCACGCTGGCCTGGGGTGTTAACTTACCCGCTCATGCGGTCATCATCAAGGTCAGAGCACGTCGCTGCAGGCTTGTGTGTGTGTGTGTGCATAAAACTCTGCATGAAATCTTCAGGATGGGCTTTAAATGATTCCTGTTTTTCTATAATCAGGGCACTAATATCTATGATGCCAAGCGTGGTGCATTAGTGGATTTGGGCATCCTGGACGTGATGCAGATCTTCGGTCGAGCTGGGCGGCCACAGTTTGATAAATACGGTGAAGGAACCATCATCACAACCCATGATAAGCTGAGCTATTACCTGACACTCCTGACTCAGCAGAACCCCATCGAGAGCCAGTTCCAGCAGAGTCTCGCCGACAACCTCAACGCTGAGGTACAAACCAACACACTGAATCAGTGGTGCCATATATCAATCAGTGATGACTTTTATCATTTTCAATTTAATTTACTGTTTAAATTCACTCATCTTTACTACACTCCCCATCAACATTTTGCAATAAATCATATTGTTTGGAGTCTGTAAATGCTAAAACAGTTGTATAAATCAGGGTTATTGTCGTTAACTGAATAAAAAATAAATAAATTAATTAAAATAAAATAAAATAAAATAAAATAAAATAAAATAAAAAAATCATTTTCATTTAGTTTTCCTAAGCTGAGGTACTATAGTAATTAGAGTAAACTAAATTAAAGTAAAACTGCTAAATAAAAATGAAAAATACTATATGAACAAACACTAAAATGACAAAACCACAACAAATTGTTAACTGAAAATAAATAAAATAAAATAAAATCATTTTCATTTAGGTTTCCTAAGTTGAAGCACTATAACAATTAAATTAAACTAAAACTGCTAAAAAAAATAGAAAATACTATATAAACAAACAAAAATGATAAAAGTACAACACACTGTTAAAATAAAATAAAATACAAAATAAAATAAAATCCTTTTCCTTTCGTTTTCCTAAGTTGAAGTACTATAATAATTAAATTAAACTAAATTAAACAAAAACTGCTAAATATAAACTAAAAATATATAAACAAACAAAAATGACAAAATCACAACAAATCGTTAACTGAAAATAAAATAAAATAAAATAAAATAAAACCATTTTCATTAGGTTTTACTAAGTTAAAGTACTATTATAATCAAATTAAACTAAAACTGCTAAATAAAAGAGAAAATACTATATAAACAAACAAAAATGACAAAACCACAACAAACTGTTAAAATAAAAAAAAAAAAAAATCATTTTCATTTAGTTTTCTTAAGTTGAAGTACTATATTAATTAATTTAAACTAAATTAAACAAAAACACAAATACAAATACAAATGAAAAATATATAAACAAACAAAAATGACAAAACCACAACAAATTGTTTACTGAAAATAAAATAAAATAAAATCATTTTCATTTAGTTTTCCTGAGTTGAAGTATTATAATAATTAAACTAAATTAAACTAAAAAAAAGAGAAAATACTACATAAACAAACAAAAATGACAAAACCACAGCAAATCGTTAACTGAAATAAAATAAAATAAAATAAAATAAAATAAAGTAAAATCATTTTCATTTAGTTTTCCTAAGTTGAAGTACTATAATAATTAAATTAAACTAAAACTGCTAAATAAAAATGAGAAAATACTATATAAACAAACAAAAATGACAAAACCACATCTAATTTCTAAAGCTTTAAGTAAAATTGAAGTGAAAACACAAGAATAGAAACGTAAAAATAAAATCTAAATCAAACTATTTACAAAAATTACAAAACTTTGATATAGTAGTATTAGTGATAAGAAATATAAAAGCGGCAGGCTTATTATTAGTAAATCTATAACTTTAATACAATAAAGCTGAAATAAAATTCAATATAAATAATAGTTGCAAAACTTAAACTAAATGAAAATTTTAAATGTTGTGGTGTCAAATAGCTAAAATATATTAGAGCTGAAACACAGAAATGACAAGCAATAAGCAAACAAACCAACTAGTTAATAATTGAAACTTAATTAATACTAAATAGTAATAAACAATAGTAAAAATGGCAAAAACACATAACAAAATGACTAATTATTTTCATTTGCTTTTCAAACCTTACGTTAAGTACAACCACAGATTGTTCTAACACTAAACTTGAAGTCTACTGTTTCTGTTTGTACTGAGCATGACAATTTGAAAAAAATTGGAAATTAACTCATTAATGAAATAGATGGAATGGGCTATTCTTCACTCTGCCACATGATGGCAGCATCTACAAGGCCATTCCAATACAAACTCATGATCACTGTGTCCAATAGATGGCGCAGTGACATCAGACATCAGCCGAATGCTAGCATAAAATCCTTTCAACATGTATTTCTGTGTTTATGCATGTCATATTAGTTATCATATAGTGCCCAAGATCTCAATTACATGCTTAACAAGATCAAGCATAAACCAGACCTCTAGAAAACACTAGGATTTGGTTTAATGTGAGTGCTTTGATATATTCCTGCTTATTTTGTGGTTGGTTGTTTTTTTGCAGATAGCTCTAGGGACGGTCACTAATGTTGATGAAGCCGTCCGGTGGCTCAGCTACACGTACCTGTTTGTGCGAATGAGAGCCAATCCACTCGCTTACGGGATCAGTCACAAGGCCTATCAGGTGCTCGTGCTCTCATAATCTGTTGTCAATGTTATCAACAATCAAATCTCACTGTCACCATTCAGGTGCTTTTCAGTCTTTATCTATAATTGAATTGTAAATTCCTTTCTTGTTATAGTTTATAATAGTCAATTTATGTCAGTGTATTGTAGTCAATGATTTATTGTAATATATTATGATAAGAGTTGATTAAATGTTTCGTTGTTATTTAGAGGGACCCGCTGTTGGAGCTCTACAGGAAGGAGTTAGTCGTGGAGTCCGGCAGGAAGCTGGATAAGGCACGGATGATCCGTTTTGACGAGAGAACTGGTTATTTTGCGTCCACCGACCTTGGCAGGACAGCGAGTCACTTCTACATAAAGTACAACACCATTGAGGTGAGAGATGCTACATGTAAGACTTCGAATTTAGAGTTTCGTAGATTACAATTCATTGGCTGCGTCCAGTGTTTAGGTCTCGAAGAAAATTTTGCGAAAAGCGATTTGTATAGTAAATTGGTAATAGTCCAATCAGGCTGCATTATATGTGACCCTGGATCACAAAACCAGTCATAAGGGCACATTTTCTGAAATTGAGATTTATAAATCATCTGAAATTTGAATAAATAAGTGTACCTTTGATGTATGGTTTGCTAGGATAGGACAATATTTGGGCGAGATACAACTATTTGAAAATCTGGATTCTGAGGGTGCAAAAAAATCTAAATATTGAGAAAGTCACCTTTAAAGTTGTCCAAATAAAGTTGTTACCCATGCATATTACTAATCAAAAATAACATTATCATATATTTACGGTAGTAAATTTACAAAACATCTTAATGGAACATGATCTTTACTTAATATCCTAATGATTTTTGGCATAAAAGAAAATATATCATTTTGATCCATACAATGTATTTTTGGCTATTGCTACAAATATACCCGTGCTACTTATGACTGGTTTTGTGGTCCAGGGCCACATATTTTAAGACTAAATTACAGATTTTGTCAACACTGAAATCTGACATTTACAATATACACTATCGTTCAAAAGTTTTATAGGATTTGTCAGGTTGTTCGTTTATCAGTTGGTTGCAAGGATGCGTTAAATGTTCATAAGTGACTGTAAAGATTTTTATCTTATTAATTAATTTGAATGATTTTGAAGGGGTCATGTGACACTGAAGACTGGAATAATGATGCTGGAAAGAAATAAAATAAGTTCAGTATTGGTGAGCAGAAGTGAAACAATAAATAATCTTATCCAATCTTGCAGAGTTGCTCTGGACTCATAATGAGAATAAAACAGAAAAGACAGGAAGTTCTTACTGATAGGCTTAATGTGTGTTACATGCATGTTTGACTATCTGAATATTGTTTGTTACATTCCACAGACATTCAATGAGCTTTTCAATGCACAGAAGACTGAAGCAGATATTCTGAGCATTGTTTCAAAAGCTGAAGAATTTGAGCAGATCAAGGTGAGATGTCAGATGAACATTTTTTTTTTAGTAACGGGTAAATAAAGTGTGTATTGTAGGGGTGTGTTGTAGTGTTAATTTTGTCAGCTGTTTTGTAGCCTTAGTTCTGTGCTCAAATTATTTATATAATATTATTATACTATTTAACCTACCCTTTTTTCCCCCAATTTTTTTAATTTTTAGTTTACTAATCATCTTGGAATTTTAGTCTGGTTTTAGTCAATGAAAACCGGCCTTATTACAGTCTCATTTGGAGATCATTAAATTCCAACTTATACACTAAAATGTAGTCGATGTTTTCAGATCATCTGCACTTTTTCCACAGTGTTTAGATAGAGCACGTGCCAGTGGTTGTGAGATAAAGTAAAACAGGGCCAAAAATGTGTTCTTTTAAAAGAAAAGCTTCGTTAGGGGGATTTAAACTCTTGACATCTGGCAACGCTAGGCATTAAGCCATTAATAGAGATTTTTATATGTAGAGAGTACGTGTTTTTAAACTACACATTAGTCTTGTCTTTTTCTTCAGGGATGTTGATATAGTCAGAGTTGCTGTTTAATGATGTTGGCGTCGTCTCGTTCTCATTTCGTTTTAGTCACGAAAAAGAAAGGTTTAATATGTTTTGCGTTTTTTTTTTTTTGTAACAAAATTAGCACTAGTGTGTTGATGGGTTCTGTGTATCACACACAGGTTCGGGACGAGGAGCTGGAGGAGCTTGAAAATATGATGAGTAATTTCTGTGAGCTGCCGGCGGCCGGAGGAGTGGAGAACGGCTACGGCAAGATAAACATCCTCCTCCAGACGTACATCTGCCGCGGGGAGGTGGACAGCTTCTCCCTCATATCCGACCTGTCTTATGTAGCGCAGGTGAGACACAGACACAGAATGAGATCAGTGCATTTGTTTTCATTGTCTTCCAAATCAAATGCAACTGTACAAGGCAGATGAAGTTTATATTTGAGTCAGAAATAATCACATATTCTCCATTTTAAAGGTTGAAAAAAAAAATATTTTTTCAATAAAATATTGTGTTTTATAGAAATATGTCAGCTTAGTATGAAAAATCTCGCTTAGTCACCCTAATTTTCTAGCCGGTTAATATATCATCTCAGCTAATAATTGGCAGTTTTTAAGTATTGGCATCAACTATTTTTTTCCCCACATTTAGCCAATATTTCAGAAGGACTTTTATTTTCTCAGTAGTTACAGCGTCACTGCACACACAATTTCCGTTCTTCATCTTTATTAGGTAAAAGTTCAGACTAATAAAGTACTATTTATTACTTTGTTATAATCATTGTGTTCTGCATGTAAAATGAGCACTAACTTGTCTTTATTTGGGAAAAAAAAAAATTAAAGTGTGCACAAACTTTTTTTTTTTTTAATATACACAACCAAGAAGTTGCCATCTAAATAAATCTCTTTATTTTACAGATTTATTTTTTAAGTTATTTTTTTTCACATATTTATCATTTTCAAATAACATAATTTAGCAAATGTTATGTAAAATAAATATTAAAAATGTAATTTCAGCAATTGTTATGCATTTATTTTTACTGTCTTTACGTTAAATAGTGTATTATCATATATATCAGCTTTATATTGGCCATCAGTCACCCTGCTTTTAGATATCAGCATCGGCCGTCAAAACATCCGTATCGATCGCCCGGTCCTCATGTTGTTCCAAATTTTTCCACATTCATTGGAATTTGTTCCAAACATACTGTCTTCCATGCAACGAAACAAAACAAAACAACAGCAAAATGTTGAATGTTGAAAGAACATCTTGGACATTTTTACTAAGGTCTTTGTGTCCTACGGATGAAAACACAACAACAACACACGCTTCATGCAATGTAAGGAGGAGCACATTTTTGAGAGAACTATTTGGTGGTATTTATGTGACTCAGAGGTTAGGATGGGATATCCTCTTCCCCACCATCTCTTCAGATTCTCTGTGGAAGCCATCTATCTCTGATATCTGCGATTCCATTATAACAGCTTCCATGTGGTCAGATAGTTGAAATAGCTCAGAGAAATTCCCTCTTTGCTCCTAATTCGGCTGATTTCAGATGTGCAGCTGGGATCCGGCAGTGGGAGTCATTTCCGTGTCAAACATATGTTGATTTTAAATCCAGACCCTCTGTGATGCTCAGCTCTGAGATATCTCTCTCTCTGTCACCCTTCAGAGATTTTAGATGTATATGTTTAGATATACACACACAATGATTCTTTCAATGGTTTTTGCATCTGTTCGGAGTGGGAGACTCTTCCCATCATTCAGCTGCAGATTGAAATGGCTCTGATCTGTCATTGGTGACAGATAATTTTTATTATTATGTATTTATTCATTTATTTTAGATTTATTTGTATTTAGATTCCAGGTTTTCAGTGGCATTTAAAATATTATTTATTGATTGCTCTTTTAATATCCAAAGAAGCCAGAATTTCTGCAACTAACGCAAACAGTATTTATTAAAAAAAAAAAAGCACCTTTAAATGCACCTTTAAAATTGCATTCATCTGGAACCAGTGATTTTGAGAAATCAATTGAATTTATACATTAACTGCAGATACATTTTGGCGAAATTGCAGGCAATAAAAAATTGTCTGTTGTCAATAGTGTAGCACTATATGATGCACAGCTCACACAGAGGTTACTTTTAAAGGATTAGTTCACTTCCAGAATAAAAATTCCCTGATAATTTGCGCACCCCTATGTCATACGAGATGTTCATGTCTTTCTTTCTTCAGTCTCAAAGAAATTAAGATTTTTGAGGAAAACACTTCAGGATTTTTCGGCATATGGGCTTCAATGGTGGCCAAAGGGTTGAAGGGCCAAATTGCAATGCAGCTTCAAATAGGGCTGTATATGCCAAGAATCTGGCGATACAATATGTATCGTGATACAGGGGTTGCAATACGATATGTTGCAATACACTGCAGTACTGTAAACAAGGCGATATATTGGGATATTTCTTATTTTAAGAATAGGATATACTTTAAGGTAAGCTGTAATTAAGAACACACCACCATATGCAAACCTTAGCAAAGAGTTCAGTTCAAAAAGTTCAAAAGATTAGTCCCTGTAATATTCTTATTTAATTATTTTTTGCAGTACGAGTAAAGGGGGGAAAATAAAATGCCTGCAGGATTCTTTAGTTATTAAATGTAATGTTAATGTTTTAAGATCAATCAGTGCAAGTTTCTTTCAGCTAAAACTGCTCAGACTCACATTTTAGGCTTTAGCCTGTTTGGTGAAACCAGGGGACGGTGTCATTCCATTTTGATCTGAACTTAAGAATTACATCTGTTTAATATCAATCAGAAATAAAGTGCTTGCAGGAATCCTAAAGAAAACATAATAAATGTAAAACAATAAAAAAATACATGTATTGAATATTCTTAGAACCTTTTTGTTCTAAGAATTTCACAAGTTTTGGATTTCACAAGATTTCAGTTTGTATTTATGTTCTGCGTGGAATCGCCAACTGCACAAAACACCCCCACCACAAAGAGAAAACGGCGAAAGCGAGAGAAAGCCATCACACTGCCTGCCGTGAAGACCCTTTCACATGGGGCACGGCAAGCGGCGGCACCCCTCCGCACAGCAGAATCAACATTTACTTACTTTCTAACCACAAATGCTTGTCTCGCACTAGCTCAACTTCTTGCAGTTTACTTTACAAAGCAAAGTTGCAAAGAAAGTCAAAACAGAGTAAAACACATGTCGGACGACTTTGAAGTTGGAGGAGAAAATGTGAGGGTTTTTTTCACCCTACCCTACCTTTTTGAACCTTTTTAAGTACACAGATGAAGAACTAACCGTGTGTGACCTTTCCAAAGTGATTACATAATATGTGAATTTGTGGACGCGCATCATGGAGCTAGTGTAAGACAAGCATTTTTGGTTAAAAACTACATTGTTTATTTTTTATTATTTAGGGTCATGCGTGGTTAGTTCTTCGTCTGTGTACTCCGGTTCAAAAAGATAGGGCGTAAAGGGCTTTTGACTTTCTTTGCAACTTTGCTTTGTAAAGTGAACTGCATGAAACCAAGCTAGTGCGAGACAAGCGTTTGTGGTTAAAAAGTATGTAAATGTTATTTTTTTTTTAAGAAAATGACTGATCGTTTTGCTAGATAAGACGCTTATTCCTCACCTGGGATTGTGTGGAGCCTTTTGAAGCTGCATTAAAAACTGTAGTTTGGACCTTCAACCCATTGGCCACCATTGAAGTTCATTATATGGAGATAAGTCCTGGAATGTTTTCCTCAAAAACTTTAATTTCTTTACGACTGAAGGCAGAAAGACATGAACATATTGGATGACATGTGGATGAGTAAATTATCAGTAAATGTTTATTTTGGAAGTGAACTAATACTTGAAACCAAGCAGACTTGAAAACTCTGGATCACATGGATTGCTACTGAAATGACTTTAACTTACTAACTATGAATGAGCAGCAAATTAGGATTTCACTAAGGCAAAAGTTGTAGTTAATATTTAGTTAATACTGAGAATTGGTCCCCAAACTAAAATGTGACCCAAAACACTAGTATGTTACCAAATCGTTGGAACAAATCATTCAAACTAAAAACAATTTGTTTTCTGACCACACAGCCCTAAAGATTCACATATGCAGGCTAGAGGAAGTTCAGTCCACAAAGCTCACCTGAAGTTCAAAGCTGTGCATTTAGTGTGCTGTGCTTTCACTGAAGTGTTGTGAATTGGATCATGGGGATTGTTCTGCTGGTACTCATCCATACGGACGAGTGTCGGATGAAAGAGTTCGGTTGCTCTTGAGGCCTGTTAAAAAGCAGCATCTGGGTCAGCAGGTGTTTGTCCTCCTGCTTCGCTAACAGTCGTCCATTTCTGCTCAATCAATCAGTGACTAGATCAGTCCATCATAGCAGTCAGATCTATGAGTAAACCTGCACCTTATAGATCAAAGTAATGTTGGATTCTCAAAGCCATCTGAACATAACTCACACTCCACCATCAAACATACAGCCGCTTGCCTCTGATTTATACCGAAAGCAGTCAAAGCAAATGGACATTAGTCATTCCATAAAATGTGTTCTAGATAATGAACAAAATTTAAAGGTGCCCTTTCAAAAGCTGTTCCCCAAAAAAGAGAAAAGCACTTGATAAATCTGTTTAAAATGACGCTCTCGCATTAGACAAGCTAGTTTATGCTATGTAAGGTTGCCCACCCCCAAGTAGCCGTTACTGAGTTACACAACCAGCTGAATACCTCTTACTTCATTTCAGTAACCTCTTATTAACAGGCATTTTTTAGTTGTGTAATAAATTAATCATAATTGGGTGACTAATATGTCTGTGACTAAGGTATTTCTCCAATGCATGTGTTTGCACGTACAAAATGCTCTTAAAATGATCTCATTATAAGAATCAGTTTTAATGAATTGCATGCAAATCAACAAACCGAAAAACACAAGTTGTTTCTTTTAAACAACAGGGTTTCTCTCTATCTCTCTAAATTACCGCTACACCATACTTTGTAGGTATGGAAGCCACATTAGGAGAAAATAAATAAATAAATGATGTTTTTGTAAGTCCTAATTATGACATTAGAGTTTATGAGATTAAGGGATACCAAGTCTTATAAAAAGCTAAAAAGCTAAGATTCAATTATGACATGCGAAGACATGACGTAAAAAAATAGAAATTGATATAAAAAGAAATAATGAAGACATAAAATGTTTACAAAAAGTCAAAATTATGGTATGCTCCATCAAAGTTATGAGATTTAAAAAAGCCAAAAAAAAAGCTAAAATTATAAGAAATCATAATTATGAGAAAAATTCAAAATTGACAAAAACAATACGTCTACACACCTAAAAGTCATTATTATGGGATTAATATTATGACTTGAAATTACTTAAAATTTGAAAAAAATAAAAAAACTTGAAATTTTGAGTTGAATCACACACTTTGGTTACATAACTGACTTTTCATAATTTCATAATTTATATTTTATAATTTTGACTTTTTATGACATAATAGTGGATTATTTTATTTTATTTTATTTTATTTTTGTATGTTTGGTATGATAATATACATATAAAGACCTGAACATCTTTTGCTATGAGTAAGATTGTTTAAGAAGATTCTGCCAGAAAATATTTTTGAATTTTTATCATATGTCAGTGTATTTTTTTGTTTTTTGTTTGGATTTCCTTGTTATTGTATTTCTGCAACTCTGTTCTTGCCATTTAAGATACCCTTAGATGCTGATATTTTTAATGACAATACCAACTATTTATAACCGAGTTTATAACAGTGTAATAACAGTAAAATAACAGCTAGTTGTTTCACAAATGTGGATGTCACTTTTAGTACAGGATCAGTGGCAGTCATATTTATCTGCAGTTTGTACGTGGCTTATTTGCAATCCGCGAAGCGCTGTCATATCGGCCAGTGATGTGCTTGATTGACTTGATTGTGTGATTGAGAGTCTCTTTGTCTTTTTTGTGCAGAATGCTGCTCGTATCGTGCGGGCTCTGTTTGAGATCGCTCTGAGGAAGCGCTGGCCGGCCATGACCTACCGCCTGCTGAACCTGTGTAAAGTGATTGACAAGCGTCTGTGGGGCTGGGCCCACCCGCTGCGACAGTTCAGCGTGCTGCCCCCTTCAGTGCTGTCCAGAATGGAGGACAAGAAACTCACTGTGGACAAACTCAGAGACATGGGCAAAGATGAGATTGGTTGGTCTGACGCAAGAAAATTGTGTGGATTTTAGAATTCGTTGTAGGCATTTAAGATCAGATATGCAATTTTGTGCCTTCATTTTTGTTTGTGTGTGTGTGCACGGACGTACAGGTCACATGTTGCATCACGTGAACATCGGGCTGAAGGTGAAGCAGTGTGTGCATCAGATACCCGCCATCCTGATGGAGTCCAGCATTCAGCCAATCACGCGCACCGTCCTGCGCGTTCGCCTCAGCATCACCCCGGACTTCAGGTGGAATGACCAGGTAACCATAGCAACCATACCCAGGGCTTTACACGCTGCGGTTAGTCTTGGAATATCTGGATTTTCAATTCCATAGACCAGCAGATCCCAAACTATAGTGCACACTGTACCACAGATGAGCCAGAAACTATTTTTACTAGCAGAAAATTAATCTCAACCAATAATCCAATTATTATTATACTAAATCCAAATTATGAGATAAAATTGTCAAATTTTGATATGAAAAGTCAAAATTATGACATAAAACATGGAGATGTAAGTCATATACCAAGCTACTAAGTCATTATTAAAAAAATCTTTCAAAATTAAATTAAATAATATCTTTAAACATTGGAGGCATTGCTCAACTAATCTTAATACTCAAAAATGTGACTCTGAACCACAAAACCAGTCATAAGTCACCTGGGTATATTTGTAGCAATAGCCAACAATACATTGTATTGTAAAGATCATGTTCCATAAAGATATTTTGTAAATTTCCTACTGTAAATATATCAAAATGTAATTTTTTGATTAGTTATTTGCATTGCTAAGAACTTCATTTGGACGAATTTAAAGGCGTTTTTCACAGTATTTTGATTTTTTTTTTTTTTGCACCCTCAGAGTCCAGATTTTGTAAAATAGTTGTATCTCAGGCAAACATTGTCCTATCCTAACAAACAGTACATCAATGGAAAGATTTGTTTATTCAGCTTTTAGATAATGTATAAATTGTGATATAAACCTAAAAATGTGAAGTATTGTTAGATTTTGTTTGTTTGTTATTCTTTAAATCTCCATTACAATTGTTTTGTTGTATGTATGACACATTTCTCTTGAAATTGGCCTGGAGAAATATGGCAAACAGAAAGTCAGTGATCCTCTTGAAAATGTTTTTGTGTATTAAGACATCATTTCCATATTGCTCTAAGAATATCACAGAACTGGGTTGCAGTTAGTTTTAAAGTTATAAAGCTGTATATTCTTTCAGATTAAATATTTTAACTGCTTTTTTTTAATATAAATAAATGGAAATGAAATGGAATGGTGAGGTCTTGCTCATGTGGTTTACAGGGACTCCCCATAGCCGTAATGGTTTTTATACTGTACAAACTGTATTTTCGATCACCCTACCCCTCACAGGAAACTACTAAACCATATATACCAGAACACACACACACACACACATTCTCACAGTAGGTTAGGCAGGAGGAGCTGAAGGAGTCATTGATTTGCCCATCTCCTCCCCTGCGTTTAACAGCACAAAGGCTTGAATAGGCCCAGATCTGCTGCTATTGTTCTCTTGAGGGCCAGTGCTGTGATGGGCCACAGATGGGCCGCTCTGTGCCCGGTGCTCCTGTGTGACCATAACTCGTCCAGCGTGACACCCAACAGCTGGATGACCACCAGCCAACACTAATCACTCGCCAACATGCTCTGAGCATGACCTGCTCTCTGCCACATGAATATGTAATTAACAAACATTACATGAATCCACTCAGTAGGTCATGTATATAAAAATATAATACATAATACATAGAGAATGATATATATATATATATATATATAATAAACATGAACAGTTTGGTTTCAAAATGCTATGAATCCATTTTGATTGAGTAAAATGTGTTTTCTTTACCAAGAAAGTGGCTAGATGAAAACCACTATTTTCCATTTCAAACTTTCACATAGCATCTTTAGGTTATAATAACATTAAAAATTTAAATCCGTATTTATTTTCAGAGATTTATTATAAAAACTGATCCCCCCCCCCTCCCCCAAATGCAATAAATTCATCAGGGCTCTACGCTTACATTTCTTTTTAGGAGAACTTGTGCTTCAAACTTAAAAAATGTGGGAGCACAGTCAAAATTTTAGGAGCACCTTCTAATCAATAATCAAAAAATCTGATCAAAAATTAGCCTTCCCATTACAAGGTGATATTTGACTCCTTAAAGTGAATTAGAGGGAAATTTTGTTTTTACCTTTGTAATGGCATTTTTTAACTTTACTAAAAGTGTGCCATCTTTTATGTAATTTTTTTAAATATATTATGTAAGCTTTTTTAAATTTCTAATTAAAACAACAGAATAAGAATAAGCTACCAATCAAATGAAATCAGTATTAACAAAATTAATTTGTACTATAGAAGTGGCATAGAAGAACACAAAAGTGGCTTGTAGGTGTATTTTCATAATGTTTAATGAGGCTTAGAGGTGGCATGTGTGCAATCAAATTCATAAATTAATGTTGAGATTAATGTATAAAATTTTAAATATAGAAATATTAAATTATTTAAATAACTGAAAAGAAGGTACTTTAAACATTAAACTAAAACTCCCAGTAGGTGGCGGTTTTAATTACTGAATCATGTCATTTATTTGATTCCTTCGAACGGCTGATTCATTCAGGAATAAAGCAAGTGACTGTCTTTATGAATGGGTAATTGATTCATTGAGTCACTAGATCCGTTTAAAAATGCGCGTTCATTCATAAAGGAAACACAGCTGTGTTTGAATAGAGATGCGCAGTAGCTCAGTTGTGACTTTGTTTCAACAAAATAGAGCAAAATCAGGCAATAGTGTTATGGTCAGACAATGTTAGTCACTGAATATTAACTTCTTGTTTATCTAACTGTTGTATTAAATCAGTATCTCATTTACAAACTCCCTTAAACATCATTAAAAGCTGTCACTCATCTTAGTTTATCACGATCTTACAAAGTTCCATTATAATCAACGAAGCTCTCTACACTGCACAGTGAATCTCTTATTTACTCTCTCTCTACACTTAGTTTATGAAAGGATTCGTCAGATATGTCTGTGATACATTACTCAACGTTGAAAACTAGGATGCAGGGTGTATTCAAAGCGCCGCCTTTACTGTTTACAATGCGTGAAATGCTGCACTGTGATTGGCTGAATGGATGTATCGCATGCATTTTGCAGAGAAAGGAGACTGGCGTTTGTTGCGTTTTTTGAAAAATAGGGAGAAAACATGACAGAATAACACGGCGGATATCGCATTTGCGTAAAATTAAAAACTGCCTTTTCAATACCGACCAGATTCAATACTGATTTTGGCAGGAACTCAATTTTTAAAAAAATGGCGTTTTGTCGCATTTTGGAACCAAACTCTTCATATATGACAGGCTTTTTTTCTGTGACAAAGGTATTGTTTTAAATGTTATAATTTTGTGTATTGATTTATTTCAGTTCGGTTAGCTATGTTCAGTTCAGTTCAACTTTGCTCTTAGTTGAATTTATGTTGTTGGATTAACGTTTTAATGTGTTAAAACAGCCGTTCACCAGCAGGCTTCAATTCAGATCTCTAATGTGAATAAAGCTGTGTGATTCAGATTAGATTCAGATTCAGATCAAACAGCTCCAGGATGATTTACTCGCACCATGAGCATTCAGAAGCTTTAATGCAAAATACGAGCTGCCTGACTGTACGTATATCACTCGCTGTAATGTAAGCCAGGCTACAACTCAACAGACTATAAAGATTTCACTTTAGTGCTAAATACAAGCCATCTAATTCAACAGATCTCACTCTCTGTAAAGCAGTGATTGTGCTTTCCAAGAGTTGGTGTGCTCCCATTGAGATATCTGAATGTTTATTTTATATCACACCGATACAAGAAGTCTTTTGTAAAGTTTTCTCATGAAATAGGAATGATATATTTATCATTCTAGTGTGGTTTGGTGTCTGTGATCTAAGTTTGGTCATGTTGTTTCCATGGAAACAGTAGTGTCCACTTTCATGTTTTTTTTTTTGTTACCATGAACTTATAAATGGACATCTGTTTGGGAAAAAAAAAAAAAATGCGTTGTTCTTTGTATTCTCATTGTACCACTTATATGACACCTTACATCTGGTCCTGCACAGGTCCATGGCTCAGTGGGAGAGCCCTGGTGGTTATGGGTGGAGGATCCGATCAACGACCACATCTACCACTCTGAGTACTTCCTCCTGCATAAGAAACAGGTAAAGATACATGCACATCTGCTGACATGAGCAAATCAGAAGTATCATTAAATTACACACTTCCTTTTAAATGTAACATCTGCAGTTTTGTTATTGTATAAAGTACAAGTTTTGCTACTGCAGTTTTGGTTTATATACACTGTCACTTTGGTAACTAAAGTACTAAATTCAATAAATATGAAATAAATTACAGGTCAATAAAAAAACTAAATAACAAAAGCACATAGCAAAATTACAAAAACTTGAAATGATATTAAAATGGAAACTGAAAATATAAAAATTAGCTAATCGATATATTGATAAACACTAAGTGAATACTATATAAATAAGAATATAACATAATGCTAAAATAACTACGACAGCATTTTAGCGCCACATTATTTTTTTTTTTAATTAAATCTAAGATTACGAGATTAAAGTCATAATATTTCAAGAATAAAATTGAAATATTACAAAAATACAGGGTGCCTGCGGGTCCTTAAAAAGTCTTAAAATGTCTTAAATAACATTTTCCTAATAAAAGGCCTTAAAATGTCTTAAATTCAGATTTGATGGGTCTTAAATATTTTTGGTCACATTACCGCTTAAAATATCTTTAGTCTGACGGACCTAATGACTGTTTGCAATCATTAAACAGACTTTTTTTTTTCTTTTGTTTATAGCATGATATAGTTCAGTAACATACCAAGGGAGCTATTTTGTGAAATATTCTCGATTGCAAATGTTACATTGATTTTAGTTCGGTAAACAAGTAGTCAGTCAAGTAGTTATTAAGTTACATTTTAGACACAATATTTACTGTTTTGTTCTATTTCACCAATGAAAAGAGATCCAAACAAGGATCACAGCAGAAGTATCTCACATTCTCCAGGCAAAACTCAGCGGTGTTTTGCTACTAAATGATTCAGCGTTTTGAACGAATCAGTTGAAATAACCCAAATGACTCACTCATTAAGTGGTAGTTTAGTGTGTTTAAAAGTATGCATTTCACCCCAACACTTCTTATTTGTATATTCATAAATGTATTTAAAACATTAATCTTATAACATTTATTGCTGTTTAAATTTTGCTGTGAAAATTATTTAATCTGACTGGTAACATGCCCTATAGAATTTATTGATAAATTGTAATAATTTGACATGAAAGTTTATGCATACATATCAAACGTTAAAAAATATACAAATAAAATATTCAGATTTAAGTATGTAAAAGCTGATAGAACACTGATGAAAATATTGCTTCAGAATAAATTGTTTACACCACCAATAAACCTCAGTAATTTTGTGTGGAATAATATCTGCATATATGAAAAGTTCACTGTAATTTATGACAGCGATGAAATTTTGTTTTCTTTTTACGTTAAACACATTAAATAGTGCATATATGTATGTAAAATAATGTGTATTTCCATTACAGGTTTAGGTCTTAAATTTCATATAAGGTGGTATTAAAAAGGTCTTAAAAAGTCTTAAATTTCACTTGTTCGTATCTGTAGAAACCCTGGAATAAAGTCAAAATACTATGAGAATAAGGTCGAAATATTTCGAGAATAAAGTCGAAATATTACGAGAATAAAGTCGAAATATTTCAAGAATAAAGTTGAAATGTTTCAAGAATGAAGTCAAAATTATGAGAATTAATTTGTAGCAATTACGAGATTAAAGTTATATTATTATGAGAGTAGGCTATAGCCTATTGCACATGCAAATGGCCCGGAGTGGGAGCACAGGGACAAATCTCAGCTTTCAAATTCTGTGAGTTTTATCACGAAATACAAACAATATGTCTAATTCAATGTGTTTTTCACACTCTTTAATGTGGCGTGACAGATTGCTGTATTCACCTCAGTTTAAGAGGCTTGAGAATCAGTCATCTTTCCGATTACAATGAGACATTCGTTTCAGTAAATTAGTCTACAGTAGTCAACATTTGAAGTGGATCAAAACCTTTCATCAAAGTTGTCCTAAAACTAAAACAATACCCGTTCATGACTTGGAAAAAACTTTGAACTTTTTTTGATCCACTTCAAATGTTGACTACTATACACTGTTTTTGTGTGTGTGTGTTTTTTGTTTTTTTGTTTTTTTTCATGACTTCTGATGTTCCTTTCAATTCTGTCTTGCTTTAAACTTGAAATAAAGAGGAAAAACATTTATCATTTGTATTTTGTGATCAAATTGACAGTTTGAAAGCTGAGCTGTGTTATATTAAAAAGCAACAAAGCACAAAATTATTGCTATTACAATACTCAAATACTGGGTGGCTGGTGAGCTGCAAATAATGAATGGAAGACCTTAAATATTATGTCCAATCATTTACTGTATTATACAGTGAATGTACAGCTTGTAAATAATCACTTAACGTTATATAGTCTACCTCACAAAAGATAACAGTGTTAACAAACGTATATTAACGAGTTGCAGTCCACTTCAACCTTTAGAACATTCTATTGTTTTTAATTAAATGTATGTGAGCAATGAAAGGTCGTATGCCACAGACATTTTTTGCGGAGTAGGTAGTAAAATTCTCACAAAGAAAGCAGTATAATTTAATGAACTGATTCACATGAATACAGCAATCTGTCACGCCACATTAAAGAGTTAGAAAAACACATTTTTGTAAAACATATAGTTTATATTTTGCTATAAAAATGATTTTAAAAGCTGACACTTATATATTAAAAGCACCAAAAGCACAAGGCTGGCGTAGTACCAAAAATAAATGTAATCAAAGACGTGAAATATTATTTCCAAGCATACTGTCCCTGCGAGTATAACACATGGTATGATTTCTGCTAATATACACATGCACATATATTTGTAGTATTAAAAAGGGTTGAATAAGAGAGCTACGGCGCCCCCCATAGGAATGTCGATTGGGTGTGTGAGCTGATGTTAAGATAAAAAGTTGTTCCTGTTCAGTGTTACTAAACGTCATATTCTTGATATTAAGCTGATGTTAAGATATTAAGCTCTTCTTCATCCCAGTACGATAATGCGGCCACTCAGACACAACAATATTCAAATAATACTCTCAAAATATGATAACTTTAATTTATAGAATTAAAATTTTCGAAACATTTCGACTTAAATTCTGACTTTATTCTCAAAATATTTTGACTTTATTCTTGAAATATTTTGACTTTTTCTGGTAATATTTCGACATTATTCTCGTAATGATTTGACTTTATTCTCATAATTTCAACTTTATTATCGTAATATTTTGAATTTTTTCTCTAAATTTTTAGACTTTATTCTCAAAATTATTTTGATTCTTTATTCTCATAATTTCGAAATATTATTTTGACTTTATTCTCAAAATATTTAGACTTTATTCTCGTAGTATTTCAACTTTATTCTCGTAATATTTCAGCTTTGTTCTCAAAATATTTTGATGTTATTCTCGAAATATTTAGACTTTATTCTCGTAGTATTTTGACATTATTCTCGTAATGATTCGACTTGATTCTCATAATTTGACTTTATTCTCAAAATATTTTGACTTTGTTCTTGTAGTATTTCAACTTTATTATTGTAATATTTAGACTTTATTCTCAAAATATTTAGACTTTATTCTCGTAGAATTTCAACTTTATTCTCGAAATATTTTGACTTTATTCTCGAAATATTTAACTTTATTTTCAAAATATTTCTACTTTATTCTCATAATTTCGACTTTAATTCACGAAATATTTCGTCTCTGTTCTCGTAGTATTTCGACATTATTCTCTATTTTTTTTTTTTTTTTTTTTTTTTTTTTTTTAAACGTGGCATTAAAATAACACAATATTTGGGGGAAAAAATCCTCACTTTAGAGTGCAGGAATATTTTCATTTTGTAAAGCATGGTGATTAGACTAATGACAGTACATGTGATTCTTTAATGAAGATGGGACATCACGTAATGTCATACAGTGAGCCAGAAATGTGAAATGCATTGTGGTGTGCGTTTCTAATCATATATTCTCTCTGGCACTGTCAGGTTGTGAGTGGAGAGCCCCAGCAGGTGGTCTTCACTATACCCATCTTTGAGCCCATGCCTTCTCAGTATTACATTCGAGCCGTGTCTGACCGCTGGCTGGGCTCTGAAGCTGTGTGTATCATCAACTTCCAGCATCTCATCCTGCCTGAAAGACACCCGCCACACACAGGTGCATCTCATATACACACATACAAATGTTCAAGCTGTCAACAACATTTCTTCTGTAGGTACTTCATTTTGTTTTTTTAGGAGGAATTATTTTTATTGTAGGAATTTGTTCATCAGTCATTTTTGGTCTTTTGGTCTATTCAGACAGTATTGCAAGGGGGCATAGGGGCATTTCAGTATTTACGTCTAGTCTAGTCTAGTCTGCTAGTCTGTAATTTTTTTTGGTCGTTCAAATTGGATATGTTGGTATTTTTCCCCGCACCAATAAAGAAGATTGGATGCCGATGCAACTGTTTTTGACAAATAAAAGGGACGAGTAGTCATTTAATTTAATTTCCATGTGTATGCAGCTTTCACCAAACCTGTTTGAATGACTACATGCGAGATAAACTTTGTGTTTCATAATAGAGTCATGCAAATGTTCTTTTATGGTTTACCATTTTCATTTGCTTCATTTCAGAGCTCTTGGATCTTCAGCCTCTGCCTGTGACTGCGTTGGGAAACCGGGAGTATGAGAGTCTATACAAGTTTACGCACTTTAATCCCATTCAGACGCAGATCTTCCACACACTCTACCACACGGACACCAACGTCCTGCTGGGGGCCCCCACGGGCTCCGGGAAAACCATCGCTGCAGAGATGGCCATCTTCAGGGTCTTCAACAAGTACCCCACCTCCAAGGTCTGAACCTCTGCCATCTGTTAGCGTTTAGATTTAGATCTTATAAAATGGCTTAACCGGCATGTATCTGTGTGAGCAGGTGGTCTACATTGCTCCTCTCAAAGCTTTGGTCCGAGAAAGGATTGAAGACTGGAAGATCAGAATAGAAGAGAAACTTGGGAGGAAGTGAGAGTGTTTATAGGTTCTTTTGGAAAACATGTATCTGTTATTATACCCTGACCTTTATTTGTTCATTATCGTACTCTTTCTTTCTAGGGTGGTTGAGTTAACAGGTGACGTTACTCCAGACATGCGAGCCATTGCGCAGGCTGACCTGATCGTCACCACCCCAGAGAAGTGGGATGGAGTCAGCCGCAGCTGGCAGAACCGCAGCTATGTGCAGAAAGTGGCTATTCTCATCATAGATGAGATCCATCTTCTAGGTTAGAGGGCAAACTTCTTTCTTGTTCGTCACTTGGGTTAAAAAGAAGTTCAAAATACCTGAGCAGCAGTATATTGTTAGCAAACATCTACCTACATCGCTGGGAGTGATGCTTACATTAAATACAGTTGAGGTCAAAAGTTTACATACGCCTTGCAGAATCTGCAAAATGTTAATTATTTTATGAAAATAAGAGGGATCGTACAAAACGCATGTTGTTTTTTATTTAGCACAGACCTGAATAATCTATTTCACATAAAAGATGTTCACGTATAGTCCACAAGAGAAAAAATGAACACGTTCAAAAGCTTACATTTTCATGATTCTTAATACTGTGTTTTTACCTTTTTTTTTTTTTTTTTTTTTTTTTTTTCTTTAGTGGTGGTTGTTCATGAGTCCCTTATCTGTCCTGAACAGTTAAACTGCCTGCTGTTCTTAAGAAAAATCATTCATGTCCCACATATTATTTGGTTTTTCAGCATTTTTGTTTATTTGAACCCCTTCCAACAATGATTGTATGATTTTGAGATCCATCTTTTCACACTGAGGACAACTGAGGGACTCATATGCAACTATTACAGAAGGTTCAAACACTCACTGATGCTCCAGAAGGAAAAAGTATGCATTAAGAGCCAAGGGTGTAAACTTTTGAACAGAATAAATGTGTACATTTATTTTTTTTTTATTTTGCCTAAATATCATAGTTTTGCCATCATTTTTTTTTTTTTTGCCATTAAGTACTGCTCTTCAGAAGCTACAGAAGATAGATACATGTTTCCCAGAAGACCAAATAAGTTACATTTACCCTGATCTTCAAATTCAAAAAACTGCAGGCCGGGCCCCACAATGTGGCAAGAACAAGTACACACACACACAACTGTGGATCATTCAGGTAACAACACAGTATTAAGAATCAAGTCTAAGTAAACTTTAGAACTAAAATTAGATAAATTATATAAATGGATTATATAAATGTCTTTTATGTGAAATATCTTATGCAGGTCAGTAGTACATAAAAAATAACATGCATTTTATATGATTCGTCTTATTTTGGTAAAATAATTAACATTTTGCAGATTCTGCAAGGTGTATGTACACTTTTGACCTCAATTGTATGTGCTGCCTGTTTCCTCTCAGTAACAAATTAAACACTAAAAAATGACAGTGGTGAGAAAACAGCAATTAAGAAAGCATTTAATAATAGCGATGTGGTTATGTTTGCATCAGCTTTGCAATTTGGCACTCCAGTCACGTCATGTTTATTTATTTAGCACATTATACAACAGATGTTTTAAAGTAAACATCTTAGCCAAAGCACTTTTCTGAATAGTTCACAATTCAGAGCCGTTTCAAACTCCCGAAACAAACTTCATACGAACTTTGTTTGGGCCTGATTTTGTTCGAATTGACATCACACCAATTCTTTCTTTGGTTTTTCCAATATATTAGTGGCTTTAAGAGTTCACGTTACTTGGCCAAGCTTTCGCCCACATTCATTACTAGCAGATACATGGAATAACAACCATGGGATATCCTTAAACATTTTTAGAGGAATGGGCTTGACAGTGCCACTGTGCACAGAGCAAAGTCTGTATGGAAATGGTTTACTAAAACTGGTGTGAAAACTTGATTGGCTGAAGCTGAAACCCTTTTGAACACCCTTGTTTATGCTCTTCTGTCTGAATGTAAGCAAATTCCAACAACCGTGTTCCAACATTGGAAAGCTTTCCCAAAGGAGTGGAAGCTATTATAGCGCATCAAAGGGATGAACAAACCCACTGTTAATGCCTATGGTTTTGAAATTAAATCTTCAACAGCAGTCTGGTGTTCAGGTGTTCACATATGTTTGCCTGTGTAGTATAGCTGCTAGCAATGTGTTAATGTCAAGGACCTTGACATAAGTGAATTGGACAGTTTCAGTCCTTTTTGAAAACACAAGTCCTGAACCATGTGTAGTTGGATAACAATGATAATACCCCTTTATCCCAGAGTATCTGCATGCATTTACACACTTTTAGGACGTTATTGATTTAATAGACTAATTTAAGGATCTCCCTTCTTCCATAGCCTAATGCAAGAGTGTTCTTCTTCAGGGATAAAATATATATATTACATACAGTTCATCATACCAGGACTACTCTTCTCCTCAGACCTGCTTTAGTTTTATTTTGTCAAGACCTACATAAATGCTTATATACAGTGCCTTGCGAAAGTATTCATTTTTTCATGTTTTGTTATGTTGCAGCCTTATGTTAAACTGCTTTAAAGGTTTTTTCCACATCAATCTACACTCCATACACCATAATGACAAAACAAAAGATTTGTTAAAACTTTGTGAGAAAAAAAAAAAAAAAAAAAAAAAAAACACAAATAATTACATTGCATAAGTATTTATACCCTTAACATGGTACTTAGTTGAAGCACCTTCTTAAGCTGTAGTCACACTAGACTTTTTTGTTGCATTGACTTCCATTCAAACCCATGCGAATGCATAAGACCGGAAATGCAAGCCTGTGCGAAAAGTTTTCGCATTTTGCTGCGTTCCAAAGTTCAGGCTTGGTGAACTCTGACCTGCGAACTCGCATCAAGTGACACTGTGTGACCAACAGCAGATTGATGCGTCACAGCATGACCTCGTAGCTGAATTTAAAGAACATAAATTTAAAACTTCAGCACTGCGGGAAAGTATAGTAAATTGTATGTTTTTACATTTTAGATGCATTATTATTTGTCATATGTTGAATTTAACTTTTTAAAAAGACGCTGGGAATTTCGCATGCTCAACGTCTAGTGTGACCGCGGCTTTAGTTGAAGCAGCCTCAAGTCTTTTTGGTATGGTGTGACAAGTTTTGCACATCTGCATTTGGCAATTATCTGCCATTCTTTTCCTCACCTCTTCACCTCTCAAGCTCTGTCAGCTTGCATGGGGGCTGACAGACATTTTCAGGTGTATCCAGAAATGTTTGATTGGGATAAAGCCCAGGCTGTGGCTGGGCCACTCAAGGACATTCACAGAGCTGTCTATAAGACACTCTCACTTGTGCTTCGGGTCATTGTCCTGTTGGAAGGCGAACCTTCTGCCAGTCTGAGGTTCTGAGTGCTCTGGACCGAGTTTTCATTAAGGCTATCTCAATATTATGCTGTGTTGAGCTTTTCTTCTACTCTGATGAGTCCCTCAGTCCCTGCTGCTGAAAAGCAGCCCCACAGTATGAGGCTGCTACCACCACACTTTACTGTTGGGATGCTAATGTACAGGTGATGAGCAGTGCCAGGTTTCCTTTAAACATGACGCTTGGAATTGAGGTTTTTCAGACCAGAGAATCTTGTTTCTTACAGTCTTAAGGTCCTTTAGGAGCTTTTTTGCAAATTCCAAGTGTGTTTTCATGTGTCTTCACTGAGGAGAGGATTGAGTTTGGCCTACAAACCTACCAAGACTACATGCTTCTTTGAACCTTCAATGCAGCAGATTTTTTTTTCTGGACTCTTGCCAGGATGTGTGGCTTGACGCAATCTTTTCTCTGAGCTCTACAGGCAGTTCTTTTGAATTCAGGCCTCGGTTTTTGCTTTGATATGCATTTTCAGCTGTTAGACCTTTTATTGAGAGGTGTGTGCTTTTCCAAATCCAACTCATTCAAATAAATTTGCCACAGGTTAACTCCACTCGAAGTGTAGTAACATCTACAAGTGATGTGAGTGCTCCTGAGCTAAATTTCAAGTGTCCCAGAAAAGGGTATGAATACTTATGCAATGGAATCCTTTTAGTTTTTTTCATTTCTAATAAATTTGCAAAGTTGTTGCTTTGTCATTATGGTGTATGGAGTGTAGATTGGTGGGGGGGGTGGTATTTAAAGCAGTACCATAAACAGTAACAATAAAACATGAAAAAAAGTAAGGGGCATGAGTACTTTCGCAAGGCACTGTACATGTAAAATAAAAATAGGCTCACAATGCAAAGACTGTAGTAATTGATAACACTAGCAGTGAAAAATTTAAATTTCTCCAGTTTTGGCAATTAACAGGATAGTTCACCCAAAAACGAATCTCACTCATCTTATTCCAAACCCTTAATTCTGTTTCTCATTTTCAGGAAGCAAATGAAGACATTTTCATCACTGTTTTTTTTTTTTTTTTTTGATACTTAAATTCTCCATTTAAGTATCTTACTGTATCTGTCATTGTGGTTTGGATGTATTTTGGGACCAGCTCTGTCTCCGTTTCTATATTAGGATAACTATATTAGCATCCACACCCATGGATGATTATGTTCTGTTTATAATAAGTAGCGTCTGTAAGCATTAATAACTACTAATATTAAATTATGAAAAATGGTATTGTTACAATTTTGTCTGACATTATTGTATTTTGTAGAGCTGAATAGAATTCATTTATAATTAACAAATTTTGCAACACCGGCATTGTTTTTGAACTAAACTGAATCATCACTAAACTGACTGAAGCTGAATAATGACACTATTCTCTTTTTAGAGCTACTTTACAGCAGAATTTGGATTTGTCATATATTCAATGAAGTTTGCATCACTTATTCTTTTACTTCCTTGTTTATTATTAAAAAAGTGCCCTTGAAAGAGAAGTCCACTTCCAAAACAAAGATTCATATATGATGTACTCACCCCCTTGTAATCCAAGATTTTCATGTCTTTCTTTCTTCAGTCATAAAGAAATTGTGTTTTTTGAGGAAAACATTTCATTTTTCTCCATATAATGGACTGCTATGGTGCCCTGAGTTTGAACTTCCAAAATGCAGTTTAAATGTGGCTTCAAACGATCCCAAATGCGGTTGTAAATGATTCCAGCTGAGGAAGAAGGGTCTTATCTAGCGAAACGATCGGTTATTTTCGTTATACAATTTAAATACTTTTTAATCTCAAACGCTCGTCTTGTCTTGCTCTGCCTGAACTATGTGTATTCTGACTCAAGACAGTTAGGGTATGTCAAAAATCTCAGATTGTATTTTCTCCCTCAACTTCAAAAATCATTTCAAATTTCATCCTACATCGCTGCAGAAGTACTGACCCAGTCTTTGCAAAGTGAACATGCAAAGAAGATCAAACACCCTTAACAACAGGCGATATCGGACGATTTTGAACTTGAGGGAGAACATGAGATGGGAGTTTTTCGACATGCGCTAACTGTCATGAACTGGAAAAAAACAGTTCAGGGAGAGTAAGACAAGACAAGCATTTGACATAAAAATAATACAATTTATATACGTTTTAAATGAAAATAACCAATCATTTCGCTAGAAACAACCATTCTTCCTTGGCTGGGATCATTTACAACCGCATTTGGGATCATTTGAAGCTGCGTTTAAACTGCATTTTGGAAGTTTAAACTCGGGGCACCATATCAGTCCATTATATGAAGAAAAATGAAATGTTTTCCTCAAAAAACACAATTTCTTTATGACTGAAGAAAGAAAGACATGAACATCTTGGATGACAAGGGGGTGAGTACATCATATGTGAATCTTTGTTTTGGAAGTGAACTTCTCCTTTAAAGCAATCTATATTGTGCAAAGCACTAATAAAGATGTCTTGACTTTATTTGACATTTTACATTTCTTTGATTTCTCAGGTGAGGACAGAGGGCCAGTTCTGGAGGTCATTGTGTCTAGAACCAACTTTATCTCATCGCACACCTCAAAACAAGTGCGAGTAGTAGGACTCTCCACCGCGCTGGCTAATGCACGGGATCTAGCCGACTGGCTGGGCATCAAGCAGGTTAGAAACTCACCGCAATACACAACCTGCATCCATTAGCTCATCTCAGCTTTCATGCACATATACCTTTTTAACTCCACATCTCTGTCTATTACGTTTGACGAAAGACTTGTGATATTCAAATCGCTTTTGGAGTCCATCCATACACTGTTATATATATATGGTCAAATTAATATTTTCAGGATCAGTGCTCTTTCCTCTTCTCAGGTTTGATGTGATATGATTCACGGCAGTTCAAATCAAGCAAAAAAAAAAATCTTGGCCCTCAAATGGTATATTTAAGGTTGAATGTAATTGATGGGTCTTGTTTCAGTGGAATCATGCTTCACTTGCACCCATAATGGTTAGAGATGAAGTCAAAAAAGTAGAATAACGATATTATCTGTAACACTGTACCAACAGTACCATCGTTTTCATCCCGTTTCCATTACAGAACATTCTGTCAGTCATTCTGCGTATAAATGCGTATGTGCGCGCATATGAGCGTGCAAGGGTCTATAAATAACCAGCACCCCTCTCCCAGCGTGTAGCAGCATGTTGGCGCTGTACCCGGGCTGTGGCCGCATCAGGACAGACAGCAGTGGTTATGTAAACGTTGTTTTACTATTGCTGAAATGTCACCCTGCTAGACAGACGGGGAAGGAAGGGCTGGGGGTCTCCATAAATCTGACGTGTGCTGTTTGGACTGAGGCGCGTCTCTAGCTGCCCAATCCATTATCCAGCCCTTTAAATATGTGCGCACACGCACCCAGGCCTGGGCCACTTGTGTGAGAGCGCAGTTGTGGGACAGGGGACAATGACAGGCTGTAATTACCCCCAGATGGGCCACTCTGTCAGGCACACAGCCAGCTGGGCACTCCATCTCTCGCTTTATTACTGTCTTTCTTTGCGTCTTCTCACTTTCTGGCCCTGTTTTTCTTACACCGTTTTGTGGCCCCGTCCTTATTCATCCTTGTCTGTGTCTCTTTCAGGTGGGACTGTTTAATTTCCGGCCCTCTGTTCGCCCAGTGCCACTGGAGGTTCATATCCACGGCTTTCCGGGGCAACATTATTGCCCTCGTATGGCCAGCATGAACAAACCAGTCTTCCAAGGTACAAGACAAAAGTAACATGCACACATATTAAAGGGAAAGATCATGCAAAAATGTTCATTTTGTAATCATTTACTCATCATTTCAAGTGTTCCAAAGTGTTCTAAATGATACATTTGAAATGTCAATTTAAAAAAAAATAGTCAATGCTGCTTTGTGAGTTTTTATAATACAATAATACAGCAAATTAGTGTTGACAGCAGATTTAATATCTCTCCTCTGACTATCATAATGAAGCTCTTGATATTGTTCTCCACTTTTTAAAAGTCATAGATTTACTACAATGGATTTGATCTTTTGCTTGTGGATTAAATCAAAACACAAAGTTATATTTGTTCTAGTTTCCATTGTACACTATAAAAGTTTATCCAACTATGATAACTTCTGTTTATGCAAATCTCATAAATGTTAAAAGGGTCCATGCTCATAAGCTTCAATGGGAACAGCATGAAAATGTTTCTTTTTCTTGATTTGTTCATTGTTCATTTGTCATCATTGTCAAATTGTATTGCTGATTTGAAATATGTTTTTGGATCACAACCTTGGCAAAGAGTTTTGGAGATTTTAGTCCTTCCCATTCAAGTACAGTAGATGGGAGCTGAAATTGTATTCATATGTTATAGATCAGTGGTTCTCAACTCTGGCCCATAAGATCCATTTTCGTGCAGATTTCAGCTCCAAACCTAATTAAACACGCCTGAACAAGTTAATCAAGGTCTTTAGGATCACTAGAAAGAGACAGGCAGGTGAGTTTGATCAAGATTGGAGCTGAACTCTGCAGGAAAATGGATCTCGCAGGCCAGAGTTCAGAACCCCTGTAATAGATGCTCCAGGGATGTTCAGTCAGCTGAACGTACTTGCCTTAAAGCAACTTCAGACCAATTAGAGATTATTCTTAGTAAAGGTGTTACATTTTCATCTTACTTTATAAACTTGCAGTTTTGTTTCCTTTGTATTTTAACTTTTGTCTTGTTGTTTCTCATGTAGATCTTTAATGCATTTTGTTTGCTCAGTATAAATTTGGATTTTAATCTCAATCTTAAATACTGTATTTCCACTGTCGTGCAGCCATCCGCACACATTCTCCTGCCAAACCGGTCCTCATATTTGTGTCATCGCGCCGGCAGACGCGGCTCACAGCTCTGGACCTCATCGCATTTCTGGCTACAGAAGACGATCCCAAACAGTGGCTCCACCAGGATGAGAGAGAGGTCAGAATTTATCCTCAAATGTGTTGTTACATAAGCAGATTATTTTTTCAAATAACAAGTAAATACATGACGAGAGTAGGGTGCACAGGCATTGTGTATTGTAGCAAAAAGGATGTTATCATTCTAGTTTTGCTTTTTTTTTTTGCATGCTTTTGTTGTACACTTGCAAAATATAGAGCTTGCAAAAATAAAAATAAAAAATAAAGCAGCATAATGCTCTATTGGTCTGAAAGAGAAACAGGTTTGCAGAGTGATTAAAAAGTTTTACATTTAGTTGTATCAAATTTAAGGCTATAATATGGTTCAATGGTTTGAAAATGTTAAGAAAAAGTCTTAATTATGATTTCAAGAGTTCTTTGAAGAATTTGGGGACAGAAAGATTTCATGTGGCTTAATGTGACGATTAAACTTAAAAATGATTTCATTGAATAAATATGAGCACTACTCATTTCAAAGTCAGGTGCAGCGCTGGTTCGCATACTGCCGTTACTGCGGAAACCACTGTATTTCTGCCATTTCAAAAGCGCCACCTGCTGGCAGAGAATGAATTTGGATTTTCAATAAACCCGTAAACAATTAGGTAAAATATATTTGTTACATATATATGTGTTATTTCATTGATTTAATAAATGATTGGTAAATAATTGTTTAAATTAATATAATAATTGCTTTTATAATTACTTTTGACTCATCAATTTTCTTAAAAATGGTTTTAAGACTGAAATGTGAAGTGTATCATATTATAAAACTTTTTGTTTTTGTGAAAGCCTGTATATGAACTGTACATCATGCTTTTTACAGTCATTTTACAGATTAATGTTACCATAGGCATACCCCAGTCATACGGCAAGGTTTTAGGTAATATTGTTGTTATTATTATTATTAATAATTTAAAAATTGGAGTACATTGAAGATGATCTGTTATGTAATATTATCAAATCATGCTGGATAACATGATCATCAGCTTTAAAGAATTTATCAAAATATTGTCACATTTTTGTATTCAAATTTTCAGTTTTAGTTTTTGTTTGTTTGTTTCCCCCATTTTTTTATATACATTAGGTAATATGATTGCTAATGTGAAATAACAATTAACAGTACTTATTTAATAATCTACACTCATTTAAAATGATAAATAAAAAATCTTTGTTAATTCATGTTTGTTTGTAATGCATTAGCTAATAGAATTATTTAGTATGGCTAATGTTAACATGTACAACCTTATTGTAATGTTAACTAAAGTCTAAGGTTGTGAAGTATTAAATCACTGAAAAATCATTTTCATTTTTGTTGAGGCATGCAGACATTTCTGATAGACGGATTTGTGAATAGCTTTAGTGTAAAAGATCTTGTTTGCAATTTTGCAACACTCTCACATCACTCAGCGTATGAATAGGACTTACACTTTTCACTGCTAATTTCTCTCTCTTCTGTCTTATATTCCCTCTTCCCCAATTCCACAATCTCAAAAAGCTCAGTATCTCTTTATCAGTGATTACAGTACGGCTCAGCGCAGATTCTAGTGCAAAAGCCTGTGTCATCTCTCATTAAATTCCTCTTTCCGTTCCACTGCATGCCTTCAGATCATTTCAAGATGTGAACAAACAGCTTTTTTCTGCTCGCCATCGCAGATGTGTGCTAATATTTTCAAAGCACTCGATTAGAGCGTTAGTCAGAAAAAAAAGGAACCGTTTTCTCATACCAATCGCAGAGTAATCACATAAAACTTGCTGCCTTACGGAGGTGATAATTTCTTTAATAGTATATGCATGATACACAAGGTACAGAGAAATACGTTATGAATATGTTTGCTTATACACATACACACATTCATGTCAGCAAACCTGCTTTTAATGTGTAGTGCAAAGGTCACCAATTAGTGAACCACAGTCCAGATTATGACCCAAGATTCCATTCAGACTGCAAATGATTTATCATAAATAAATATAAACATAGCAGTGTTTGTGTTCTCCCCACAGAGAAATGTAGCATCATATATAACAGTATACAAATTATTCTTTATAAATGGTGTGCAACAGTGCTGATTGCTTATTTGTGCTGTGCAATTCAAACATTTTTTGGCAACGATTAAGATTCTGGGTTTTAGAATTTTTTTTTAATTAGAATTTTCAATTTGATTTATGTTTTTAATTCTTATTCCAAAAACATAATTGTGTGTCTACAAATGCTGGAACTGAAAAAATATCATTGTTTATAAAGACATAATTTCACGTCTTAAGTACAAAAAAAAACACATTTTAATTAAATTGGAAGTGTCAAATTTAATAAACAAATTAAAAAAAAAAAAAAAAAAGCACTTTGAGTAAGGCAATACACACTTAACCCTAACTAGTCAGAAATTCAGACAGTGTTTTATGACAACATGATGAAAACATAAATATTATATTGTGTAATATCTTTATATGTTATTGGTTTCCCACACTGACAAGGTTAGATATGGATTGTCTGCCTTTTAGAATTTTAAATCAGGCAAAGAAAAAAGTGAGCTATTATTTTATTAAATGTGGATTTGTATAAAACATATATTTGGTTTGACCATTTGAATTGTGTTGAGCAGCAGGCGTTTATGAGGCAGATACTAATGTTAGTGGTCTATTTTTCTATTACACAGGCTGTGTGTATGCAGCCCCATAAAGCATGTTAATGCCTGTCTTTTATGAGCCTACCCTGTTAAAGACCCAATAAAAGACATTACACATGTGACATGCAGAGAAGAGGGAACACTGCCTGTAATACTTTACCTGTGTAGGACAAAAAAAAAATGATACTCAAGTCTGGTTAAAAACAGTTCATCCAATTAAATTAATTTGCCCCCATTATTATTATTCATTACTTTTTACAAACTCAAGGTTGCTTTACAAGTCACAAATATACTACTGTCAAAAGGCAATTATTTATTAGTTTATTTATTTATTCATTTATTTTGAATGTTATGCTTTCATTTAGCAGCAATTGCATTAAGCATTTATGTCATTAACGCTACAAAATATTTCTATTTCAAATAAGAGCTGAACTTTCTATTAAAGAAGTCCACTTCCAAATTCAGATTCACATATAATGTACTCACCCCCTTGTCATCCAAGATGTTCATGTCTTTCTTTCGTCAGTCGTAAAGAAATTGTTTTTTGACTGATATGGTGCCCCGATTTTGAACTTCCAAAATGCAGTTTAAATGCGGCTTCAAACAATCCCAAATGCAATTGTAAACGATCCCAGCCGAGGAAGAAGGGTCTTATCTAGTGAAACGATCGGTTATTTTCATTAAAAAAAATACTATTTAAATACTTTTTAATCTCAAACGCTCGTCTTGCCTTTTTTCTCCCTGAACTATGTATATTCTGACTCAAGACAGTTAGGGTATGTCAAAAAACAATCGTATTTTCTCCCTCAACTTCAAAAATCATTTCAAAATCATCCGACATCGCTGCAGAAGTACCGACCCAGTCTTTGCAAAGTGAACATGCAAAGAAGATCAAACACCCTTAACAAAAAAGGTAAAACAGCGATACAGGGTGATTTTGAAGTAGAGGGAGAACATGAGATGGGAGTTTTTCGACATACCCTAACTGTCATGAACCGGAAAAAAAAACAGTCCAACCAAAGTACCAAAGAGCGTTTGGCACAAAAAATTTATATTTTTTGTATGAAAATAACCAATCGTTACACTAGATAAGACCCTTCTTTCTCATCTGGGATCGTTTACAACCGCATTTGGGATCGTTTGAAGCCACATTTAAACTGCATTTTGGAAGTTCAAAATTGGGGCACCATATCAGTCCATTATATGGAGAAAAATGCTGAAGTATTTTGCTCAAAAAAAAAAAACAATTTCTTTACGACTGACAAAAGAAAGACATGAACATCTTGGATGACAAGGGGGTGAGTAAATTATTGGTAAATTGTTGTTCAGGAAGTGGAGTTCTCCTTTAATTAAAGAATCCTTAAAAAGGGGCGACTTGTATAGTGTATAGACATTTATTCTCTTTTCGTAGGGGAGTGGGGTACTACGAACTGCTATTTTGTTTAAAAAAAAAAAAAAAAAAAGAGCATAGTTAAGATTTCTCTTTTTGTGTTCCACTTGGGAAAAAAAAAAAAAAACTGCTGCAAACAGGTTTGAAACAACACAAGGGTGAGTAAATAATGACAGCATTTTCATTTTTAGACGACCGATTCCTCGCCTGTAGGCCTGCAGTAGTGAGATTCACACGCGTGAGCTCCATGTGCTGATAGCTCCAGCATCCTGGCTGTGTGTTCCAGTGATATACGGGGCGTCCCGCTGTTTCACTGCACTGAAGCGTGTAACGGCCTGAAACCCTGCTGTTTGAGTGACAGCCGGCTGCCGTTAGCTGTCCATCTACCATCTAACAGCACTTTCCTCCATTTGTTTCCACTGTTGCCCGTCCTAACATTTCCATCTCTTTTGTTTCTATTTTTTCTTTACTTTTTTTTAATGAAAAAAAAAAAAAGTGTATAGTGTCTGCCAGGGTTACTAACGTCTGTTTTGTTTTGTTAGATGAACGATATCATCGCTACTATAAGAGAGTCGAATCTAAAGCTGACCCTGGCATTTGGGATCGGGATGCATCACGCGGGTCTTCACGAGCGAGACAGGAAGACAGTAGAAGAGCTCTTTGTCAACTGTAAGATCCAGGTGAGAGACACTGTTAGGAGATGTGTGATTCTCCAGCAAATCAACATTTTCCACGCTGATTCCCAAAGCGTTTTGGAATAAATTGAATGTATGAGCTAGGTTTGGGTAAATAGCCGTCAGCTGAGAGATTATATGAGAATCATAAATATACTCATGGAGAACTTCCGTTGCCATTTTTGAGATGCATTGATTTATTCAAATCCAAACCAAACGCTCTTCTTAATGCAGCTTGCTGTTCTCATGGGTTTATGTCTTCAGTGGCCTGGCTGTAAAAACATAAATGTTTATGTTGATATAATGCAAATGTGATATTTCACACATCAATATGTTTAGAATGTGAACAGTTTAGAATGTGAAGCACATCTGAAGTTCAGCACAGGCACTCCACTGATAGTTTAAAAAAAAAAAACTTTCGTGCTTAGCAAGGCTACATTTATTTCATCAAAAAAAAAAAAAAACAAAACAATAAAACAGTAATATTGTGAAATATTACAGTTTAAAATTTAAACTGTAAATTTAACTAGTATTGGCACATTGCTCTGCCTTTCTTTAACACTAGAACCGCCACGGGGTAAATTTTACCCGTAGCTGTTTTTCAAATGCACGTAACAGATTTTAAATAAAACATTCAAGTCTCCCAGTCATTGTCTTTTACTAAAATTGTGTTATTTACAATCCCCTGGTGTTCAAATTGTTTAGATAAAACCAGATCAAAAAATGAGGCATTTATACCTAAAAGCGCCAGCACGGGTCAAATTTACCCACTATATAATGCCTGTATTTTGGCGCTGTCATTATGTTTTAACATTGTACATTGCTAGGCAGCTCCTTTTAGCCTACTCACTGAATTAGAGGTTATCAGTTTCATAAATAAAGTCAAAATGAGTAAAAAAAGGCGATTTATGGATGCCTAAGAGGTATCAGAAGCCTTAAATGCCATGAGTGATGGAGAGTCTGATGGTAAGTTATGCGTCTTGGATCGGCTCAGCATCTGACGGCTCATCTGACAGTGATCTCGTATTTAGATGTTTTAGCCTAACTTTACTCATATTGTTCAAACTTTGGATTAATTATTTAATGTTTGTTTAGCCATTTCTTTTTTTTTTGTTAGCTGCTGTGGTGTTGATTATTATAGTCTGCCCGTTTCCTGATAAGTAAAAAAATCCAGTTAATGATGTAATGAAAAGAAAACTATTTTTTGATTACTGAAAGTTTATTGATGTTGTTCCCTTTAATTAATTAGGTGAAGCTGTACGCTTGAATTTGCCATCGTTTATGCAATGTGGTGAATAATTATTGCACATTATTGTCTGTATGCTATTTTAGTCATTTAAAAAAACATGAGTTATCTTAATATATTCATTAATGGCATTGAATTATACCTGCCTAATATGTAGTTATTTCCTTTAATTCTCTTTGTCAGTGCAGGTGTGTTTAGCTTATATTGACTGTTATGAAAAGTGACTATAGCCTGCATAAAAATGCCTTGAACATAAAACAACAGGACAAAAATATAGTTGATAACTAGACATAATCATTTTTCATGACTCTACATATTTTTTTGTGTCAGTTTAATGCGTTAATTAAAATATTTTAACACAGTTAACACGCTGGCTCCGCCCCCCACACCTGTACACACCTGTACCTGTACACCTGTACACCACACACATCTTATATTTCATATAGTTGACTTTTGACAAATATGAGATTAAAACTCCATAAATGTAAAGTTGTGTAAATGTAGTTATGTACTAAAATAGTTATGTACTAAAATTCAAGATATTGGTGCAAAAAATGCCCCTGTATGTGCTTTGTCTCATATTTGTATACATGTCACATATCAGACGGGCAGAAAGAGCAATATGTGCTGATTTTGTTCCAATCTCTCACAAGCTTAAATGTGATTTTATACAACAGTTCAGTAAATAAGAAGTTGATATTGTGTTATATTTTAGACACATTATTATATGTGTGTGCCTAATTTTGCAGAGAACATATTACCTTTGAAGCCGTAGCAGAATTTAGTTTCTGAATGAATCCACATTTTGAATGAATCATGTAAACCAGTGATTCAAAGGCCCAATCATAGAGAGCCATTTACTTAATTCCTGAATGAATCAGCTCTTTGAATGAATCGAATGAATGACTTGTATAGACGTTTCCACCACCTGCTTGCAGCTTTAGTTTCTAATTTAGAGTATTATTTTATTTTAAAACAGTAATAATAAAAATAAAAACATTAAACGGATAGATCACCCAAAAAATTACAATTCTGCCATCATTTACTCACCCTCACGTCGTTTCAAACCTTTCTTTTGTGGAACATGAAAGAAGGTATTTTGAAGACTGTTGGTAACAAAGCTGTTTTGGTTATCAGTGATGTTTATGTGTAATAAATTTGATGTTGAATTAAGTAAAATATTTCTTTCTAAAGCTATAGTTTGTAATGTCTACTTGATACGTTCTCAGCTGACACAAAAGTAGCTTTAAATAATTGTTTTGGGGTATTTTCAGGCAAATTTAGTTTGTGATTAATTAAAAATTTTAATTGACTGACAGGCCTAGTATTAATATATTAATACATAAATCAATTTCACTTCACATGTATATATTAAGTAAAATATGTATTTTCCTAACTATATAATTGCATTTGTTTTATTAAATAAAAAAAAAAAAAACTGGTTTTAGTTCTATGGGTTTTCTAGGTGGTCGTACAGTATTAGTTTCTATAGTATGATACAGTATTTTATTTGGGCATGGTCTTAAAATTCTTCAGTTTAATTCAGGAACTCAAAAAAGGAAAGCTTTGAAACTATATATGAACTATAAGAAAACTATAAATGAAGAATTCATTTGCAAAAACAGATTTTAACAGTTTTTAACAGTTATCAAAAATCGTGTTTTTTTCATTGTGCATTCCAGTTAATCTCAATCAAACGTGATAAAAACATAACATAAAAACCATGATTTTTGGAAATTGTAAAAAACTGAGTTATCTGTTTTTACAGATAAGCTTTTCGTATGCACTATAGTGTTTTTGTGGCCATGAAATCTGAAAACTTTCCTTTACAATCTGATCACAAGTGAGAGTTCAGTGCAGTCACAGAAACAGATCTGATTTCTTACAATCGGATTTTCTAAGGACTGTTTTCAAAAAGTATATGAATTATATGAGAGAAATTGTAAAACAGCTACAGCCCTACAAACAAAATAGGCTGAAACTACAGTGAGATAAGATTTCAGCCTAAATGTTCTTTTGACTTCTCTCTAAGGTGTTAATTGCAACTAGCACACTAGCATGGGGCGTCAACTTCCCTGCTCACCTGGTGATCGTGAAGGGCACTGAATACTATGACGGAAAGACTCGTCGCTACGTGGATTACCCCATAACAGGTAACATCTGTTTTTTTGTGTGTGTGTGTGTGTGTGTGTGTGTTCACTGACTATTCAATGTCATTGATCTCCATCATTTCCATTCCAGATGTTCTTCAGATGATGGGTCGAGCAGGACGACCACAGTTCGATGACCAGGGCAAAGCTGTTATCCTTGTGCACGACATCAAGAAGGACTTCTATAAGAAGTTCTTGTACGAACCATTCCCTGTGGAGTCCAGGTGTGTACAAAGCAATAAATCTCCCTGTTTCATGTTAGTACTCTAAATGACTGTGTGATAATGACAGAAGTGCTGTCTTTCCTGTGTCTCTTCAGTCTTCTGAGCGTGCTGTCCGACCACTTGAATGCAGAAATCGCAGCAGGCACTGTCACCTCAAAACAAGACGCCATGGATTACATCACATGGACGTACTTCTTCCGAAGGCTGGTCATGAACCCAAGGTACTGCACATTAGCATTGCTTACAACACATTCACAGTCTTACCACAGGTGAAGATCCTAGTTTTGAGTCTCATCCGTGACGTCATATGGCGAAGATACTTAGTTCTAATGGTCAGCTGATACATAAAAAACAGGATGGTCAACATACAGTAATGCTGAGATTAGAGATAGGTCATATCCCATTTGGTGAACATGGTGTTCATTAAGATATTTTGTGTTTACTGGTGCCAGGCAATAATCTAGCCAGCTTGGTCGATTATCAGAAGTTTGAGTAATAATTTTTTAAAGACTGCGTTAGGTATCATAAAGTAACAATGAACAAAACACCTTGTTATTGTTGAACAATAACAAGGACACCATAAAAAAAGTATTACCTTTTTAATATTCTAAAACCATGAACAATAGTATTTTTTTAGAAATAAGCATGAACTTAAAAATGTGTTAATAAATGTTTAAAAGGTCCTAATTTCTAATTTCTGTCAAATATCTAATTAAAATATCTTGTATGTTTTTTCTTAAAGCTTAATCGTTGTAATTTTGTTACTTTTGCCAATGAAACAGCAACAAAAAACATCATAAATTAATAATGATTTTTTAAAGATTGTTTAGACATTTGTGCCGGAAAAAAAAGACAAAAATATGAGGTATCATAAACTAACAATGAACAATATGGACTTTAACTAATCTAGTCAATATTACATTGTACATATACCAAAACATATCTAACATTTAAAAATATAAAACTTCAATAAGTCTCTGCATCCTTTCATAACTATGCAGTCCCAACATTAACCATTTAGATCTCAAGGTACCATCCAAAACACCAGCATAACAAATGAGAAAAACAGTGTTTTATTATTATCAAGTCGGGTAGATTAAAGGTAATATACATTTTTACATTATAAATATACATAATTTTTTTTTTGTCATTGCTGTTACTTACAGGTACTCCGGTAGATTATGTATTTTTAATGGTTACCTATTTGGTAGCACTTTATTTTAAGGTGTCATAATACAGAGTAATTACTTACCATGTAACTAAGTTATGGAACAGCCTGTAGTTACAGTTTGTAATTATGTAGATGTAATAGGCAACTGCGGTTACCGAGTTACATATGTGTATAGGTTTATATATATATATGTTTCTATGTAAGTACTGGTATTTCTGATTGGGCTGAGGCTGGAATTTAGCGAGTTTGAAGTAAAAGCAATCACTCAGTATCTCATTTTTGACCGAGATGGCTTTTAGCTGGTTTTGCATCTGAACTCTTCATATATATTCCCTTTTACCATTACCACATGCACACAATGTATGTGTTTTGATATCTAGAGGTTGCAGTATATGGCTCCTCAGATAAACAAATAGAAAATAGTCTGGCGTAATGACTTAAATAAACAAACAACACGAATTCAAGGAAAATTAGAACTATTACTTGTTTTATTAATTGGCCTAGTGGGAAATCCAAGCTGTTCGGTGAAAGCGCAGTGACTGGACTGCAGCAAAAGACAGAAAAACATCTTCAACCACTTTCACAGGGCTCATTACTTACTGTGTTTCCATGGCAACGTCATCGCCGGACACAGTGGCCACAGTCCAGCCCCGACAGTTTACACCTCCATCACAAAACAAGGGCTAAAAGATCACACACACGCATACACGCACACACCAGCCTCGCAGGGTCATATAGGGCAGCACAGACATCTGCGATGAATAGAAGAAGATGATTCCAGAACATTCCACTGACATTTGCACGCCTGTCAGGCCACATTAAACATAAAGACCTGTCTGTGCCCTCTCCCCTACTGCAAACACCCACAACCCAAAAACACACGCCGATTCCTCAAGTACGCTAATAACTAAGGTAATAAAACTCTTTATATGGGCCATATTCTGCACTTTTTTTCCTGAAGTCCACTTATAATCCTAGCCAACAGTCATACTTGAGACTATTTTTACACTCTTCTCTCTGATTTTACAACTAAACAATTCATTTTTGCTACCGCACCTTTAAGATGATGTAAATTGTATGTCAATTACTGCCTTGTCACTAAATACTGAACAGGTGTTTGTGTAAATGTGGGCAGTTATATTCTAATTGGTATGATGCCATCATAGCATGAGTTTAATTTCGACAGTTGATCAGTTTTTAGTACTTTAGCAAGAAATGTTTGATTCCTCATAATACAGTTTTGTTAAATCATGTAATTTCACTTTTGTGTGTGTGTGTGTGTATTTTGGATTCGAATTCAGAGTTTCTGCCATACTTTAAAAGTCCTAATTTCACTATTAAGTGAAAGGTCTTAAAAGATTTTAAAGCATAGTCTTAAATTTGTAAACTCAAGGCATTAAATGTTGTATGCAATGCAGAATATCTTCCTCAGTGTAAATTAGGATTCATTTAGTTGAGTTGCAAAATTAAGAAATTAATACTTGTTTTCTGAGAAATTCAACAAGATTTAGTGCGTTTATTCTGAAGACAAGAGCAAATATGTCAGTGTGTTTTGTAAAGTTGTTTTTCCCCTTTGGATTAAGTTGCTTTTTGGCAGATATTTGTTGTAATTATAAACCAGACTTCCTATCTTGTGTCATTTTTAAGTCAATGTTTTCTTCATTTAAGATTGTTTAGACATTTTCACTGGAAAACAAGACAAAAAACCCTGATGACAGACATCACTGTTTTGCAATGAGATCAGAAGGTACAGTAAAAGTTGTTTTTGTGTTCTAGGAAGTTGTATTTTCAAATTTTGAAGAGTTGCTTATACAACTCCTAGACATTTACATATAAAGAACAAATAGGCGTATTTCCTTGTGTTCATTTCTTAAATTGTCTTTGCTTGGTTCTGAAAAATCTTAAATTTAATAACTGGCAAAACCCTGCTATTAGAATGTTGTGCAATAATAGAATAATGATAATATGTGAGGGTTGATGTCCATGGAGAGCGTTTGATTTTGCATGCTCCCACGGTGAGGCTACTCACTGGGTTTTGTTCTTTACTTAATGTAACTCTGAAACAACACAACAGCATGTTTCCAGTAAGGTTGTATGTTAATAATAGGGCTCACTAGCTCCATGTGGCACGTCTCCATCAATCTCTGTAGTCGTTTTGTGGCACAGTCACCTTGACAGCAGCCATCTCTCATCAGCCGTGATTCACTGGAGCTGAGCAGCTCTGTAAGCGGTCAGGAGCCCCAGAGGTCTCATAAAGACCTCACATCAGGCTCCCTGAGACAGGAACTAAATGATGCTAACGCTAATGGCAGCGATTTAATCAGCCGTATAGGTGTTCACTACAACACACACACAACAGGCTGAAAGAAACACATCACTGTTGCTACAGCTGAAAAATTGGCTCTGCGGAATGATGCTATTTATTATTTTTAATGCTTTAATACCAATCTCAATTATTTAGTTCAGACATTCACAATGAATGAGATCTTGGTCTTGCAGAATTAAAGAATTTGATGTACTATGAAATGTGCTTTAAGTTTTTGTCTTTGACAGTTTAAACACTTTTTTGGTAACACATATAGATATAAGGAACAATTCATTCTCACTATTAACACGTTACTTATTAACATGCCTATTATTAAAAAAATTGGCTGTTTGTTAGTACTTATAAAGCACCTATTCTGCATGACCATATTCTGCATCCCTAATCCTACCCAGTACCTGAACTTAACTACCTCCTATGGCAAAAGCCATAGTTCATGGTTTGTTAATCACAAGAACTGGACTCTAAAATAAAATGTGACTACTTTTGTTGTGTGTCTACCCATACAGGCTGCATATTAGTGCCTTAAAGTGAACTAAAGGTCCAGTAACAAGCTGTTGCACAAAAGTTACAGATTTTTTCTAAAAATGTGTATACAGTTGAACAAATCTGAAATTAGTATAAAAGGAAAGCTCCACTTCCAGAACAACAATTCACAAATAATTTACTCTCCCGCTTGTCATCCAAGTGTTCATGTCATCCATGTTCATGTCTTTCTGTCTTCAGTTGTGTAGAAATTTTGAGGGAAACATTTCAGGATTTTTCTCCATGTAATGGACTTCATTGGTGCCCTGATTTTGAACTTCCAAAATGTAGTTTAAATGCAGCTTCAAAGGGCTCTAAACAGACAAATCGGACCTTTGAGTCTAATTCAGCAAAATGAACGAATCTTTTTTTGAGTCATTTCATTCATTTTAGCAAAATATAATTAAAATGTTACATGTTACTTCCCTAACACATCTACTGCTTACACAAACGTTGATCACACTACAAACAAGAAGATCTGTAATGCTATAAGAAACAGAAAAGCAATTCAGAATTAATTCATTGTTTACCTGGGTCTTTAGTCTGTGATTAGCTCACCTCGCCTCTTATCTGACAAGTTTTCAGGTTAAAGATTAAAGATTCATTCAAAATGACAGAATCGTTCAAGAACTACCATTACTAATTCGTAGCATCATGGACGCGCATCCCAGAGCCTGTGCTACACAAGCTTTTGTGCTTGAAAAGTATACAAATTTTTATTTCTCAAAAAAAATTACTGATCGTTTCACTAGATAAGACCCTTCTTCCTTGGCTGGGATTGTTTAGAGCCCTTTGAAGCTGCATTTAAACTACATTTTGAAAGTTCAGAATCGGGGCACCAATGAAGTCCATTATATGGAGAAAAATCCTGAAATGCTTTCCTCAAAAAACATTATTTCTTCACGACTGAAGACAGAAAGACATGAACATCTTGGATGACATTTTGGAAGAGGGTGAGTATTATTTATTTAATTGTTTGTGAATTATTGTTCTGGAATTGCAGTTCTCCTTTAAGCCAGGAGTAGGCCTTAGTTAAATTAAGATACTTAAACAGATTTATAAGATTGTTGTATATCAAAAAATGCTACGGGACAGACCAATGGCACTGACATATTTTAAGAAATGTCAGGGCAAGATATTTTCAGCTGAGACAGCTCAAACATGCATTTCATTGTGGGACTGGTCTTAAGCCTTGTCTGTGAAACCATATTTTTCAAAAAATCATGCTTTTCTACATACTAATGCGGTAACTGCTCTACGTATTACATTCTAGGGTGTGTAGCACCTACTGCTCTGCATATCCATGAATATCCCTGAAGAATCCATTCTTCACAAAACCTTATTATAATAATAATAATAATAATTTATGACTAGTTTAAGGGTGCAAACTACAGCCCTGTGGTACAGCCCTGAACAGTCTTTTCTACCTCTCAAAGGTTTGTTTAGACCAGCTTTTGAACTGTGGAATAATGTGACACTATGAAAAATAGTGAAGAGTCTGTAAGAGTCTGAAAAAAAGAGTCTGTAGCCCTGTGGCCTTTTATTTGTAGACATGTCCTTTCTCACACTGACACACACACATCAGGCCTCCTGACAGGCAGTTACCTTCATGACACTTCTCTTCACCTGTTAACGGGTTGGAGATGTTCACATTGCGCATCATGTACCAGCCAAAACCGGCTCTGTAAATTATCCTTCCTGACACAAGGCACTAAAGAGTAGCTCTGTGTGTATGCATGGACATCTGATCATTATTTACATGGACATCTTTATTTACATGTCACCATGATGTGTTTTTGCAAATTATTAACACACACAGATCATGTTCTCAATATTTCAGTGCTTGAGTGCTGGAAAAATGAGCAGTTTACATAAAATATATCAGAACAACTGGAATGAACTGTCTTTTTTTCTTGTTCACACACACACACAAACAGCAGGAGAAATGTTTGCCGTCACTCAGAGTTAATGAAGTGCATAGTTGTGTGTGGATCTCATGTGGTTGCTCTTAGAGCTTTGCTGAGCATGGAAGTGATTTTTGCTCTCCAGCAAATCTGGGAATGATTTTGCAGCGCAGCATTGCTTTTCTGGAGGTGTGGAGGTGTTGTGTTTTTGTATGTACACCCACCTGTGCTCTCAGCGGAGGCTTGTGTTTTTTGTGCATCTGTGCACTGTATCACTGACAGTATAAAATGCATTATTTGCTAATGTTGATAGAGTGATAATGTAATGTGTTTATTGACATGTCAGTGACCAATATTAAATAAATCAGTACGTAAAGCCGTCAGTATTGTCCTTGCAGGTTTTAGGTTTCCAAAAATATTGAAACTTGCATAACTGGCGTTATATTATTTTACATAAATACATGCATTTGTAGCAGTCATGGAGAGAATGACTAGACATGGGATTGTTGTTCCTTAAGCAGTCTTTGTGTACATTTTCTTTTGATTTATATTAATGCAAGATAATTGTTTTACCAGTGTGTCACTTTAGTAAAATATTTGCTCTCACTTTGAGAAGTTGTTTGCGTGCTGTTTTCTTTGCCCAGGAATAACAGGAGACTTGCATTGAGAATATGTCATTATTTCTGGCTTTAAACCTACTTGAAAATAATTGAAAGTGATTTGACACATTAATCTTTGGTCTGTCTCATGTCAGCATTGCATTATCCAAGCAAGTTTGTTACTTTTTTTCCCCACAGATTATGTAGCTGTAGTGAAAAAAGTGAAAGAAGCAGCAGCTACAAGAAGTATAAATTTGTAAAATATCAAGCAAATCTCTTGTTCTTGGCCTCATTTTTTGTGATAGTAATAGTGCATCTCTATATATGTATGCAAAAAAAAAAAATATCTAACCATCCTTCAAGTTCTAACTTCAGCTGATTTGCAAAATTAAAGTTAATCTCTGGATATTTGTGCAGATCCAAAAAAAAAAAACTTTATTTATTTATTTTTCCCGGTAAAATTATCTAATCATCCTTCAAATTCGAACTTCACCTGATTTGCAAATTTAAAGCTATTTTTAGGGTAGATATTTATTTATTTATTTATTTATTTATTTATTTATTTATTTATTTATTTATTTATTTATGTTTTTATTAGGACTTTTTTGTTTGTTTTATTTAGTTTTATTTTGTTTTGAAGCTACAAAGCCACAGCACAACAAAGCTAGAAGCTACAACAGTATAATTTTGTACATATCAAGCAAATCTGTTGTTTTGTAATAGTAACAGTGCATCTCTATTTGTTTATGCAGATTAAAAAAAAATCTTAATCTCTTTTTTGCAGTAAAAATATCTAATCATCATTTAAATTCTAACTTCACCTGATTTGCAAAATTAACCCTTTTTTAGAGGAGCTATTTTAATGCCTGCAATGTTAAAAAATGATTAAAAATAGTAAATGATGTTTATCTGTAAGTGTAACGATGCAAACATGTTTTCTGTGAGGGCTAGGTTTAGGGCTAGGGTTGGGTTAGGGGATAGACAATATTGTTTGGTCAGTATATAGAAGTCTATGGAAAGTCCCCACAATTCACAAAAACAAACGTGTGTGCGTGTGTGTGTTTCTTCCACTTTTAACTGATCTCTCTTTGCTTTCAGTTACTATAATTTGGATGACATCAACCATGAAACCATTAACAAATACCTTTCTAACCTGGTGGAGAGGAGTCTGAGGGATCTGGAATGTTCCTACTGCATGGAAATACAGGAGGTAGAGTCATTTTAGATTGTAGATTGTTTTATTTCATGTAGATTGCTGCCTCTGTAGATTTTTGGATTGAAGCTTTAGTAGTTGTTTCAGACGTTGTGTAAATAAACTCTCTTTTTGCTGGAGGACTGATAGGGAATTTCATCTTTGACCTGCCCACTGTACGGCTGTATTTTGACCTGTGGTGTGTTAATCAGTGACCGTCTTGTTTTGTTCAGGACGAGCAAACCATCGAGCCGCTGACGTACGGCCGCATCGCATCCTACTATTACCTGAAACACCAGACCATCCGCATGTTCAAAGAGCGTCTGAAGCCAGAGCTGCCCGTCCAAGAGCTGCTGGCCATCCTGTCGGTGAGCAAACATTCATTTTGAAAGGATCCACTCTTTGCTCTCGTCTTCTGGTCACTGATGCGTTCAGGGACAGTGCACTTTAAACACCAATGCATCACCACCTTCACTGGCCAGCATCCTGACACAGTTAATGATTATTCCATGAGTCCAGTTTGGCTGGATACAGCTGAGCACTCACACACACACACACACACACACACATAATTGCACCCCTAAGGGTTGGTGTGAAAATTAGCAGCTCTTTACGTTCGCCTCATTAGAGTGCCGCCCCTCTTGGCCCCGCTCTCACTGATCGCGCCCATAATTGAGACATAAAGGCTTTTCACACTTCACTGACGTCCTCACGACATGACATCTGTCTCATACTAGAGGAGCTGCAGAACTGATGGAAACTCTCAAAGAATATTGTTAAAACATGTTCTTAAACAGTTCTTATAACCAGTCCTGATAGAGCGTTTGAGATTAGAGACAACTAAAATACATAAAAGCAAAAGGAATGTAAATATAAATTCCACAAATGTGGTATAAAGGCATCTTATACTTTTAAGCAGTAAAGGTGCAAATGTAATTTACTAAATTAGACGAGATCTGAAATCTTGTTATTTTTGTTTGGTTGGTTTTGTTGTTTTTAATTAAAAACATATTTAACTTGGGTGATTATTAGAAAATAATACATTCAGTTTATAATTTTAGTAATGTCACCAAAGATTAATAACAGGTTGAAATCAAATAAATGAAGTTTTTACATTTTTTTGTTGTTGTTTTTGTTTGACCTTCTGAGGTGAACAAGCAGCATTTTTTTAAGCTTCATTATTTATTTTCAAGCCATTTGGAAAAATCTGTGACTTGTTGATTTTAAGTCATTTTGACCCAGAAAAACATTTTTAATTTTATATGCTGATGCACAGATGTTTCTACTCAAATCTGTTGTTGTTTGAATATTATTTAAAATGATTTATTCAGTTCTTTTTAAGTTCTGAAAGAATTATAAAATACTTTTTTTTTCAAACAGAAATTTGAATAATAACCAATAATAACCAGTCAGTATTTAAGAGACATCAGAAAAATAATGCTAATAAAACTGGCAAATTCTGAACACAAAATTCAAGTTTTTTTGTGCTTTGCATAATATAATATAATTTGTTTCTTCATAAAAGCCAGTTGCAACTTTTCTTTTTATTTTATTTATTTTTTTGTATAAATATATATTAATGCTATTTAAAAAGATTGTATTATGTATCCAAGTAGCTAGAAGGCTATGGAATATCATGTTCCTGGGGTGAACTTGACGGGTGACAAAGGTGAAGTTGTTTGCATCAAGAATAACACAACACAAAACAGCCTAATTTGAGATTTTGTTTAATACCACGTTTCTATTCATTGTTGCTTCCAGGTCATTTATGTTCTTTTTGTAACGTTATGCTCTCTGTGGATAATGTTGAAGGTTTTTAATGTGTGATTTAATGCATTATTTCTTGAAGATATCATCTTGTAAGTACTTCAGTACTTCAAGTCCTATTTGAAGGTTAATTTAGCGTAGCATCAGTTGCTTTTTTTGTTATAATTGTACAGGCAGCAATAAAGCATTTTTACAGACAATCATTCCTGAGATTTATACATAAGACTGAAAAAGAAAAGAAGGCATCAGAGACCATGAGCGCTGTATGACCTGGGCAAACAAACTTTCTAGAGGCCAGCTCAGATTTCCTGATGTTAAAAACATCGCGACAAATGATTCATCTTCTGAACTGGTCAAAATATAGAAGGTTTGAGAGATGAGACAAGGTTTGAGTCATGCTTGTGAATTTTAATGCCGGCGTGTTTGTGTGTCAGTAATAGGAAAAGAGCACATGTTAATGTGGTAATGATGCCTGAGGCAGCAGGGATAAATCACTGATCCTCACAGTTATATGTTTCCCGCTTGATTATCCACTTACCACTCAGTCATTACATCTCGTCGTCTAACGCTCACACTGGTTGCTTAACAAAAGCATGACATGAGGTGGGCAGGACCCCCATTTTCACTCTAACCAGTCATTCAATAGCAACAAATGACCCCTCTGCGTGACGCCTCCCCCATCAGCCCCCCATTCACCCTTATTGTCCTCTAATTACCGTGGAAGGGTTCATAATGAGACCGCCAAGGCCGCCCCTCACAGCTACGAGAGCTCCCCCCGTCCCAACACAATGGTCTTGACCTTCTCAGTTGTATTAAGCAATTAAAATCATACAACAAAGCTATAAGCTGTTAAATTGAAATTCAGGTTTTTTGGTACTTGTAATTTGTCTGTGTCAGTTATCCCTGTAGCGCTATTAACACACATTTTATATAAAATACATAAAATAATTGTCCTGCAATTTAAGAATAACCCTGTAACTGAATAATTTCCCCCTTTTACAAAACTTGAACTTAAAACTTAAAACTACTCTTCATTGGAATATAATTATATATTAAAGCTGTTTTTAAACAAAATGTTTTTATACAAATAAATGTAAATAGTATTGAATTGAATTGAAACTATTATTATTATTATTATTACTTTGTATGGGGAAAAAAGTCTAAATCTTCAAAAAAGTTTTTTTTTTTTTTTTATTAGAAAATGTTTTTTTTTTTAGTTTTTTAAACTAGTTTTGAACTTTTTACCTTTACACTTTAAAGTTGTAATGTGTGATATCAAATGTTGTAGTTTTTTTGTTTATTTGTTGTTGTTTTTTTTTTTGTATAACAGTGTACATCTTGGGATGTAAAACATATTTAAAAAGGAAAGGACTCTTCTAACACTAAGGAAAGTTTTGTAGGGCAGCCTGGAAAGTCACAGAAAGTGCAAACAGGCTTCTTAGCTCAAAGGACTGTAATGTTTCTCTGTAAATGTCATCCAGAGATAAAGATAAAGAGTCAAACTGAACTGAACAGTTCAGCCTCCAATTACTTTTATCACTTGCCTTGCTTTATATTCTGTACAATGCAGACTTCATAGAGAGATACATCTAAGCTAAGGTTTAAACGTGTTTAACAACAATGCATAGTATTAGAAGAATATGTCTCAATGCTTCCTGTTTCTGTTTTGGGGGTCCATCATGCAATATATTTCTAAGTAAAAGAGTGCATGTGACCCTGGACCATAAAACCAGTCATAAGAGTCAATTTTATAAAATAAATAAGCTTTCCATTGACGTATGGTTTGTTAAAAATGGGAGAATTTTTGGCCGAGATACAACTGTTGGGAAATCTGGAATCTGAGGGTGCAAAAAAAAAATATATATTGAGAAAATTGCCTTTAAAGTTGTCTAAATGAAGTTTTTAGCAATGTACATTACTAATCAAAAATTAAGTTTTGATAAATTTACGGTAAACATGTACAAAATAAGTTACTGGAACATGATCTTTACTTAACATCCTAATGATTTTTGGCATAAATGAAAAATCGAATTTTGACTAATACAATGTATTTTTGACTATTGCTACAAATATACCTGAATGACTTATGTCTGGTTTTGTGGTCCAGGGTCACATATTCACTAAGGGGGAAAAAAGGTTGGGTGGGACTATAATCTTCTGCCAGCTCATTGGATAGTGAAAAGTGGTCGCTTTTTGATAGATGGCTAGCTAAGAGAGGTTGAAAAAGATGATGTTTGAGATCATCCTAAATTGAAAGTCATTGAAGAGACTTGTTAAATTTTGATGACAGAAAAACAAGTTTTCTGAATAACATACCATGTTGGATTGCAAACAATATGACCAGGCTTTATTCTAGTTGTTAGGAAGTGCAATATTCTAAATATCGTAATAAGTCTATATCAGTTGTAATTGAATATGCTGGATGTGGATTAGCGGGTGTCTTTGACATTAGACATAAAAGCGAGTGACTGGTGTTCAGCGTTTGCTTTGTGTGTGTTTACAGGAAGCAGAGGAGTACGCCGAGCTCCCTGTACGCCACAACGAGGACCAACTGAACAGCGAGCTGGCCCAGCGACTCCCCCTGCAGGTCAACCCTCACTCGTATGACAGCGCACACACCAAAACACACCTGCTCATGCAGGCCCACTTCAGCCGGGCACAGCTGCCCTGCAGCGACTATGGAACCGACACCAAAACCGTGCTGGACAACGCCATCCGCATCTGCCAGGTGAGTGTTTATCTTCATGTATGTGTGTGTATATTTCTTGACATTTTTGAAGTATATTCTTAGCCGTGTTAAATGAAGATTGCTTCTTGTTGATATGTTTTAGTTTCATACTGGATTGTGCTAGTATCATGGCTTATTGAATGCATCACAGAATCGTTAAGTTGCTTCTGTCCAGATAGCTATAAATACAAAGGACATTTGCAGCACCTCAGAGACAGATATTTCACACTCACCCACTGCTTCAGTAAGTTTATTACAGTTAAATGAGAGATGACAGAGAGGTGTTTGGTTAGTTGACATGAAATCTAACAGTGTCATATTTGTTCGTTGAAAAAAGTCAATGAACACATTAATACTGTGTCAACTGCCTATGCATATTTATATATTGCAATATTAGAATACTCCATACTCAAATAGATTTTAAGCAATAATATACGTCAATTTTAAAAAAATGTCCTTAATTGCAAATTGAGTTTTTGTTAAAGAACTACACCACCCATAATGCTAAAGAGAGATCTACCAATCATAGAAGGCACATGGAAAACTAGATCATTAGAGTTTTGTTAGACTAGGGAAGTTAACATTAACTAACTACCTACCTGACATTAGTTCAAATGGGATGTTTTTATGTTTAAATGTGCATTTGTCAGTTTTCGGATTAGACACAAAAATAGTGTTGGCTTACTTGTTGGCTTTTGTAACTTTTATTTGTTTGCACTTTTTAGATACTTTTTTGATCTGTGTAAAACTTTAATTTTTTGTCATGGTTCACAGGGCTGTTTGGTTTGGTTTAAGGCTTAAAGCCTGATCATGCCAAAAGCAAAAACTGTAATAATAACTGTATATTAGTGTTCACACAAACAGACCATAATGTTCTGTTTTATCTAAACTCAATTTAAAGTCAAATGAATTTTGATTGTCTGGTTGTCAGTGTTTGGTCATTCATTAACTTACTAATCGTTCTGAAAGTGTTTCCAACACAATTTTTTTTAATGAGGTAAATGATCAATTGTTGCTTTCATTATGGCTGTTATACTCATGCACAATGCTGTTCAAACTAAAATCAAGTCCTGTATCCATTATATTAAACAAAGCACATAATCACTACCTGAGATTATCGTCGCCATTGGATGCATAGTTAAATGTTCTCGTATTCGACCATGTCATCTCAGAAAAATGATACTTTTTAGACCCCCCTAATGCTCATCCCATAAAACATGCATTATATTGTGTGTTGCATGTTTGTGTCTAGGGTCTAGGGTGTTAAAGTTACAGCGACTTTTACAACTTTAGTTAATGTTATTCTACTTGGTGTGAATGGGTCTTTGGATTCCACTTTTTTTTTTTTATTCTGGGCAGAAAATCAATAGGAAAAACACTTCCAGAATGGTTGTACTTAATGTCGACTAACAACAGACCAATATTTCAGCCAGACTGATTATTAAGACATTTTGTGAGCAGCAGATTTTCATTTTGGAATGATTTCTGAAGGATCATGTGACACTGAAAACTGGAGTAATGAAGCTGAAACTTCAGCCGTACATTACAGGAATAAATAAAACAATACATTCAAATAGAAAACAGTTATTTGAAATTGAGTGTGTGTGTGTGTGTGTGTGTGTGTGTGTGGCAAAAGCTAACAAGCCGCTTTTCTGAGACGGCATCCTAATGGTGCTCTGCCGTCCCGCGTTATTCTGACGTGTGTAAACAGACTCAGTGCAACACACAGAGGACAGAGTGGCTGAAGTGTGGATATGATTTATGGATATTCTTCTGTCAGGTCGTTTGGAACGTCATAAAACACTCGCCTCAAGGGCAGCCATAAAAAAGCCTGTGCTGCCTGAGCCGGCCAAGCAACCTGATGTTGATTGTTCATGCCTGATGGCACACCTTCGAATCTGTTTGCAATTGGCTATGCCTGAAGCCGCACTCTTGATTTGTTTCGGCCGGAGACTGGACAGATTGTCCACGCTGGCGGTCCGGCTCTGCCAATGGCTCATGTGTGCAGATCTGTAAGCCGTTGTGCAGAGCAGAGCGAGTGCCGGTGATTCTCTACGGCCGCTCTGTGTGTGTGTGTGTGTGTGTCTGGCAGTGATTGGCTATGCTTCTACATGATGTGGTTACTTTTCTGGGTTCCTGCTGTGGCAGTGTTGCTGGCAGCCCCATGCATTCATAGCACTCAGTCTCTCACACAGCTGAGCTCATCCTGCAGTGATGTCAGAGAATGAACCCTTCCCATGATTCCCAGCCAGGCCGATTACTTTTTAATATTTATTTGCTCTCTCTCCCTGCACTAGCCATGAATTATAAGCTATCACAGTGTGATTACTACATGAAGGTACACCATCGTTAAAGTTTGTTTTTGAACGACATCTCTCACACTCACCAAGGCTGCATTTATTTGATTAAAAATACAGTAAAATTAGTAATATTGTGAAATATTACAAGTTGAAATAGCTGTTTAGCAACCATTGCACCATCATAAAACATCATATGTTTACAGTACAAATCTTTTGTAAGATTATAAATGAGACCCTGTACCACAAAAGTAGTACAATTATTTTAGTAGCAATGGCCAACAAAACATTGTATGAGTAAAAATTATTGATTTTTCTTTTACGCCAAAAATCATAAGGATATTAATTAAAGATCACGCTCCATGAAGATATTTTGTAAATTTCCTACCGTAAATATATCATACCTTAATTTCAATACCTTTAATCAATATGCATTGTTAAGAATTAATTTGGACAGCTTTAAAGGCTATTTTTTATTTATTTATTTATTTATTTTACAGTATTTTGAAGGTGACAAATGTCTTTACATTCTTCTTGAAAAAAAAAAAAACACACACTTACCACAAAAATCAATGGTAGTGTAAAATCCAGTATTCAAACTGCTATTTTATTTTTGATGGTTTTGTAATTATTCACAAAATTTTCATAACAAAATGTTGGATGCAAATGCCAAAATGTGAATAAAATCTTAAAATGCACATAAAAAAAAGCTGATGTGCATCTTTCGAGGTCAGCTATTACAATGGAAACACCATTACCAAAAAATGCCTTGATGTGCAACAAAAAACTGAGTTTGCGTCAACAGATCAATCTCAAATGTTGTTTTAGTAATTCTGAAATGCCTGAGCCAAAGTCCATCATCAAAATGATTTGTTACAGTGACCTTCCAGAACTGTCTCACACAATTGCATTCCTAAACATCAGACATCCAAATGCAAGAAAACAGGACAGTGTTTGTTAATGCATTTCATCTGTCATTTATTGCGTAGGAAAAAAACCACAGGCTTCACCAGTTACCCAAGAAGTGACGGTTTTGTCTTGCTGAACACATGGGATGTTTCATGTGATATTCTAGGTTTCCACACAAGTTTAATTTGCAACTTTGGATGGAAACATAAAGCATTGAAGGAGTAGTAATTGTGTAAACTTCACTTCAGATTTGCAAAGAAAGTACTTGTTGAATTTTCAAATAACTAGTGTTTTGCGGAAGCCCTGTAGGCTGGTTTATGGTCATGTCCAAACTATCGTTTGTCAAGATTTTTGTTGATGTTGTTTTATTAACTGTAGTTGTAACATTTATTATTAATATCAATAATTAAAATGAAAACAATGAACTCAGAATAACTTATCACAATTTAGTTAACACACTGAACAAAAAAAAAAGAAAAAGAAATTTTCATAAATGTTAAAGTGTAGTTGCCCATCCTTATTTTCAGTCCTTTTTTATTGATTAAGCTGTATTTTATTTTAGAAAGATTTTTAGGAAGAAAAAAATGTTATGTCTGTCTGTCTGTCTGTCTCTTGGTCTTTCCTTTCCAGAAAGGTTTGTCTTATCATCCTGTTGCTGCACTCAATTTACTCAAGCAGCTACTGTGAAATGTTAATCACAACTTTAATTTGTACTGCATTAGCATTTTGATTAACTTGCAGGGCTTTCCGGTGCTCTTCAGGTGCTTTTTACTTATAGTTACAGAGGAAATGACTTTTTGATTAATTAAGTTTGTTAGCGCAGCTGAGCTCAGCAAACTTTAACCTTAGAGGAGGAGAGAATGACAGAACCACAAAGAGGGTGCGGAAATACAGAAGACGGGCTGACATATAAATAAAGATATACCAATAGTACTCACTGGTATTCCTAATGGTCTAATTTCACCCAGTAAGTGTTTATACTCTATATCAGCATCCTACAGTTTATCTAAAAGTATGAATGTATTTACATTAGAATAATATCAAATGCCATGATTATACTTTTGTTAGAGCCACAGAGCCTTCTGTGATTGGTTGTCTTTCAGTGATAAATGAGAAAATAAGTCTAAACTAGCTTTGACACACACAAAACACACACACACACACAAAGGGGTATTTATATTTTTTAACGTTAATATATTTTGTTAACCCATGCTATAATTACTTGTGGTTGGTAAGATTTTTTTAAAGGAGAAGTCCACTTTCAAAACAAAGATTCACATACAATGTTCTCACCTCCTTGTCATCTAAGATGTTCATGTCTGTCTTTCTTCAGTCGTAAAGAAATTATGTTTTTTGAGGAAAACATGTTTGCAATTTTCTCCATATAATAGACAGGTATGGTGCCCCGAATTTGAATTTCCAAAATGCAGTTTAAATGCGGCTTCAAACGACCCCAAATGCGGTTGTAAACGATCCCAGCCTCATAAGGGTCTTCTTCCGATCTAGTGAAACGATTGGTTATTTTCATTAAGAAAATACAATTTAAATTATTTTTAATCTCTAATGCTCATCTTGCCTTGCTCTGCCTTAACTCCGTGTATTCTGACTCAAGACAGTTAGGGTATGTCAAAAAACTCTTTCTCACTCAACTTCAAAAATCATTTCAAAATCATCCTACATCGCTGTAGAAGTACCAACCCAGTGTTTACAAAGTGAACATGCAAAGAAGATGAAACACCCTTAACAAAAAAGGTAAAACAGCGATATAGAATGATTTTTTTGGAGTGGAGGAAGAACATGAGATGGGAGTTTTTCGACATACCCTAACTGTCATGAACTGGAAAAAAAATCAGTCCAGGCAGAGTAAGACAAGACGAGCGTTTGACATTAAAAACTATATTAATTGTATTATTTTTATGAAAACACAGCCGCATTTAAACTGCATTTTGGAAGTTCAAACTCAGGGATCATATCGGTCCGTTATATGGAGAAAAATCCTGAAATGTTTTCCTCAAAAAACGTAACTTCTTTACGACTGAAGAAAGAAAGACAAGAGCATCTTGGATGTCAAGGGGGTGAGTACATTATATGTAAATGTCCTTTAACATTTTTAAGTCTCATTGTTCTCCAAGACTGCATTTATTTGATCTAAAAACAATAATATTGTGAAATGTATTATCATTATCAATGTTGAAAACAGTTGCACTGCTTAATATTTTTATGGAGACTGCAAGCTTTTTTTTTCTTAAGAATTCTTTAAAAAATTGAGAGCTCAAAAGAGTAGTATTTATTTGAAATCTGAAATCTGTATTTAAATCTTTAAATTTAAATTCAATATATATATATATATATATATATATAATTTATTTTTTAAAAATCTACTGACCCCAAATATTTATGTGGTACTGTATGCATTTTGTTGAAGTGAATGTGTTGATGTTGTTCTCTCTGCAGGCTATGCTGGATGTGGTGGCAAATGAAGGTTGGCTTGTGTCTGCACTGAGCATTTGCAACCTTGTACAGATGATCATTCAGGCCAGATGGCTTCACGATTCCTCCCTGCTTACACTTCCTCACATCGAAAAGCAGGATCTCTATGTCTTCAGGTACAAAATCTTGTAGAAAGTCCTGTACCAGGTCCATAATCTGCATGTTTTAGTCCTGTTATAGATTACAGATTATGCTGAACCAATCTTTTTCACAGTCATTTAGTAATTTACTAAGTTGAAACAGTATTTCTACCAATTCTTCTATAAGTACTTAACGTGTATTTTTTGTGGTGTCATGTTAGTTGAGTGCATTGAAAACAATTTAATCTAAGATATACTTTTAAACGGTTAGAAATTGCTGGTAAATTTTGCCAAAAAAAATATAATAATAATAGATAAATAAAAAAAATAATAATTACTAATAACTATGTGAAATCCTCAAGTAAAAAGTCTAAAGAAGTACTTTCTTGTAAAAACCTACTCAAATATTCTTTTTTACAACTTTGCAAACTTATTTATAAAAATAAATGACTTCATGAAGGCAAAAAGATGTTTAGAACAATTGCTATCTTCAGCTGCTCAATGGATCTAAGTGTTATACCAGTTTAACCACATGAATGGGTTTTCAGAGTTTTGTTTGTCTACCTATAGTAAAAATCCCTGCATGACGCCTCTAGTGCACAAAGAGCTTGTGAAGCGACAAGTGATGGGATGTTAACCCATTCCTGCTGTAGAGCCTGATGGTGTTCCTGGCTTGTGCCAGCACAAGGTCACGGCTTACGTGCTTTGATCCAGGGTGTCTTAGAGGTGCTGATCACCTGCACACTCCTGAGGACAGCTGTGACCACAGCATCTGTGTGGCCTTCCATTGTTCTGCTCCTAGATTTTGGTTGCTTTGCCTCACAGATTTAATGTTTGTTGCTGCTTAGTCTTATCATGACGCATCAATCAAACGAAGATACCTGCTGTGTGTCTAACCAGAAGACCCTGACTGGGGCCAGTAGAATGACTGGGCCCTTTCAGTTCAAAATGTAGCTGTAGAATGGCACTGTAAGTTATAGAGCATCCTGGCATTTTCAGCATACTGTAGCATCTGATGTGTGGTAAAGCACATCATCTACATATACAGTTTTATTCAAAAGTTTGGGAACCCCTTGCAGAATCTGTGAAAATGTGAATAATTTTAACAAAATAAGAGAGATCATACAAAATGCATGTTATTTTTTATTTAGTACTGTCCTGAGTAAGATATTTTACATAAAAGATGTTTACATATAGTCCACAAAAAAGTTTCAGAACCCTTGGTTCTTAATACTTTGTGTGTTTACCTGGATTTTTTTGTTTTGTTTTGTGATGGTTGTTCATGAGTCCCTTGTTTGTTCTGAACAGTTAAACTGAGCACTGTTCTTCAGAAAAATCCTGCAGGTCCAGGTCCTGCAAATTCTTCAGATCCATCTTTTCACACTGAGGAAAATTGAGACTCGAATACAACTTTTAAAAAGAAAGGCAACATTCACTGATGCTTCAGAGAAGAACACGATGCATTAAGAGCCGGGGGGTGAAAACTTTTGAACAGGATGAAGACGTCCAAATTTTTCTTATTTTGTTGAAGTATCTTATTTTTTTTCCCATTTAGTACTGCCCTTCGGAAGCAACAGAAGACACTTGCATGTTTCCTGGAAGACAAATTAAGAACAGTTTACCTACTCTTTAAATTCAAAAAGTCTTAATGCACCTAGATCTTAATGCATCGTGTTTCCTGCTGGAGCACCAGTAAATGTTTGAACCTTTTTTAATGTTTGAGTCCCTTAGTTGTCCTCAGTGTGAAAAGATGGATCTCAAAATCATACAGTCACTGCTGGAAAGGGTTTAAATAGGCAAAAGATGCTGGAAAACTGAAGAATCTGCAGGACCTGGAGGATTTTTCTAAAGAAGTGACTAAGATCATACAAATACATATGTGACCCTGGACCACAAAACCAGTCTTTTTTTTTCCCTTTAAATAGAGATGTAAACATCATCTGAAGTCTGAATAAATAAGCCATTGGCGTATGGTTTGTTAGGATATGACAATATTTGGCCGAGATACAATTATTTGAAAATCTAGAATCTGAGGGTGCAAAAAATGAAAATATTGAGAAAATCACCTTTAAAGTTGTCCAAATGAAGTTCTTAGCAATGCATATTACTAATCAAAAAGTAAGTTTTGATATATTTATGGTAGAAGATTTACAAAATAACTTAAATAAACAACTTTTAATTAGTATCCAAAGATTTTTGGCAAAAAAGAAAAATCGATCATTTTGACCGATACAATGTATTGTTGGCTATTGCTACAAATATACACATGCTACTTATGACTGGTTTTGTGGTCCAGGGTCACATGTATATGATAATATAATGTCAAAGGATGTGGTGGGTGAAGTTTTTCCCTATTTTATATCATACAGGTCACCTTACTGACTGTTTCAGAACATATTTTGCTTCCTTTTCCTTTCTACCCATGTGTTTTCTGCTCGCCCGGGCCTGAGCATCTCCTAACACGTTGTCACAGAGAGAGACGAGTGTTCACTTCCTGTCGGCGGTGTTAAAGGGGTGCAGAGCTTCTCACCTGTGGCTCGCTGATTATGACAGTGTAACATGGCTTAGCGGCTAATCCCGCCGCCATCTCTTATCTAACTCCGCAAACACCATCAGCATCGCTTATCAGCGGGGACGCCACCCCCACCCCGCTCCAGACTCAGCCCTCAAACCGCTTCTCACACATGCACACACTAACATCATTGGCATTGGATTTTCTCTCGCCCATAACACATTTCAGCGCGCCCGTGTCCCGCGGCGAGTGTAATTTGGTGGAAACACAATAAAAATGGTAAGAGAGGGATCAGGCCAGGCAGGATCCATCATGCTGTGACAGCAGGAAACGGGCTCGGAGCTCAGCCAGCCCTTACATGATTGAAGGCACCGTCACGTGACCGTCTCTTTTTCTTGACAGGAGGTGGAGCGCCAAAGGTGCGAGGGGCGGAGGTGGCTATCAAGGCCCAATCGAGGGGCTTCCCGAGCTAATGGCCGCCTGCGACGGGAAAGAGGACAACTTCACCGCGATGGTGAAGGAGGTGCTGCAGCCCAATCAGATCTCTCAGGTGCGTCGCCTTACGTACCCGAGATGCACTCGGTTTACAAAGACGTCTTATTTATTGGCACCTACTGCATTTCTCGACACCGTCGAACAAAAACTGCTTTTTTGGAGATTGCAGTCATGTGGATGAATCACCTCTTAACAACATAAACATTCAAATAAATTCCAATTCTACACGCATTAGGCAGCGGCCGCGAGCGCGTGATTTGCCGAAAGCGGCAGACAGTCACGGTGGTCTCAGGTAGCACCAAGATCTCCAATTACCTCCCAAATGAGAGGGTTTAGAGCTCCAATCTAAGTGCTAATTGCAGCGGTAATGCGAGCGTCCGAGCCCAGCGACGAGCCCAGCGCCCGTTCCCCATCAGTATTCCAGCGAACCCCCCTTCCTCTCGGCCCTGCTAATTAAATAAGCACATGCGCCGCCGCGTCCTCGTCTCATTCACTAAGGAAGCGTAATCCTTGCATAAATAGCTGTGGCAGGGTGATCTACACCGTTTTTTCCCTCCGTCTCCCATGTCTCTAATGCTAACAGAACCACGGCCAGCAAACGCCCTCCTCACAAACACCATCTTTTATTTGTTCTTGATGTTTTGTCATATTCCTTATGCTTTATTCTAGTAAACGACGAGGTAAAGAGCATTTATGGCTTGTTACGTAGTCTGTATATACTCTATCAACCAAAAGTTAGGAATAATGAAGATTTTTTATTCATTTTTTAAAAAGAAGCTCACCAAGGCTACATTTGTTTATCTATATTCAAAAATGCGTGTATGGTGAAATATTGTTAAAATGCAAATATCTGTTTTATTTGTGTATGTATTTTGAAATGTAATTTGTGGCCTTGAACCACAAAACCAGTCGGAGGTAGCATGGGGATTTTTGTAGCAATAGCCAACAATACATTGTATGAGTCATAATTATTTTTCTTTTATGCCAAAAATCATTAGGATGTTAAGAAAAGATCATGTTCCATTAAGATATTTTGTAAATTTCCTACCATAAATATATCAAAACTTAATTTTTGATTAGTAATATGCATTGCCAAGAACTTCATCTGGACAACTTTAGAGGTGATTTTTCTCAATATTTAGATTTTTTTGCACCCTCAGATTCCAGATTTTCAAATACTCGTATCTCGACCAAATGTTGTCCTATATTAACAAACCATACATCAATGGAAAGCTATTTATTCAGCTTTCAGATGATGTATAAATCTCAATTTTAAAAAATAAATAAAAAAAGTTACCCTTATGACTGGTTTTGTGGTCTTTGGTCACATTTATCCCTGTGATTTAAAGCTGGTTTTCTTTACTACAGCCATTACTCCAATCTTCAGTGTCAAATGATCCTTCAGAAATCATTCTAATATGCTGATTTGGTTCCCATTTTTTTTTATCTCTTATTATTAATGCTCAATTCTTAATAATGGATCTTATTATTATCAGTGTAGCTGCTAGTATTTTTGTGGAAACAGTGACATGTTCAATTCAGGATTCTTTTTTTGAATAGAAGGTTCTAAAGAATAGCAATTATTTAAAATAGAAATCGTTTGTAACATTATAAATGAAAAAAAAAAAAGTGGAAAAATGATTATTTTCAATGCTCGTTCTGACCCTCTGTCTCAAACGACCTGTTTTAAGGGGTGAGTCCTTTAAGGCTTCTCAGTAAATCTGCCACTGTTATCAGCAGCATCAATGCCCCGCCCCCTCACTATTGCATGTGAGTGTTTTGACAACATGATCAAAATAAATGGTCATTTCCAGACAAAGCATTATAAAATAATTTACTTACAGTTTGTGATGCAGCTGCAGTCAGATCTAGTACCACTGGAAGCCGTGTTTATGCTAACGACTGTGCCTGAGTGACGTCACAGCCATTTTCTGAGGGTTATTACATAAATGTTTTTTTATTGATAATGAGGACATTTTAAGTTATGAAACTTGCAGTATGTATTTAGCATACAAAGACCTCTTCTATGTCAAAAGGTCAAGGGAAATTTGGTTTCTCATGTCATGACCCCTTTAAATTGTAATAATATGTGACCCTGGACCACAAATCCAGTCTTAAGTAGCACGGGTATATTTGTAGCAATAACCAACAATATATGGGTCAATAATGGGTCAAAATTATTGATTTTCCTTTTATGCCAAAAATCATTAGGATATTAAGTAAAGATCATGTTCCATCAAGATGTTGTGTAAATTTTCTACCATAAATTTTTCAAAGCTAATTTTTGATTAGTAATATGCATTGCTAGGAACTTCATTTGGACAACTTTAAAGGTGATTTTCTAAATGTTTTGGGGTTTTTTCAGATATTCAAATAGTTGTATCTCGGCCAAATATTGCCCTATTCTAACAAACCGTACAATAATGGAAAGCTTCATATGATATATAAATTACAATTTCGAAAAATTGACCTTTATGTGGTCCAGGGTCACATAATAGACAATATTTCTGTTTTTACTGTATTTTGATCAAATAAATAAAACCTTGGTGAGCATAAGTGTGATTCACAGAACTTAAAGTAGTAGTATTATTTCTAAATCTGCCTGATATCGGTCAACTTCAAGACAAAGAAAAACATGCTTTGCTTTGTAAGGGAAAAAATGTCCTCTTCGTTGTGTTAATTCGGTTCTTTTCACAGGCGTGGGCTTTTCTGAGTCACCTGCCTGTGGTGGAGGTCAGAATGAGTGTTAAGGGCTGGTGGGAGGGTTGCGAGGAGCAAACTGAGCGTGCGATCCCTGCTAACGTCACCAACATCAGGGATGAGTCCAGCTGGCTGCCGCTGCACGCCGACCAGGAGTACGTCCTACAGGTGTCCCTGCGTCGCCTCAACGCCGGCCACCAAAGAGTAAGTCCTCCAACATGTGGAGAATGACATTTTATTGTTTTCTTTTCTAGGCATTTAATCAATATTGATTCCATTCTTTACAGAGGAAGCAGGACAGCAAGGCACAGGCGCCACGCTTCCCCAAACCCAAAGACGAAGGCTGGTTTCTTGTTCTGGGGGAGGTTGAGAAGAAAGAACTGCTGGCTATCAAACGTGTAGGATATGTACGCAACCACAGCAGTGTGTCCGTGGCTTTCTATACGCCGGAGAAGACGGGAAAGTAAGAGCCGTCGGCTGCTACTCTTACACTGCTTTTTGTAGTATCTGCAGTCTTAATGTGTGAATCTTCCTCTAGGTGTATCTACACACTGTACCTGATGAGCGACAGCTACCTCGGCCTGGATCAGCAGTACGACATTCATCTGAACGTCATCCCGGCCAGCATTGCTGCACAAGTCAACAGTGAGATATCGGATAGCGTTGGCAAAATGGCTCTGAAGTGACCTCACGCTAAGTTTCACTCTTGGCTTGAGATGTTAATTTGATGGACAGTTCTTCAGTTCTTTGAACTATACTGAATGAGTGCCAATTTTTTTTTTTATCTTTTGGTTCAATTAAACATTTAGAGCATTAGAGCATCTGGACCAAACAATCTGTTTACCCATTGATTTCATATCTAACACTTTCAAATGAAAGATCAGATGGTTGTGATTAATTCAAGAGGAACCTTCAGAGAACCTTCTAGATCATCTGTTTCTCAGACGGTCTCTCTTCTGGCCTCTTTTTACTCTTGTTTTGTGCTTTTTTTGGTTAACCTGAAACACCCTGCATTACATTTTAGGGCAAACAGTATTTTTGTTTGATTATAATATACACATAAAAAAGACAGTTTTTTGTTTCTGAATTATGGAAATGTTCAGTATGAAAATCAGTTTTGTTAAATGTAAAATAAAAACACGTGCAGCACATTTGTTTCCATTCTTTCCTAAGTGTCCACATTTACATAGCAGAGGCATTTTCTGTGTTCAGCAGTTATTCACAGGCCACATGTGTTTTGTTTTTTGTTACAGAGGTCAAATGGTCAGCACATGCTTGTTATTATTTACCTTTAAAGTCACTGTCAGGGTAAAAATAATTTTTGTCTGATAATATGCATATGGTTATTATTTCTGCAAAGAATATAAAGATGTTTCTGAATTTTTAGGTAACAAAGTAATACATTTAAGCATATTATTTTATTAGTGTTAGTGGACGTTGAGGTTGACGTTCAGAATTGAAGTAGGCTGTTTTATTTCGCTCTCTGACTAACACTGTAATTAAAAATCCTAATTGTTTAATTGTTTTAAAGCATTCATTTATTGCCAATAGTTTTAATGGCAATGGTTTCGAGTTCCTACTGAGGACTTCATATATTGTAAAGTATTTTCGATTGTTCTCTTTTCCACTGACGCCGTTTAATCAGCAGCAAATTCAGGCTTTAGGAAAAGGTTAAAGCAGCATCAAGCGTTTCGTGTGCGGGGCGCATCCTCTCTGATTTTCTCCTGCTGCAGGTGATTTCCTATTACAGACACAGACTGCTGCCCTCCTGAGATACACTCACACACAAAAAAGCTTTAGGCATTCAGATTTTTTGCATCAATATTTGTTGCATTTAAAAAAACAAAGAAAGAAGTAAAATTCCCTTAAAAATGGTATGATTCTGCATTTTATCATAGTAATACAATTCTGTCAACATACTGATCTCAAAAAAGGACTTAAAACAGTGGTTATATCTATTTAATATGTGAACCTGGACCACAAATCCAGTCTTAGGTAGAACGGGTATATTTGTAACAATAGCCAACAATACATTGTATGGGTCAAAATGATCAATTTTTCTTTGTGCCAAAAACCATACATCAATAGGAGGCTTATTTATCCAGCTTTTAGATGATCAATACATCTTAATTAAAAAAAAATAAATAAATCTGATCCAGGGTCACAATATTTACAAAACTAAAGTCTACCACACTGCACAAAATTGCTAGCCTTTTATTCAACAAAAAACTGGTAGGAAGAAGAGTGGGATTTACTACCATAATCACTTATTTTTGTTTCTCTCTGAATCAATACTGTTGTTTTCTTTCATGGACAGCAGATCTTCCTGCTAGATTTCCTGTATTTGTATTGCTGCAGAATCCTTTTAGTTAAACCATAAGAAAACAGGACCATATTAATAACACAATAAGCAATATGTAACAGCCTTTAAACGAGCACGTGTATTTTATTCCATATATTTAGATATGTAGTTTTAAGTATTTGCTTCACATGCATATTTTAGATGATTGATTAATACTCTTATAATAACGAAGGATAATTTAGCTATAATTCCACTATTTTAATTTTGCACCAATTTAGCATTTAGTTAAGTGTGTTTCTCTGCAAAAAAAAAAAAAAAAAAAAAAAAACGATAGATAGATAGATAGGTAGATAGATATATAGGTAGGTAGATAGATAGATAGAGTCAGTGAACTTTAAATGCAAATATTATTCATAGTGCGTTACGGGTCAGGGGTCAGCATTTCTAACAAATCGTGATTTCACATGGAGCGGCCGCTGGTGAATGGGATCCAATGGGAAAATCCTGTCTGGTCCTTCAGTGTCCAATGAGCTGTGATCAGGGGGAGGGTCCGTGTGCCGCTCAGACAGAAAGAGACTTCAACAAACTCTCCTCCAAACAAGATCCTTCTGGATACAAAGATGCCATGTTTCCTGTGTTTGCTGTGGAATTCGGCATGAATTAACGCGTGAACGCAGGTCTGGATATTTGTCGTTGTGGAGTTATGAACTTATGAAGGCAATGCAAGTTTGCAGTGTGGTCTGACATGAGGTAAGAAGACGTGCAAGTTTTAGCCTGTTGAAACGTAAAAGTTATACTTAAGCAAAATATGATATAGCCTAATAAATTCAATGTACTCAGACACGTTCAACAGCATATCACATGCGTAAAAATGAAGTAGCTTAGATATAAGAGTAGAAAGAAAGTGCATGGTTTATATCAACACAGTCCGTCATAAACGTCAATTTAATATTAATAAATAAAGTTTAGATTTATGGTAGTTAATAAATCAGAGCTTTCTCTCCACAAAACACGTGCATTTCAAAGTCGGAAGAGAAATGAATGTGCGGTCTGCTGTTTTCCAGGAATATTATGCGCGTCTGATGGATGGATGGATGGATGGAACTTCCTCTATGAAGAGATTCTGGGCCCGAGTGGATTTCATGTGTGTGTAAAATAAGATTCACGGCGGATGAAACAAACTCATCGAAATCATGAAGGTCTGTTCGTCTCACATCTGCGTGTAAGACATCTCAGGAACATCCGTAAATTGCTGGGAATTGGCCATGGCAGGAACACTTTCAGGACGTCTCTGAAACCTTCCCATGTTGGTCAAACTGCTCGAGATCTCACGTATGCGGTTGAGTTTGTGTTGTGGAGAGATTGAAGTGAACAGCAGAAGGGTCTGAGACACCTGTCAGTGACAGAGAGCATGAAGGAGAAGTCGAAGAACGCGGCGCGGACGCGTCGGGAGAAGGAGAACAGCGAGTTTTACGAGCTGGCCAAACTGCTGCCTCTGCCCTCAGCCATCACCTCACAGCTGGACAAAGCCTCCATCATCAGACTCACCACCAGCTACCTGAAAATGAGGATAGTCTTCCCAGAAGGTACAGCAGTCATATCCCATGCATAACAAATGCGATAGATTTTGGACGTCATCTTTTCCCTATAAACGGTATCTGTAAATAATTCGTTCATTTTGGGAAGCCTAACAACATTGCAAGTGTTCTTGTCAATTATGGTAATAATAATAAAAAATAAAATAAAATAAAATAAAATAGTATGTTAATAATAATATAATACAAGTATTATTATTATTAATATTATTAATGATTCTGTAGTTACTAAAATATTACGAATTATTATAATATTATTATTATAATTATTAAAACATTATATTATTTGTTTTAATAGTATTTTGTTCTAGACATGTAGATATATGCCATTTTACTATAGGATTTCATGCACATCATTTGCAGAAAATATAGGACCGAAATCATTATCAAACATGCATTACCAAAGCGCGGTATGAATAAAAGTAATCAAGACGTTTTAGTAAAATTTTAGAAGGCCTGTCCGTTTTTAAGAATGCAAACACGGAGCGAAAACATTTTTTGGTCGTTGCGGCCTTCCACTTCACAGCAGCAGCAACCTTTTTTCCAAGTTAGCAACAAATAAATATTCTTTCTTGAATTTGATTGAAGTATAAAAGGGATTTCGTTCATTTTATTAAAACAAGGAGATCGAGTGTATTTAAATGTAAGTGTGGTTCCCGACACTCGGACACAGACTCATGGTAGTTCTGATTATTAGCGTTATTTTCCACCTTCTGTTCTGCGTGACTGAAGAAGAATAGCGCCAGTTATCACAGTCTGATCAACACTTGACTGACGCGTCTTCATGCACAACATCAGTGCATTATTATTAAGCTATTATTATTGTTAAAAACAACAAAACAATAAAAAAGGGCTAAAAGCGGATCGTGGCTCTATGGATATACCATCACTCAGCACCGGTTTAAGACAGTGTGACACATATAGCTAAACACCGACATTTCATCAGTAACAAGCTCCTGGAGGCTAAACTGATCGTTTGTGTGCGACAAGTAATATCAAGAAAAAAAGACGACCTTAAAGAGTGCAAATGCATCTACATCAACATCTTGACAGTCCTCCTTTTAGTTGCATTTTCACCAAAACACGCACGACTCTTTTTATTTTATTATTATTTAGGCTTAATGGTTTTCATTTTGCGCATTCTTATCCATGTTTAGGTTTTCATCTCTTGCATTTTATTAATAGGCCTATTTACTGTTATATACAGGCTACATTATATAGGCTGTTACATGTTATACTATTGTATTACTAATGACTGTAATCAACATTTTTGAAACCTGCTGTATGCCTAAAAACGATTTTTCATTAAACGGCTCCATCTTTGATAACAGATAAAGAAAAGTTGGAAACATGGGAGAAAAATAATACTACATTTACTAATTACATTTATAACTGTGATAATTACATGTAATTATTTGGCTTGCAGTATGTGTATATGCCAGGTAGATTGGATACAAGCATATGGTTAAATACATTCTCTCTCCATCTTGCCATAGGATAGATACTAAAGTGTAGCATTTTACCATCCACTGGATTGCACCATGTGCTTTACTCATTAGATTGTAAATAAATGTTTTTAAACATACATTGTGAATGAAACAGTTCGCCCGGGCTAAAAGGTCAGTGAGGTCACAGCAAAGATAGCTCACGTGTAGTGCTAGAGGAAATGAGACAGTAAAGTTTTATTAGAAAATAAAGGAAGGTGAAGGTGGTTTTATGGCGGTTATTTATTGCTCGGATGTGAAGAGAATAACTCTGACGGACACTTCTGTCAAATAATTGTCCAATATTACACCAGTTTAATAATTTAGCTTTACACGAAAGGTGTTGTTTTCTGTTTTATTCATTTGTTAATTTGTTTCAGTAAGTCTGTTTTTAGGGATTTCGCTCAGATTTGGTTGTAGTAATTTTCTGTTAGACTATAAGTGATTCCTCTTGGGCGTAAAATCTGTTTTACGATTATTTGAAAATGAAAAACAAACAAAAACAAAAACAAAAACAATGACAAGCTTGTTTATAACGATTGTTTACATTAGAGAATTAAATATGAATATTTTTAAATTCGTTTGAATAAAAGGCTTTCGGGTTGATGTGTTGGAAAAATTTCGGGCCTGTGAAAATAAGCGTTCTCAGCAGCGCGTAAAGAAACGGGTTCACTTACAGCAGAAAGAGAAGATTTGTTTTAATATGAGTTGTGTTTAGTTTTCAGTTCAGTTTTCTTGTCTTGCAAGCAATTGGAACATTTCCGCTGGAGAGCTGCAGTGATGTATTCTTTTGTGTGAAGTGCTATACTCTTATTGCTTATGTAAAGTTTATTATGTGATGAGTTGCGGATATTCAGATCCAATCAGATCTAATAATTCCCATGCGAAATAACAGAACGTCTCTTTTCGGATTCGTCGGCACTGGTTCAGACGTGCATTAGGATACTTAAACGCGCTTTCCGCACAGTAACAATTAGTATTGTTATTTAGAGCACGTATTACTGTTTCGACAATTTATTGTTGTTGTTGTTATTATTATTATTATTATTATTATTTAATAAACCTAAATATTTTACCATAAGCTGTAATTAGAATGATCAGTCTTAGTGGTCGACTGAATTATAGCTTTCACGGTATTTTAAAATATTTAATTTGTTTATATTTTTTAAAAGCAGCAAAAGAAAATTAACTTTTTTTATGACTTGCCAGTTTGTTAAAAACGCTTTCAAACGTTTCCACGAAGATTTTTCCAAGCGGTTATTGGCTCTGTGAGAATGTGGTTATTTTTCAGTGAGCTGTTTGAGCAGTAATGTGATTGTTTCTGCTGGATAAACGCGGAGTCCATGTTTGTTTAATATTAAAGTGGAATCAGAGCTTTTGCTTTCATCTGATGTTTGTTTTCGTGCGATTTGCATTTCAATAAGGATTGTGTGTGTCAGACTGTTTGCTTTATCGAGTTTCACCGCCTGTACGGGACCATCATAAATACTCCTCATTTACATTCAGCGTGTTTACAGTCAATTCAGTGTTAAAATATTGACTAACTGATCGTCAGATGACGATAGACTATTATTTTTGTTGTAGTTATTTTTTGTGTGCTGTTGATGTAGATTTTGATTATGCTTTTTTCCGTCAAAACGAATTTCACATTACAAACATTTTATTTATGCGCTAAGACTGGTTTTAGGTTAGCTCTATTCAATACCGTTATGGATTGTCAGATATTTAAGGCTCATCATAATCCTATTATTATTATTATTTTTTAAATAAACTAAGGTGTTTTTATGAATACGTTCCGCAGGTCTTGGGGAATCTTGGGGCCATGTGAGTCGAGCGAGTTCTCTGGACAATGTGGGCCGAGAATTAGGATCACATCTGCTTCAGGTACACTCTTTAAAATCTGTATATTATTATTATTATTATTATTATTATTATTATTATTATTATTATTATTATTTATTATATTCGAATTGTATTATATTATATTACATTATATTATATTATATTATTATAATGGTATCGAATTCTGAAACTACTTTATCGAACTTTAAAGGACCGTGTATAATTCTACTTAAAATTCGTCTCACAGTTATAGTTTTGCATTGCTAGTATGTCTATTTCTGCGATAAGTCTGAGACCGTCTAAATGTCAATATTTGTCATTCGTGTGTTTCTTGCCAAGATTTTTTTAATGACTTTTTCATAATTCATTTAAATGATTACATTTTTTAGAAGTGCTTTCTACATCTATTTAAATTTGTGCTTATTGCTGTAATAGAGTGTGAGCGCTTAATATTATCTCCTAATTCAAATGTTGAAATTTTATCTCACCTCTACTTCAATTACATGTTTTTTTCCCTAATATTTCTAAGAGCTAATAATGTTTGGATAATATAAGAACTAATCAATGTAAATATATGCATTCATTAATTGTCCTTTAAATTTTCTTTAGACATTGGATGGCTTCATTTTTGTGGTAGCTCCTGATGGAAAAATTATGTACATTTCTGAAACCGCATCAGTGCATTTAGGCTTGTCACAGGTAAAGTGCACATTTTCCTATTTACTAATCACTTTTCTTTAAAGCCTATTTCTATTCAGCCTATGTCACAATGTTTCAGCTTTGACTGCAATGACAAAAGTCCATTTTAACAGGTAGAGCTGACGGGGAACAGCATTTATGAATACATCCACCCCGCAGACCACGACGAGATGACTGCGGTCCTGACGGCTCACCAGCCGTATCATTCACACTTTGTCCACGGTGAGACATCCACTGCACACCTTTGCACACAAATCAATTCATCTTCCCTCAGACCGCTCCTTCACCGTCTTCTGCTTGCTGTTCTTTTTCTAGAATATGAAATGGAAAGATCTTTTTTCCTGAGAATGAAATGCGTCCTTGCTAAAAGAAACGCAGGCTTGACGTGTGGTGGTTACAAGGTAGGCCGTTAGAGTTTCATTCCTCTTTTATGTGTGGTAAAAATATATTCATTATGTACAGTTCGTATATATCTTTTTAGCTATTTTTAATGATATTGTGCTCATGTGGTATCATATTTTAAAACATTAGTAATGACAAATATAGGGACTTGTTGATAACGTGATATAGTTGATTTATGTGCAAGCCAAGGCAGATAATATTTACATGTAAGCCCTAACAGAAGGTATCATGGAGATTATCACAGTTGCAGCGAACTGTAATACGGATGCATGTGTGTGTGCGTGTGACCATGATTTCCGACAGGTAATTCACTGCAGCGGCTATCTGAAGATTCGTCAGTACAGTTTAGACATGTCTCCGTTTGACGGCTGTTATCAGAACGTGGGTCTGGTGGCTGTAGGTCACTCTCTCCCCCCCAGCGCAGTAACCGAGATCAAGCTCCACAGCAATATGTTCATGTTCAGAGCAAGCCTGGACATGAAACTCATTTTCCTGGACTCCAGGTACCATGGGTTCATATGCTTACACATTCTGCTGTGTTGCTAGTTTTATTGACAATAATATAGGCAATAGCGACCATGAATGGAAATCCTTCTTTTTGGCATTTTGCAACTTTTTAGAGATTTAAAGATTATATTATCAGCATAACAATTTGAGTAAAACATTGGCGTTTGAAAATTCAGAGTTAAACATAAATATCAATATCAATGTTTTTCAGTATTTTTTGGCATTTCACCCTTTGGCATGCACTCAAGCTGCGATCGTGTTTTCCAATGTTCCACAGAGCATCTTTTGCTTCAACTGAAGTGAAAACACCTGACTTTTTTTTCTGTCATACAAACTAAATAAGGCCAGAATCCTCAATATGTACATTTAATTTAGTCATAATCTTTATAGAAATAAATTTAAATTTAAATTTAACATTGTGCTCTCAGAACCTCATTGTCTCTGTATGTATGCCTACATGTCATAAGCATTCTTATATATATTTATATCTTATATATAAAATGCAAATTATTTTGAAACCACCAAACAGTACTTTCTTGTCTGTGTCTGTGCACGTGTGCCTCTATGATTGTGTAAATGCAGCTTTGTATATATACATGTTCTGCTCTCTGTGTACATATGCAGCTGTGTTTAGTGAGCCACACATGCGTTGGGCTTACGTTTAACCAAATTTGTCCCGTTCTCGCACGTGCCAGTGTGTGGACAGGTGTTTGCGCTCACGCCAACAGCATTGTTATTCCGTTCTCTGTTCTGTGTTTGTCAGGGTTGCGGAGCTCACTGGCTACGAGCCACAAGACTTAATAGAGAAGACACTTTATCATCACGTCCACAGCTGTGACACTTTCCATCTCCGCTGCGCGCACCACTTGTGTGAGTTAGGTTTGTTTTTCCTCATTCCTCTGGTCACGTCCCCTTTACAGCATCTAATAATAACAGCAGCTTTAGAGATGACTGACATCGCTCACCATCACGAGGGTACAACTGAGCGCGGTAATTGATAATACCACGTTACAGGAGATGATTATGATTTCCCTGTCTCAACATACTGATTTGAGCATGAGCTTAGATTAAACATGCAATCTATTAGTAACTAAATTAGTGAACCAGATTGAAAATGAGAATTTTTTTCTACACGTTTAGTCCTTAAAAACACCATTTTCTATTATTCATTGTTTTACCTATTACATTCCTGATTGCAGCACAACACAGCCTATTAAGAGACACAATATTTGATATTATTTGCTATAAATAGTTATTAGGCTGAAAGAGAAACGCCAGCTTATGGTTTAAACATGCAAATGAAAGCAGTAATTAGCTAGCTTCCATGAATAAAAACGATTAAATGAACCACACATTAAGGGCAACTAATAAAACAGCAAATTAATGAATTGTTTTTTTCATTCTGGTTCGCAAAAGAAGCATATGTGAGGTGAAAGTGTCAGAAATGAGAAATAAGATTTTTTTAATTGACAGAGTGTGTTTTTTTTCTCTCTGTAGTGTTGGTAAAAGGACAAGTCACCACCAAATACTACCGATTCCTGGCTAAGCAGGGTGGGTGGGTGTGGGTACAGAGTTACGCTACTATCGTACACAACAGCAGATCGTCCAGACCGCACTGCATCGTCAGCGTCAACTACGTCCTCACGTGAGTACACTATATAAAGATAGGCGTTACTGAATCTTTTTATGCGAAACAGCATGAGGTCTTTATACACTGTTGTTTAATTTTCAGCAATTACATTCAGATAATGAACAGGCTATAAAGTCATGCATTTATTATCATTTTATTTTAATTTTTTATTTTATTTGTAATTACTAATTAAAATAACTTTTTATATTTTAATATATTTTGAAATCTAATTTATTTGATGTTATGGCAAAGCTGAGTTTTCAGCAGCCATTACTGCAGTCTTCAGAAATGAATGCTAATATGCTTATTTGCTGCTCAAGAAACATTCCTTATTGCTACCAGTGTTGAAAACAGTTGTTTTTTTCAGGATCCTTTGATAAATAGATCAAATATCTATGTGAAATAAAAATCTGTTGTGTTTTAATTTATTTCTAAATAATTTCTTAATAATGTTTAAAACTTCTAACTTTTGAACAGTAGTTGAAATGCATGTAAAATAATATTTTCAAAATACTTATAACATGGCATACTTTAATGAAAAAATGTAAACAAATTAAACCGCCACACTTTAGTTTGGGGACTCATTATTAACTAACAATTAACTATGTATTTTGCCTCATTAAGCTCCCAATATCCTGCTTATTAATAGTTAGTAAGGTAGTTAAATAGTTAAATTTAGGTATGGAGTAGTATTAAGGGATCTAGAATAAGGCATTTTTATGTGCTTTATAAGTACTAATAAACAGTCAATGTGCTAGTAAAATGCGTGCTAATATGCAACTAGTTAATAGTGAGAAATGGTCCCTATCCTATACCCTCAAATTGTTCAATAATGCAATTCCATACACAAACTTGAATCCATTTGTTCATGACTAACATGCATGCAGTGTATTAGGCAAAAGTGTAGCATGTCATATCATTTCTTAAAGCTTCTGTCTACAGTTGTGTTGAATTGCCCACATTATTCCACTATTACACAGCTAAAAGGCCTATAACTAGCAATAGGTTTAATACAGTATCATTAAGGTTCAGATTTATGGTGTTTGCAAGTCCAACCATGACAGTGACTGAGCTGCCCTGATGCTCATCAGTCAGTCTGGGGTGTCATTCCTGTTCTTGCTTTATATAATATGCCAGCTGCATGTACAGGAACTGCATGGGAGCCAGGGGTCGCGGATGATTTATTTGTCATGCATTCATACTGACAAACTCTGTGCATTACCACAATGAACTTTTCCACTAGAACTCTCTGGAAAGAATGAGGTAGGATTGAGCAATGGAGCCATCGCTCACACTAAGGTTTCGAGCGAGGGACGTATGGAAGAGTGAAGCGCAGCATTTGTGCACACATTTCCAGAGAGCCCATTAGAACTGATGCCAGCATCTGGAGCATCGACCCCCCCACCAACCCCCCAGCCCCAGCCCTGCTTGTTCTGCCTCCTTTGCTATCTATCTGTTACAGATGTAAATGAATTGCGCGCCATAAAAACCTTCATTAAAACAAAGTGGATTGGTTTTAATATGCCAGTCTGCCAATAGCTCGTGAGTGTCAGATAGCTCTTCAGCCACAGCTATAAAGGAAAAGTGTTTATGAGGTTTAATTAATAGGCTGTAAAGATGATGAGTGTTTATAGCTCACAGCTTGCTAAGAGTGTCCATGAATGGAGTTCTCTCTTTTTTTGTGATATTCCCCGCCATCGTCCGTGATTCAGTTTCCTTGAGAAGAATGATTTCCATAAAAGTGTGCGTGGCGGTGTAGACATCACGAGTGCGAGTTCTGTTTCCTGTTTATCCTCTCCACATGTGCTCTCATTCAGAAATGCACAGCTAGCCTTCAGTGAGAAAAGGAAGCGAGGTGGATATGTCTGCCATCTTATCGTGGTGTTATCAGAGTCTGCTCACACGGGCTGTGAGGTGTGAAATGAGATTGTGTGTGTGTGTGAGAATGGTGGCTCAGCTGAATGAGATTGTGTGTATCTGCAAAACTACTGACACCGGCCAACGTGTTGCATCACCTTAAGGCTTTTGGCTTCTGTCTACAGGCCTTGACCTCAGAAAAACTTGTTGTTTACGTAGAGCGTACAAGCACGGCGTCAACTTCAGGAGATCGCACGGATCTGCGAGTGCATTTGCGCGGATGCATGTGAGAAAGTGTATGTCAGTCTTTTTCCAAGATGTTGCCATCTGCGTGCAATCCCATTAGTCTGCATGCTGGCTGAGCCAGGCTGCTAGGCCTCAGGAGGGAAGCTGGCGTCTGCACCTGGCTAGCATACGCTCTAGCCGTCGTTTTCTGAAAGTTATACATCACTGGGAACAGAAATCCATACAGCACTTTACTGAGAAATCAATTCCCATTTCCTAGTTATGCCTTATGTGGTGATCCCTGTGTGGGTTTGATTTAGCCAGACATAGCTCTTAATCTCACTGTGTATTTGAACAGAGCCTCCAGCCCTCCGCCGTATGTTTGTAGGAGCCTTGTTCCAATCCTGCAGGAGAAACAATGCAATTCATTTTCTGTCCTTGAGTCTTCCTCACACACTGCTTCACAAATGAGCATGGAGCCTGAAGTATCTAAAAAAAGCCTGCCCGTACATTTCTCTGAGTGGTAAACTGAAAAGGAAAAATGCACCAGTAAACACTAATACCAAGGCAAGCCATTGTAAACCATGTAGTTTCACACCCAGTTGGGTTCGAGACTCAATGTTGCTGTCATTCCCCAACAGGGACACGGAATACAAAGGACTACAGTTGTCCTTAGATCAGGTGACGTCCACTAAACCCTCGTTTGCGTACAACAGCCCCACCAACCCCATCAGCGAGAACAGAAGAGTCGGCAAAAGCAGAGTCTCGCGTACCAAGACCAAAACAAGACTCTCTCCCTATTCACAGGTCAGTATCACAGTAATGCCTTGCATTTGGCTAGTATGTACATTGGGAACTCTAGGAAGGTCTTCTGTTGCTGGGAAGACTTCTAATGTGATTTACACAACTAGGACATGTCTAGTCATTCCTTAAGTAACATTTCCATAAATCAATCATTGCCTTCTAATTTTAGGCATTGCGTTAGGGATAGGGTTAGGGGTTGGAACAACATGCAGTCATTGCACTATAATTTTAAGGGTAGGTTTGAGAGAAGGTTGAGGATATATGTAGGACTCGGACTGGATGATAGGAATGTTGGATGTTGATCCAGCGTCATGTTCTATGTGTGTAAATCAGCCCTCACTGATAAAGTTGTACGTTTTGTCATGTTACTGGAGGCACCCCAACACGACACATTTTCAGACTCTTCCAGATCAAATACACCAGTATCAGCACATTTGTGGAAACTCTGAGACGTGAAATGGGTTGATCAGATAGAAATACAGTATGTAACTTGTGTACTGATGACATGCCTCCAGGAAAAGGGTGAGGAAAGACTGTATTAACACATATTCGTTTTTTTTTGTGCAGTATCCTGGTTTCCCCACAGATCGCTCGGAGTCGGATCAGGATAGCCCGTGGGGAGGGAGCCCACTCACGGACTCTGCATCTCCTCAGCTTCTGGAACAGTGTGAAGGCATAGAGTCCTCATGCGTGTACCGGCAGTTCTCGGAACCACGGCCGCTGTGCTACGGCCTACCGCTGACAGACGACCACCATACCTCCAGCGACCTCTACGGCCACACTCACTCCGAGTCCTGCGAAAGGGGTCGCTGTAAGGCTGGGCGATACTTCCTGGGCACTCCTCAGCCCGGACGAGAGGCATGGTGGGGTGCAGCCCGCTCTGTCCTTCCGTTACCCAAGTCTTCGTCTGAGAACGGGGACAGTTTTGAAGGCGTGATGCCCCACATCACCTCTATCCATAGCCTGCAAGGTGTGTTTCTTTCAATGGATCTATGGTTAGAAACCAAATGTTTTTCATTTTGGTTCGTTCTGAGGAGAAACAATTTGCTTTGATCTTCCACAGACTCCTCAACCTGAGTTTATAGACAGGAGCATTCTGAAAAACATGCAGAACAGGGGTGCCCAAACTCAGTCCTGGAGGGCCGATGTCCTGCAGAGTTTAGCTCCAACTTTCCTCAACACACCTGCCTGGAAGTTTCTAGCATGCCTAATAAGGTGCTTGATTGGGGTTGGAGCTAAACTCTGCAGGGCACCGGCTCTCCAGGACCAAGTTTGGGCACCCCTGATCTGAAGGTCCAAATTTCTCGCCTGGTAATGAGTAATAGCTGAAGATCTGAATGATTCTCGACTCATCTGTCTGTCTGTAGACAAGGGGTCTCCAGCCCTGCTCCTGGAGAGCTACTTTCCTGCAGACTTTAGTTTCAACCCTGCTCCTACACACCTGCCTGTAATTTTTAAGTAACACTGAACACCTTGATTAGCTGATTCAGGTGTGTTTGATTGGGTTGGAGATCCCTACTGTAGACAGTATTTTACAAATCTGGTCTTCTGGTTTATCAAGGGGGCCCAAACTCGGTCCTGGAAGGCCAGTGTCCTGTAGAGTTTAACTCCAACCTCAATTAGGCACACCTGGACCAGCTAATCAAGCTTCCATGCAGGTGTGTTGAGGCAAGTTGGAGCTAAACTCTTCAGGACATTGGCCCTCAAGGACTGAGTTTGGGCACGCCTGTGGTATATGAATCCCTTGACTTTATCCATAGAGTTTGTTTAACCATGGTAACACTGTTTTCTCCCACTTGCAGTGAGGGGTCACTGGGACGAGGACAGCGTGGTCAGCTCACCTGACACGAGCGATTCAGGCGACCGATACCGTGGTGACCAATGCCGCGCAAGTCCTCAAGAGCCCAGCAAGATTGAGACGTTGATTCGAGCCACACAACAGATGATCAAAGAGGAGGAAAGTCGTCTGCAGTTGAGAAAGGCTCCTACAGAAATCCCTTTGGAGTCTACAAACGGTCTGGCCAAGAGCCACGGCTCCTCGTTTCACAGTACCGACTATCCCCAGTCGGCATTGCAGAGTGTGGTGTGTCGGGGGCCGGCTCAGGTTATAAGCCCCGCCCCTAGTCCTGTTCCTCTGTCCCGTCTCAGCAGCCCCATCCCTGACAGACTGGGTAAAAGTAAAGACTTCCTGCAAAATGAGCTCTCCTCTTCTCAGCAACACCAGCAGCCACTGCCCCTGACGGGCACATGTGCTGTCTCTCCGACTCCAGCACTATACCCCTCACACCCCCGCCAGTACCTGGAAAAACACACGGCCTACTCGCTCACCAGCTACGCACTAGAACATCTGTACGAGGCAGACAGCTTTAGAGGATACTCCCTGGGTTGCTCAGGTTCCTCCCATTATGACATGGCCACTCATCTACGCATGCAGGCTGAACAAGCACCCGGCCATAAAGGCACCTCTGTCATTATCACCAACGGCAGCTGATGCTTATCAAATCACGAACCGCCACGCAGTGCTTCACCCTCTCACTCAAGCTAGCCTAGAAGTTCTGATTTGATTTTGTTTTTTTGTTCCTACAAATTCTACAAATACTTTTTCCTTAATTCTTCATTGTTTTTGAGTAAAAAAAAAAGTAAACATCCTTAAAACAAACATTTACTTAAGAAGCAAAATTGCTTACGATTTTCAGTTTTTTTTTTTTAAATACTGAGTTTTATGCTTAAGAAGAAAAATAAAAAGCTAATAGAAAGTAAATAAATCTTAAATTATGCAATCTTGTATAAGTAAACTGATCTTATTTTAAGGATGTTTAGATATTTTTACTGGAAAACAAAGCAAAAAATACTGTATACTGCAGTATATTAAGGGATGTGAGTTCTTGATCTGTGAATCTGTGAAAGAACATTTGATTCATTTGTTCACAGATAAGGGATTCCATTAAAAGGGTTTGTTTGTCAAATACTTTATATACCTGATTATTACTTTTTTGTTTTCTTGACCACTATTATAAGCTGTAAATGCTTGAATGAATGGGGACTGTCCAAATCAGAGAGATTTAATGAGAAGCACGAATTACGTGACCTTGTAACAGCACATTGATAGGATAGTTTCAAAAATCCACACAGCAAAATCATTTAATTAATTTTATTTTCTGTAGTTCACATTTGGATTTGGGTTACTGAATTGTTGGGTCACAATACTTTGTGGTTAAGCGATATGTAAATTGAAATTTTGGATTTTTTTTTTTTTTTTATTTCTCGTTCATTAGTTTGTTTGTTTTTGATGCAACAGTTCTACATCCATGACCTCAAATTCCATCCAGGTTTTAGTCGTTCGCACTCTATACTTGAGACACAGCAGTAGCCTGATTTTAACCAGTCCATCTGTGGCATTGGGGGAAATGCATTATAATATAACAAGAAAAATTGAAGTAGCATGCAAAGTGCAGGTTATCGTAGGACTGAATCTTAGCTCATTTGTGTACTGGGATACTTTTTGTAGTTGCATATGCTGTCCATCTGTGTTTGGACCCAATTCAGTCTTTTAAGTCAAAGGCTTGAAGATTCAATTTAAGACTTTTATTTTTTTAAACAAGAAACCGGTTGAGCACATTATTGTGTTATAGAGTTGAACAAATGATTTTTGTCCTTCTGCAAGCCTCTAACATGTCAGCCTTTAAAATGAAAACCGAGATTATGCAATTCTGAAACACATCTGATTTTATTCAAACAAATGGAACAATAATAGAAATGAACTAAGTGACGACTTTTGCGCTGGTTCGATTAGAAGGTCTGGAAATGTGTTTTTGGCCCGATTGATGATTGACTGCTGCGGTGCTGGAGGGCTTTGAGTCGAGCTGCTGTTTGGTGTTTTGAGGTTCCACACTGGAGGAGTCCAAAGTCTGATATGGACGTTAAAGGGGGGATTTTCTGACAGACTCGACCCCGTACCTCACTCCTTCTTCATGTATTTATAAAAAAAAAAAAAAAAAAAAAAAAAAAAACTGACTCTGTTTGGAAAGCTGTTTTTCTCTAAATGAGAGAAACTCTGAAAAAAAAATAATATTTATGATGTACATACGCAAAATACATCCCTGCCCCCCACCCACACCAAATAAAATGATGCAAAAGTTGCAGAATGGTATTGCAAAATGTATTTATTATGTGAATGAAAAATGTCTTTTGTTTTAAAATATCACAGTGTGTGTGTGTTTATTTATAATTTTCAGTTTTGCATCCAAATTACATGCCATTGTTTCCTTTCACGCGTCAATGTTTTTAAACATACAATGGAAAGTATTTTAATTTGTTTTCATATTACAGCAAAACTGTTTAGAATAATATATTTCGAAACTGGTTCTGCCTTTGCTTTTAGTCTTGACATTGTTCATCCAGCGCGACCTTGGAGAACTCAGGTGAAAAAGATCTTGAAATAACAAATATATCCACATAAATTTGATCTTTATTCATGTTTAATATGACATTTCATACTCACTTGAGAAATTAATAAATGATTGCAAAGATGTTCATTCATTGAAAGGCTGCATGGTTTTTATTTTTTAATGCTTATTCATTTTATTTTTGAAACTTTTTTGATATTACAATATTACAATACATATTGATTTTACATCATTGGCACTCACTCTCATAGACAAATGATAAATTCTTTTTTACCAATAAGTAAAATACTATCGATAATAACATTTTCAATCTATGAAGATGTGTTTGGAGACTATGAAGATTCTATCACTGCAGCAAATTATAGTTCTATATAAATAGTTTTTTTGGCAAACATTTATTTGCACAAATGTATTATCTCAGTTCTGTGTATGGCTGAATCAACATGTAAAGATTCCTGAGTTTGGTGGAACTAAACGAATGTTGTAATTCAAAAATACAGAAGATATATTTATGTGCATTTGCCCACCGGTGTTTTCTTTTTGCTTTAGGGATTTTTTTTTTTTTTTCTGGCTGCAAATCATGAAATGACTAAAACACACATTGTGGAGTGCAAACATTCAGAAAGAGCTCTTTGAGAGCATTTGTAGCGTCATTTGACCGCTCTGTATTTCATGTGTGCTGTGAAGGAAGCTCAGGTAAACGCTTGGCCAGCCTGACAGGTGTGTTGCTGGGCAACAGTGACTAACACAGACAGCATTAACACACATCAGTGAGCGGAGCTCCATCACAGCTGCTGCAGGCCTGACTTCACATATCCGCAAATCTAACGCCGCATTTCGGTGCTTGTTTGTTGTGCCTCATACATATTACAAGACATTAAATACACTGGAAAAGTTGACATCCTTGTGTGACTTGCAATATTCTAACTCCATTTTACATTTCACAAATTGCAAAAAAAAAAAAAAAAAAAAAAGCAAGTAACACATTCAATTAAATGTGACATTTTGAAGTAGAAATTTAATTTTTTTTTTTTTTTCATTACTTCAGTATTTATAATTTACGGTGTAATTGAGAAACTACATGGAATATTTGTGGATGGAAAATGTATTTATGACAACAGGAAGATCATTTTGACATACAAGCAAAAAAAAAAAAAAAAAAGTTTTTTAAAATCAGGACCTAAAAGTGCATACTGTAAACAATTTCTAAGTTGTAAATATTTTACAAGAAAATACATTTTCAGTCTGCTTTTTCTACTTAAAAATTTCAAGTTTAATTAAATTGCTTTTAATGATTCTTTGTGATTATTTGTCAAATTTAATAGCAATGTCTGAACAAAAATAGTTTCTAATTTTTTTTAGACATTGAAAGAACTATCACTTAAAAATTACTAGTAAATTTCACAAATTATTACTTAGAAACTGTTTTTTTTTTCCTGTTTTAAATATTCTAATCCTACAATCTTTGTTTTATTTATTTATATATTTGTATATTATGATTCAATATGATCTGAAAAAAGTCATGTTATCCATGTACATATTGTGTCAGATATCCAATACTATTGTACCATCCAATATAGTTGAAATGTAATGATTTCACATTATATTAATTTATATTTGGAAGTGTATTTAATGCTATGTTCTGCTCATGCACTGATATCATCCTATTTATGATTTTACTTGCTTTTTAGACCTATGAAACGCAAAAGACGTCAGCAAAATACTGAGAATTGTGCTTGTACTATTATGTTGTCAAAACTCATTACCTTGAAATTTACATGAATTTGTAAGTAAAGATTTTCTCATAAATATCAGCACACACACAAAATGTGTATGTGAGATTAGAATATGTATTAGAAAATGCTTTAACTCATGAAAAAATACCCAAGCACATCAAAGTGAAAAAAGAGATCCAATTTAACTGACAGACACAAAGATATAGTGTTTCTGAGAGTCAGCTGTATTGTCAGAGAGTGTGAATGTAATGCATTTTCATGTCTATAAGTTGAATAGCTGCTTGGTGAGTGAAGCATGGCCCTTAAAATGCATTAGAGACGTTACTGCATTTGACACGTCTTGTATAAAATACATCAGACAGGGATATTTGTGTCTTGGTCTGAGTGAGGAACAGCTCTGGAAAATCTAACCTTTACGTCTGACTATTGAGTGGCAGAAGCGTGAGATCAGGGGGAGGAAGAATATTTCACCTCAACGTGTTTTCGGTGTTGTTTCCTAGTCACATAAATTTGATTATGACTCCAACAGCTGACTGCAGAGTTTGTACTCGGTTAGGTTTTGTAATTGGGTGAAAAAGAACTGGAACCAGTAATTGAGGAAATGAGTGTAATCTTTCTGGTTCTCACAGCACGTCTAGAGAGAGCCAGCGCGTGAAAACACTCTGACAATAATAAGGCGAACTGTTTCTTTCACCTACCCTTGGAAAGTTGAGGTGAGTTCTTTTCATCCATCCATGACACAAGCCTTTAATCATTCACAGAGTCTGATTTAATGAGGAACACCGTTTGTGTTTTACACCCTTACGTTCCCACCAAGGCTGGTTAACATGAATAACTCCAAAACAATTAGAGCTATACTTTCAGAATACCTGAATACAGATATATAAAATATGTCTGGGGTCCCAATCTTTTTTTTTTTTTTTAATTTAAAGACAGATTTTAAAATAGATGTCAGCTTGTAATGCAAGCGCAATACAGATTTAAAGAAATACAAGTCTGATGTATCACCACAGTTGGAAAAGTTGGAAAACAAACAGAGGTGCACATTTCCCTGCTGTCACCCTCAAAGAAAGACAAGAAGGCGCAAATGCAGATTGGCTAATCCTGTAGCGTTTACAGCCGGGCTTAGGAGCATGTACCCGACCGAAACCAGAGAGCCTTGTTGTAGCTCAGCCCAGACAGGTGAAACCCTGCTGGTGCCTTCAAACGTGTGTGGGGCACAAATGCTCAAAACACCATGTGTTACATTCTCCACACCAACCGCACATACAAACCGCTACGCTTTTACACGTTAAACGTGAATACTGAGCACTGATTAATACAGATGGGCATTAAAAGTGCACAGCATCAAGTCAATCCTGTAAAATACATTTTATAGAAATACTTTATGAGAGTATGAAATCACAAAGGTGTCCTAGAGGAACCACAGGTGCTGTTTTTTACATTAACTATGGACATGTTTCTCTAATGTTTGACTTCTAGTTAATTCTTAGAATACTGTAAAAATCTAACTACGTTTTGTCTTAATTATCTATTGATTTTGAATGTTTAGAAAGACAATTGTGTTTGTGTATACATACATACACACACAATGCCATTTTAATAAATTTTAAATCTACTTTATACTAGATGTTCTTAACTGAAAATGATGTGATACTTAAAAGCTTACAACCCCATCTCCCAGGAAAAGATAACTATTTTATGAGGTGGTGATTTCATTGGGTTTGTATGGTTCGATTCATGTAAAAACAGATGATTTTAGAAATAAAATAAGCATGAATATCCACCCCACCACTAAACACAACCAGCAGAGCTTGTACAAATTAGCCACCAATTCACTAAACTGTAAAATAGTTTTGAAAATCTTACGCTTGCTTACGAACCACATTGTTTGGATTCATATGAAACGTCACTTTGTAAAATAGGTCAATTTACTCATGAGATTGGGTTGGCATAGTAGGTCTTGTAACAGGGTCAGAAATGACCTTTTTCCATTAAGGGGCAATTATATTCGTGAGGGATTATTACAAAAACCATACCATGTTGTCTCTAATGTCAAATACTTGAAGTAATATTGTAAACTGTTGTCAATAACAATAGACTTTTTAAAATTGTATCTAAATTATACAAGTAAAAAACAGGAGCTCATTGGGCTGCACTATTATGACAAAAATCATTATTATAGATTATTGTTCTTTATATTAATGTTTTCGTTTAATTTTGGACACAGACAAACATGTCGGTCCATGACATTAGCCACGTCTAGCACAAGTTATGCAAAAACTAACGCAAAAACATCACTAAAGCTATGAACTTTGAATCTTTTATTTACATTGTCTGCAATGTGTTGTTTATTATGAGGGAGTTCAGCTCCAGCATTTTGCCCCCTTTTCTTGAATTTATGGGACATTTTTGTTCATTTCGGTGGCATTTTTGCCACAAGCCCTTGTTATATTACATAACCCTGTAATATAATATAAAACGAGTCCTAAACACAAGTGTAGCTTGCTGTTGTCTAGAAATAGTGCAGAATCATAAATATTTATAATTCGTCTAAATTCTTTTTCCTTTTCTATTAATAGCCGCAGGACAAAGAGAGAAGACAGGAAGTGATAGGGAACAGGATGAGGAAATTAGATAATCCAGCGGGTTGAAGCATACAGCGGGGAAAATAAGTATTGAACACGTCACCATTTTTCTCGGAAAATATATATTTCTAAATGTGCTGTTGACATGAAATTTTCACCAGATGTCGATAACAACCCAAGCAATCCATACATACAAATAAAGTAAAACAAATCATTTCAGAAATTAATTTATTATATTTAATTTATTCCATAAAATGGAATGACACGGGGAAAAGTATTGAACTACTGAAATGTATTTAATACTTTGTACAAAGCCTTCAAGACGCCTCCTGTATGGAGCAACTATTCACATACATTACTCAAGTGGGATTTTGGCCCATTCTTCCACAGAGTCTTTAAATCGTGAAGGTTCTGTGGTCCTCTTTTATGAACTCTGATTTTTAGTTCTTTCTATTGGATTCAAGTCAGGTGATTGGCCGAGCCATTTTAGCAGCTTTATTTTATTTTTCTGAAACCAATTGAGAGTTTCCTTGGCTGTGTTCGGGATCATTGTCTCGCTGAAATGTCCACCCTTGTTTCATCTTCATCATCCTGATACTGTAAGTGTTGGGACTGAACCAGCTAATATTAATTTCCACTGACAAGGGGCAGGATTGCTTTCTAATTACCGATAGATTTTAGCTGGTGTCTTGTCTTTCCATGACTTTTTGCACCTCCCTTTCTTCATGTGTTCAATACTTTTTCCCTGTGTCATTCCATTTTATTACACATAAATTCATTTATGAACATATTTGTTGTGTTTTCGTTGTATGTATGGATTACCTACTGACATCTGGTCAACAGGACCTTTAGAAATATATTTACTGAGAAAAATGGTGACGTGTTCAATACTTATTTTACCCGCTGTATGTGCTATGCCACCATTCACAAGTTATTGTTTTTAAGAATGAAACATTATTTATCAAATTCGCAATAATGCTTTATAAAGCAAATAACATAACTAAAGCTTACTAAAATGGCTAAAGCATGAAGATAATGCTTCATGGTAGATTTGCGATGTTTTCTGTTGTGCATGTGCGAGATTTGAATAAAGACCAATCATTGCTCACTTGGCTCACACGTCTGTAATGCGTTTGTGTGTGTGAGTGACTTTGATTCTTTTTTTTATGTTCTCATTGATCCCTCTGTTCCCAATTTCACGCACAATTTCTAAACAGCTTTTGCCTGAGGGTTGTTTTCACAACCTTTCCTCTCTAATGCTAGTGAATCCTGAAACACCTCCGCTGTGTTTTCTCAAGGCAGACTGCTCTCATCTCCCTCTCCCACCGCATCAAAGCATGGCTTAAGTCTGATAGCGCGGGAAAAACCCTCTTATCCGCTGCAGTGCTTTTATTGGTCTTCATGGGTGGGACTGGTGTTATGTTATGCTCAGGACAAGAGAAATGCAACACAGTTATTTGAGCCTTCTTGTACGTGTGTGATCCAAACACGGCTTTTATTCCCTATAAAACTCAGTGTGAATCACTATGGCAGCATGTAAAGAATCAAACATTAATAACATATGAAGTGATATGTCAGTTGTTAGCAACGCTTAGGCAGTTTTGAAGTGTTACTTGTTTGTTGAAAATTCAATGTTTTGTCTTCAAAAGCATTAAAATAACAAATGTTATTCTCTTTATAGGAACTCTTAAAATAGGATTCTCTTTAGGCCTGTGATGCTAACACAACAGATTGTGAGATAAATCGACTGCTTGTGACATTGATGCTTTGCTATTTTATCTTGGTGTTTGCAAGATCTTGGGTGAGATCTAAACAGAGTTCTGCATCATGGTAATGAATGAAATATTAATTAAGATGATACTATGTGTAGCATAATGATGTGTTGACGTGTTATGCACAGGCTGCTATACCCTGCCTGGCACGTGATAGATAAATAAATCAAAAAAAGACCAAAGCGTTCTGAAAACTGAGAAAATTACCATCAGGTCAATGCTAATTATGCTTTGCAGGATCAACAATCCACTAAAAGTGTTAATTCGCTCGAATACTGCATTATTTACACTACATTATTAATCATGCTATATATATATATACACATTCAGGAAAAACCAGAACTATCTAAATAAAATATATGTGCATGATTAAAAAAGAAAAAGGAAAAAAAAAAACTTAGTTGTCAAAAATACATTTATTTTTATTATAACTTCCAATTAGTGAAAAAAAATCACACCTTTAACCCAAGAAAGGCCATGACTGGAACATTAAATCAGTAAGTTATTCTTTTAATGCACTGCAGACCTTTGCCTCTTTATGATGTTGTTATAATTAAAAATAATAATAAAAACACTAATGAATGCAGTAAATGAATTACTAAATTACTGATAAATATTAAAGTAACATGTTATTTATAGGGAATACTAATACAGCTTTCATTTTCTATTTTAATTTTATTAAAAGTTATTTTGTAATTTTTTAGTAGCTTTTGTTTTATATATGTGACCCTGGACCACAAAACCAGTCTTAAGTAGCGTGGGAATATTTATAGCAATAGCCAAAATTACATTGTATGGGTCAAAATGATTGATTTTACAAAAATCATTAGGATATTAAATAAAGATCATGTTTCATGAAGGTATTTTGTATATATATATATATATATATATATTTTTTTTTTTTTTACCTAAAATATATCAAAGCTTCATTTTTTATTAGTAATATGCTTTGCTAAGAACTTCATTTGGACAACTTTAAAGGCGATTTTCTCAATATTTTGATTTTTTTTTTTTTTTTTTGTACCTTTAGATTCCATATGTCAAATAGTTGTATCTTGCCCAAATATTGTCCTATCCTCAATTTTGATAAAAACACTTATGACTGGTTTTGTGGTCCACGATCACATATATGTTTTATAACTTTTTTGTTGTTTTTTGTTTTAATAGTTTTGGTTTTAATTTTTAGTTTTACTTTCAGCTAACTAATAACTCTGGTTCAAAATATAACTCTTTTTTTTCCTGACATGATTTCTGTGAAGGGCAGTAGGATTTTGAAAGCTGCTGCCAGGCTCTTTTCTTTTGTAGGAACTCAAGAATAGGCCTTTCTCTTTAAGAGGGCAGCTCTTGTTGCTCAAATAGATCTGAAGCACAGAGAAGCTCTTAACTGGGCATTTTGCATGAAGAAATCAAGCCTAATGCCGGATTATTTCAAGAGGCACATGCCAGTTCTTGCCATCTGTATCTTTAAGCAATATTACACGCAAAAAGTCGATCATAAACCTCTCTCTTCCAAAAGAAAAAAAGAAAACCTGTACAGCTCAACACAAACACCCTGAGTGCACTGAACACCAGTTTGTATAATTTTGGATAACAGAAAATGAAAGTGAAAATGTCTAGGCGTTGTTTGGGAAACTAGTGCGTGTGTGCATGTGTGTGTGGTATAGAGGAGTGTACGAGTGGGGAAGTACTCATGACCATCTGTCTGACCACCAGAGCGGACGGGTGACAGCAGCCAGGGGAGACGCATGCTTAAGGAGATAATGGATGACAAAAGATGGGGCTCTGGATCTACACTGTGTGTGTGTGTGTGAATGCGAAAGCGCTCTCCTCTCTAGCCGACTGAGACAGCAGTCTCTTCACATGGAGCAAGCACATGGCTCCTCATTAAAGCCGGTGTTTAGCACGCAACAGATTGGTGCTGAGGGTACCTGCGGGGTCATCTCTGGCGTCTCGGCAGAACCGCCGGACCACTACTCCCATTCTTTAACATACAAATTGCTTTTTTTGTGCTGGAGGATCTGAGATTAATTGCACACACCATTTGGTGCTGCTTGTTCAAAGCCCTCAGTGTTTTTTTTTTCCTCCTCTTGCTTTGATTCTGGTTAGAGATTAGCTCAACAGAGATTGCATCACATTAAGGGGCTTTTTTTCTTCCCAGTGCTACCGCAGGGGCCACGGGGGCCTGTGTGGTTTACATTTTAACATCCACAACAAGTGGATTTGCTGTCAGAAAATGCACACACATTTTTTCCCCCAGAGCCTTTAGTCAACATGTCCACATCATGTCGTGTTTTACATTTTATGTTTTGAGGTAAAAAAAAAAAAAATCATACATGTTGAAATTAAGAATTTAAAGTATTATATGTGACACAATTGAGATTCTTTACATCATCTGAAAGCTGAATGAATAAGCTTTCCATTGATGTATATGGAATCTGAGGGAGCAAAAATAAAAGAAATAAAGAAAGAAAGAAATAACATAAAAAGAAATACTGAGAAAATTGCCTTTAAAGTGGTCCGAATGAAGTTGTTAGCAATGCATATTAGTAATTACAAATCAAGTTTTAATATATTTACCATAGGAAATTTACAAAATATCTTAATGGAACATGATCTTTATTTAATATCCTAATGATTTTTGGCATAAAAGAAAAATCTGTAATTTTGACCTATATAATACATTGTTGGCTATTGCTACAAATATACTCTTGTTTGTCTACTTATGACTGGTTTTGTAGTCCAGGGTCACATATTGCAAACATTTGTTTATTGATAATTAATTCAAAATCATTTGCAAATAAAATAAATAAATAAATGAAAAGTGTGATTTTTTTTTTTTTGGCACATGCAAATAACTTCAGATCAACAATTAAGAGTTTGTTAACATTTTTTTTTTACACTGTGCATAGAATAAATAGGACACAGAAAATGACCACACTGTAAAAAAACTAACAAAAAAAAAAAAGTAAGTAATTTTACAGACATTTCTATTAACCCTAAAACACAACGCCTGTTATACCCTAAAATAAAACAAAGACAAACATAAATAAAAAACCTAACATAAATAAAAATATATATATGTTTTACAAGAAAATGCTATTTGATTGAACATTGTTTCTAGGACAATATTCTGACATTTCCTTTAACATGAAAACAAAACGCAATGCCATGAGTAATTCAAAATACAGGTAAAATAATATGAAAACTTCCTCCATATTAACACAGTACACATGGGCCCTATTTTATGAACTTTTCTTAGAATGTAGGTACTAGTTAGGGTTTAGGTACTAGTTTCTTGTAATCATACTTTATTGTTATTACTATAGTAAATATATGTAACGTCACAAGGACACAACTATAAAGAGTTATCAATAAAGTAATTTTACTTTGTGTAATGTTTTCAGTGATTTTGTGTTTCTCTTGACGTAAACAGGACACAGCACCAGCGTGGCCTCTTGAAGAACACAAACAACTGCAAGTGAATGAAGGTTCTTGGGCAAACCCTTCCAGATGTGAGGCCATGTGTTTGTCTGGCTTTGTTGGACTGAAAGAGAAAGTTAAGAGAAGGGAGGTGAGCAGCCCACACGCCATCACTGTTTACCTAGCCTAGGTACCCACAGTTGCCCCAGCTCACACCTTGTGACCAGCTGTGCGTACGTGGAGAGATATTCGCGCACACACTTGTAAATGGTTAAATAGCTTGGCTCATTGCACAGAGAATAAGCAGAGAAAGCTTACTCTGTTCGGCACTGAGCACCTCGGGCAGTTCAAGGGGAAAAAAAGACATAAAACTCGGGCATTAAAAATGTTCAAACCCCACCGGGCGACACATTTCACTACATAACAACCTCTTGTGAATGTTCAAGAGTGTCTGTGTTCATGTGTCTATTATGAGATGTTAATATGTCAAGTTAAGCATTTGTGAGAGCGAGGGAGTGTGTAAATGGCCTTTAAAGCATGTGCCGTGTTTTATTGACTGAAAAACCTGAGGTCACCCGCACCTCGGGCCATTTCCACCTTCCACTTCCTCTCTCCCTCAATACTTAACAGACAGTGAATAATGGGGAACGAGAAGAATGAGCAGAATCTGTCTGGGAAACGTGGTCAGACCGTTCAACTACTGAAACTCAATTAGACGATCAGTTAATTTTAGTCTAAAACACTGCAGCAACGAGGTTTAAAGAGAAAAACATGTACATTTACAGGTACAGGTGCTCTCAAACTCTTTCTCCGCAAGGGTTTTTATAAATATCTCTTTGGCTATGGTTTGATGTGAAGTGTAAGACTCTTCATTAGTTTTATTGAACAGTCTGATGCTGAGAGACGTCTAAAGCAGTGCTTTTGAACTGGTGGGTCACAGTGAAAGCAGTCTGTACTGATGGGGTCACAGCAGGGAAAAACAATGCTGAATGCAAATAACTATATAATCATGCAGAGTGCGGAAGATAGCAGATTAAATAAGCAATGGCTTATCTGCTTAAAAAAAATGCCTCTGATATGTTTTGTTGTTGATGTCAAAGATGTAATATGGCTAATACTTATACAATTATTAATACGAATAAACTAAATAGTGGTAACACTTTAGTTTAGGGACCATTTCTCCCTATTAACTAGTTGTTCATTAGCATGCATATTATTATCATATTGGCTGTTTATTAGTACTTACAGCTGAAGTCAAAAGTTTAGGTACACCTTGCAGAATATGCAAAATGTTTATTATTTTACCAAAATAAGAAGGATCATACAAAATGCATGTTATTTTTCTATTTAGTACTTACCTGAATAAGATATTTCACATAAAAGACATTTACATATCTACAAGAGAAAATAATAGTTGAATTTATAAATATTACCTCATTCAAAAGTTTGCATATGCTTGATTCTTAATAATGTGTTGTTAACTGAATGATCCACAGCTGTTTTTGTTGTTGCTGTTGTTTGTGATAGTTGTTCATGAGCCCCTTGTTTGTCTTGAACAGTTAAACTGCCTGCTGTCCTTCAGAAAAATCTTTCAGGTCCCACAGATTCTTTGGTTTTTCAGCATTTTTGTGTATTTGAACCCCTTTCAGCAATGACTGTATGATTTTGAGATCCATCTTTTTACACTGAGGACAACTGAGGGACTCATATGCAACTATTACAGAAGGTTTAAACACTCACTTTTTCCAGAAGGAAAATGATGCATTAAGAGCCAGGGAGTGAAAACTTTTGAACAGAATGAAGATGTGTACATTTTTACTTATTTTGCCTAAATATCATATTTTCAAATGAAAAAAAAAAAAAAAACACAGCTGCGGATCATCCAGGTAACAACACAATATTAAGAATCAAACGTATGTAAACTATTGAACAGCGTCATTTTTATAAATTCAACCATTATTTTCTCTTGTGGGCTATATGTAAACATCTTCTATATGAAATATCTTATTCAGGTCAGTATTAAATAAAAATACCATTCATTTTGTATGATCCCTCTTCTTTTGGTAAAATAATTTACATCTTGTAGATTCTGCAAGGTGTATTTAAACTTTTGACTTAAACTGTATAAAGCACATTATATAAGCCTTATTCTGCCTGACCATATTTTAAATTCCTTAATCTACCCCATACCTAAACCTGACATCTACCTTACTAACTATTATTAAGTTTATTGAGGTAACTTAATGGATAGTAATATAGGTTCCCAAACTTAAGTGTAACCAAATTTTAGTACTGTGCTGGGTCAAGACTTGATATAATTCCAATGTAAACTTTGGGTTCTGAACCGGTGCTTTAAATCACTGTCAAAGAGTGAAAGGTTACGCGTTTTCTCTATCGTAAAGTTGTGAATGAACACAAAGGCCTAGGTTTGAGGTCAGGCAGAAGCAGCAATGTGCACATGAACCTTGGAATCTTGTGGATTTACGCTTGTCCTGACAGCAGGATCTTTCACCTCTCCAAACACTATTCTTTTATATTGCTGCCACTTTGCTAACAAGGACTCTCAGGACTATTGAAGCTTTACCACCCACTAACAGGTCCCTTACCTCTGCTGCCCAGGACCCCTGGACACTAGTGGTGGTGGGAGCCCATCCAGACATACAGGGAACCCAGATTAGACCAAAACAAGCCTTGACTGACTAGAATGGACAATGATCCAGTTTTGAAATTGTGTTAATTATTCCCATGTGGGAATATTTGAAGGTCCAGTTCTAGCTATTAACAAACGATTAACTATGGCTTTTTCTTCAGTAAACTCCTAATTTGCTGCTTATTAATAGTTAGTAAGGCAGTTGTTAAATTCAGGTATTGGGTATACCCAAAAATACCATAGGAATAGGAATGTAGAATATGGTCATGCAGAATATGTGCTTTATAAGTACTAACAAACAGCCAATATGTTAATAATATGCGTGCTAATAAGTAACTAAGGGTAACACTTAGTTAAAAAGGACCCATTCTCACTATTAACTTGCATGCATATTACAAGCATATTGGCTATTTTTAAAACACACGTTAATGCCTTATTGTGCATCACCATATTATCCCTTAATCCTAAATAAACCTAATAACTAAAATTAACTACTACCTTACTAACTAATAATAAGCAGGAAATTAGGAGTTTATTGAGGCAAAAGTCATAGTTCATATTTTATTAATAGTAAGAACTGGATTATAATAAAGTGTGACCAAAATTGGATCCATTAGTTTTAAAAAAATTTACTTGGCTGTGTTATGTCATAAAATAATATGTTACTTAATATGGTGAGAATATACATTTATAAAACTTAAACTATATGCATTGATGTCATATATCATTCAGGTAATATTTCTATTCTCATAATTTCACGTTTTTAACCATTAATTTTATAATATTATTTGGTAACACTTTATTTTAGCAGCCTTGTTACATGTACTTGCAATCGTAATAACAGTAAATTATGCATGATTAAAAGCAACCAGTCCTAAATAAATCCCCAATTATATAATAAGTAATTACATTATAACAAGGGTTCTTTAAAATAAAGTTATTTCTGCAATTGTAATTGGTACACTTTATCTTACTTACATGAAAGTAATATAAGATAACTAGATTTGGAGGTAGGTACCAGGTTATTACCCAGTTATTGCAGTTACTAAAGTACATGGTATTTAAGTGCTATCATAACAGTTCACCATAACGTTTCAAAAGGTATTGTACAAATGTTATTTTTATTAATTTATATCTTTTTTAAATGTTTGTCTTTGTTTGGTTTTAGGTTGTTATATCTGAGAAGTTTGAAAATCAATAAACATACCTGAGGAAAAAAATAACATTAAAAAAGATTAATAAATGTTGTAAAAAATATACAGCATAATATACAGCAGTATACAGGGAAAAAAAAAGTGCAAAAAGAATACAGTACATACAGTACGTACATACACTTGCATCGCATTGCATACAGTGCATTTAGCTTGCATCTGTTCTTCTCATCATTTACTTGATATGTTAGGTGGCGCATTAGACCAGTAGGTGCGTGCAGACCAGGGTAAATATAGTGAAAGCTGTGGTTCAAAGTTACTAAAGGAATATAAGCATTGGACGAGTGCCTTAAGATTCCTTGGACGCTCTAGATTTTTCCATGTGTCAATCACAATAAGAGCACACTCAAAAAAAAAGAGACTTTTGCTTGAATGATTCAAGAGGTCGATAAGTGTTAAAAAGTTCACAAAAAGAAGTTGACCTCCTGCTGATCTGGCACGCTCCACTCCAGACGGGAAGTCTGCATTGCTGAGACGTCTGACGAGGCAGGAGCCAAATATTGTTCAGGGTGATCTACTTTCTCCACACACATACATATATATATATACATACATATACATCAATGTAATGTTCACACTCAGCATGAACCTAGTGGCTAGTAGGAAAAAATAACTGGAAAGACATTTCCCTGTATTGTGTTGCCTGTTTACACTTTGGGTGATAAAGTCCCATAATGCATTTTCTAAAATTAACTAAAACTAAACGTTTATGTTTGACTGTAGTAAATGTTGAATTTAACTGAGATTAATTAAGAAATACTATGAAGTAGTATTATTACATCAAGTTAAATTAAAAAGAAAAATGTTGCAATCATTTTTATTTTTTACTTTTTTATGGTTTTAATACTTTAGCTAACTACAATAGCCCTGTTTATTACATTAACGCTTTATGTAATACTTAAGTATGTGCCCAAGCTAAAGTTGTTGGATGTATTTGAAAGTGTTGTTAGTCAGTGCATACGCGTCAGTTATTGGCTAGTGAATTAGTTAATGTGTGTGGAAATGGTTGGTGCGAGTTTTAACACAGCAGCGAGTGATTTAATAGACTGACCTCTCTAATAAGTAACTTGGAAGGCGATTTGTGTTTTGGGTGCAGATATCAGGAGCGTTTCAGACTTCTCTGTGCTCTAGTGCTTATCAATCCAGCATGGCTCCCACCCTATTAGTACGTTATTGATACAGCGAGCGGCCGTCCTCACAGACACAACGGACCAATCCCACCCCCAAACTAGATAGCGACATTAAACATCGCCTGGGCTCCGTTCATTTACCACCACTCGTTCTACCCTCCCCCCTTAATTGCACAATCCATAACCCCCCAACCCCCAAGTCCAAACCTCATTCCAGGTCTATCGATTGTGGCCGTCTGCCGCTCGGACCTGTCGCCGGCTCTGGCGATGTGAGCTGGTCCTGACCTGACTCCCGACAACTCGAGTTTCTGATTGATTCCACAGAGTGAGCAGGCAGAGCGAGTGTTTGCTTTGATCGCTGGATTGGTTCAAATATCAGCATTTATATAATGCCCCCTACCAACGGTGATAGATCCAGTAATGATAGATTTGAGTGTGGTTAAGAGGGTGGTGATATTCTTGTGATAAGCTATACACATTAGTGTTGGACCTTATGATGATACATGACTTAAGGTTTCATCACCTCTGGGTATCAAAGTCCAAAGCAAGTGGATATCAAGCAGTTACAACAATAGTGCTGTTTTAGTCATTCAGAGATACCACTGAATAAATGCAGATTCATGTAAACACACATGCGGATTGTGGATGTTAGAACATGTCCAAATAGAGTACCTTTAAAGCAAGTCTGCTTATTTGACAACCATAATATTTCCACGTATATTTTATTCAATATGTGACCCTGGACCACAAAACCAGTCATAAGGGTCATTTTTTTGAAAATGAGATTTATACATCATCTAAAGGCTTTCCACTGATGTATGGTTTGTTATGATAGGACAATATTTGGCTGAGATACAACTATTTGAAAATCGGGAATCTGAGGGTGCAAAAAAAAATCTAAATACTGAGAAAATTGCCTTTAAAGTTGTCCAAATGAAGTTCTTAGCAATGCATATTCTAATCAAAAATTAAGTTTTGATTTACGGTAAGAAAATTAGAAAATATCTTGATGGAACATGATCTTTACTTAATATCCTAATGATTTTTGGCATAATAGAAAAATCAGTCATTTAAACCCATACAATTGATTGCTGACTATTGCTACAAATATACATGTGCTGCTTAACCCTCGTGCGTCAATAAAAAAAAAGTTACACATAGATTGTTAGTGGACAAAAATGTCTGTCAAAAAACTGTCATAAAATTGTGAAGCTTGGGAGCACAGACTTATTTTAAAGAAGATCCATTATTGGGTCAGATTATTGTTGAAGTAGAAAAAGTTTAAAAAGTGAAACCAAAAAAAAGTTATAGAGTTTTAAGTTTATGAAAATGCTTTATGAACAATATATTATATAAAATATATATTTTATGAAACATGCTGAACTCTAAACATGCTAGAAAATCAAAGCCATAAATCTGAACAAATTGTGTTCCAAATTTGTGGTTGATGTCACCAAAAATTAGCTTTCGGGAAGATTTTGTTTGGGCGCAGTACCAGAGTTTTTCTCTCTCAAATATTACAAGAACACACACGCACACACACAAAAAATGTTTATGACACACATACAAACCACACTCTGACATCCATACCAACACACCCACACAATTATAGCCGCATTATTTATCCAATTGACTATAAGCCAAACCTAAAAAAAAAAAGCAAAAAAACAAAAAAAACAAACAAACAAAAAAAAGGCACCATTTGGTAAAGAATAGTAAAACATTTAATTTTAAAGCCCTGTTAACAGAATGAAAGCCTGTTAACAAATATTGTATCATTTTACAATCAAATGGCACTGTGGTTAAATATTTCAAAGGGGACATTTTTGTCTTTAAGGTCCTGAGAGGATCTATTTTTTGTACCTAGTTCAAAATAGATTTATTAAAGGAAATAGGGGTGAAATAGTAAAATTCCAATAGACCTGTGCCAAAATTTATGCAGCAGGCCAAATGATTAAAAAAAAAAAAAAAAAGCTACATGCAACATGACCAGCTAAGGACCAGCATAAACCAGCTAAGGATCAGCTTAAACCAGCATCAAAACATACCTACCAGCATATGCTGTTTTTTCACCAGGGATTGTAAAACCACAGTTTTACTACAAATACCATGGTTAAACTATGGTTAGCATACCAAAACCATATTTAATTTGTAGTTACCATGGTTTAGGTATCGTAACCATGTTTTTTTTTTTTTTGTTTTTTTTTTTTTGTTTTGTTTTGTTTTGTTTTGTTTTGCAGTTAAACCATGGTTAATTTTCAGATGGGACCCCTGTGCTAGAAAAACTTCATCATCATGCTAGCAACATGCCAAAGCATTTTAGCAACTTGTTAAAACATGCTAGCAATGTGCTATAGGATGCTAGCAATGATTCATAGTTATATTTGGAACATACAAAAAACATGCTAGCTAATGTGCTAAAACATGTTAAAACATAACATTTTACTTCTAAGTAAAATCTTAAAAACCTTAAAACTTAAAGCTTCAAACAGTTTGTCATTAACCCAGGCTCATGAAAATTCATGCCTCTATATACATTTCTGCAACACTGCAATTACATACGTTTTGTTTCAAAGTGCAATGTCCAGAGAGTGGCACTAAAACACACGCTCAATACGTGACTGAGGCACATTTTTATTATGCTGGTACAGGCACATATTGCTGCGTTTTTATAACGCTGCTTCGTATTGCGACTGTTCAGAATTCAAATATCCGGGGAGTGTCGCTAAAGGTTAATGCTCTATCGTGTTGGAAATATCTCCTACACCAAATCCAACCCTAAACCTAACTGATAGTGTCAACACATGCAAAAGTGGTATAAAAACATTTGTTGATGCAGCCGTGCTATTTTAACTTCCTTATGTGGATTTGAGCTATTTTGTCGAACCATAGTTGCACACTGTTCGTACCGGAGCTCTTCATCACTCAGGTGCAAAGCTGTATCCTGTGAGCTACCAAGCAAACTTACTGAATTAGAAAACTCAAGCATATGAAGCTGTATATGAGATGACAACACTAAAAAATGTATCAGTTTTGAAATCACACAGGATGTAAAAATTTTGAAGTCATAACATGGTATTCTGCAAGTAACTGTATGAAAATTAGTCTTTGTTAATCAAAACATTGTACCTGTAAATCATGCTTTCTGTGAAAAGAAATAAAGTTTTACTGTCACTAGTGTTCATTTCAACTAGAAACTGCAGTCATTTGTACATGTAGGTTTGTTTTTTTGTTTTGCAGACAAAAACTAACATAGAAGTAATCAGTAACAGCTTACAATAAGGTTCCATTTGCTAACATTAGTTAAATTCATAACTTAAAGGAGAAGTTCACTTTCTAGAACAAAAACAGATAATTTACCCACCCCCTTGTCATCCAAGACGTTCATGTCTTTCTTTCTTTAGTCGATAAGAAGTTATGTTTCTTGAGGAAAACATTTCAGGAATTATCTCCATATAATGGACTTCAGTGGTGCCCCCAAGAACGAACTTCCAAAATGCAGTTTAAATGCAGCTTCAGAGGGCTCTAAATGATCCCAGCCAAAGAAGAAGGGTCTTATCTAGCAAAACGATCGATCATTTTTTAAACAAATTGGCAGTTTAAACTGCATTTAAACTGCATTTTGGAAGTTCAAACTTGGGGGGAACACTGAAGTCCACTATATGGAGATAATTCCTGAAATATTTTCCTCAAGAAACAGAATTTCTGAAAAAAGAAGAAAGAAAGAAAGAAAGAAAGAAAGACATGAACATCTTGGATGACAAAGCGGTGAGTAAATTGTATGTAAATTCTTGTTCTGGAAGTGGACTTTTCCTTTAACCTAAACTATTAGAATGAATGATTCATCATGGATTCCATTTTATGCCACACTCCAAAGCTCCCTTACACATTTGTGCACATGCACATTTAAATATCTATTGGAAGCTATAGAATGTACTGCTTGTTTGCTTTCTGTGCCAAAGAGCATGATCTATGTAAGTCCACACGTCTTACTAACAATAAACTATGCTTCTAACCACAAGTCGAGAGCTGTACTCCAACCACACAAGTTTCCGATGCTGTTTCGCGAATGTTCATTGGGAATATAGTTTTGGAAACCGCTGAATTCTTAAAGTATAATGGTAATGACATAACTTGCAATCTTATTTAACTAACATTGTTTTTAAGAAACATACCCTAGAGTGCTTACTGAATCAGCATGACTCACTCACTGAACTTATGTTCCATGTCATTGCTTTAATGTAACAACTAGGCTGCCCTTATTTCCTGTGCACCAAGATAGAAAAAAAAAATAAAAAAAAAAATTCTTCATTCAATCAGTATACCTTTTACTCCTGATATTCTCTTCTCTTGGTAAGAGTCAATTCTTAGTCAATTCAGTTAAAGCAGCAGCGCCTGACATCAATGGGTTTCCACCGATTTCCACAACAAACAAGGTGCAGTCTGGAAAATCCATATTTTGGCCAATTTTTGTTTGACATTACATCACAGCCATTCAGTTTTGCTTGAAGAACTTTGTTCATATTTACCCTCAATTTTGTAGCTTACCATAAGCCATACAGTAACTGATAAAGCCATACAGTAAACTGATAAGTAGGCCTGCCCTAGAAAAGTGGGGTTTTGGACAATATTGGCATGAATCTTTTTTAATTTGCGATAATTTTGCACTGATAAGGGACAACACAAACTACGAAAACCTATTTCATTACATAATCAGTTTATACATAGAAAAAACTTAAATTTTCGGTTCATCAAAATATCCACCATTAGCAGCTATTACAGCTCTGCATAATCTGGGCCTAAATTCATTGTATTCTAAACTTAACTGGCAAACAAATTTGTTTAAGGTGTGCTGATCCATAAATCTTTTAAAAACCTGGGCCAAGTTTAAAACAGTAACCAGGCATCACAGCTGGCAAAGGGGCATGTCTGACTTTGACATGTATATATTGCCATTATTATGTAATCAAAATGAAAATTATTATTGCTGGACTTCAATAATAATGTCAAGCTGCTTTAAAGGGGTCATCGGATGCCCATTTTCCACAAGTTGATGATTGATGATTCTTCAGGGTCTTAATGAAAAGTCTATAATGTACTTTGGTTAAAAATTCTCAATGGTTTTGTAAAACAACACCCTTTTTACCTTGTTAAAATGAGCTCTGCAAAAATCATCTCATTCTAAGGGGTTGTTCCTTTAAATGCAAATGATCTTGCTTACCTTAGCCGCATTTAGCCACATTTAGCCGCTAAACTTGCTAACTAGCACATTATTAGGAAAGACGATCGCAAAGATTCATAAAAAAACCCTTCTACTCACTTCTGCTGTAAGTGAAGCTGGATACGGAAAGATTTACGCGAACATAGACGGATATATGTAGATCGGGAGGTGCATTAATCGGAGATATTCTTGTCCAACTTACATCCCTGCTCCAGCATGGAAACAAAGAGGGCAGACTGTTACAGCTGATCTGAGGTAAAACGCTTATGTCAATCAACTATCGTGGGAGCGGCCTCTGTTGGTGTGACGGCACACTGACAGGCATCTGAGAACGGCTCGATTTGAAAAAGGGGATATTATTTTTAGAGATTAATTAAAAGCCACTGTATGGATTTTTATCATTATAGGGTAGATTTGTACATACACAGCCAACACACATTAATGTTCAAACAACATGTAAAAGTGAACTTAGCATCCGATGACCCCTTTAATGTATTTGCACCAAAAAATGATAAGGATTTATGCTGATATCGTCCAAAACCACACTTTGCCAGGGGTGTTTCCAAACTTTTGGAGGGCAGTGTATATAATTCACTAAAAGATTTAAAGATAGATTTGCCTCTAGGTGGTTCTTAGCATGAAATATTTTGGAAGGCCCTGCTATAAGCCATGGCTCTCATTCCTTCAATCTTGGCATGTATTAAATAGTGACAAGACACACAAAATCCTCACAAGAGTCCTCCTGAAACTGTCTCCCTGTACAACACATAATAAGAGAGTCTATCAGAGTTTATGTGCCAGCTGGCTGCAGTCTAGTATGTCTTGTTATACCTGTAAGGAAAGCTTCATTGTTTCACAGAAGGCATCGCGCTGAGTGACTTGGCAGATGTGGAGGATATGTGCAGCAGTTATTAAAATCAGAGGTCTCATTAAACTTTGTAATTTACATTCCCTTCCTCTCTCTTTCAAGCGGGCATATCAAATCACGCTGGTCATGCGAATGGCCATTAATTGCTGGCAATGTAACAGCTGTGCGAGTGAAGTGTGGGCCCAAGACGCACCAAAATGACAGTAAAACTGTCAGTGACATTTCATTATCACGCCTGCCTGCAGGCCGCATTTCGCCATGTCTTAAATTTCACCAACATGCTGCAGGAGCTACCAAGGTGGACCTCTCTAATAACCCATAATTCTTTCTGGTCTGAATGTCCCTCTCTCTAATTTCCCCAACAAAGTTGGAATATATTTTGCCACATAAACAACATCTAATCAGATGGAAAAATCTCGGTGATCAGGTTGCTGGTAAAAGCAAGTTTGTCACCAACAGGTGCCAGAGCAAGTGTCAAATCTGGCCCCGTTCCGTGCACTTCCACTGAAGAAATGGCAGTTCTGCAATGGAAAAAGAAATGACTCCTCACTGATCTAAACCTGGAACCACTAATGGCCAGAGAGCAACACAGTGTCTTTTACTTCCTACAACTGTGGCACTCACCTAAATGAGCTGTCTACACTGGCTTGAAATGCCATGCTTTCAGTTGATGGACACCTCATTTCTATTTCTGACGTGTTGCAGCTACACCAGCCACTTTATTTTTGGTAACACTATAGTAAGGTTAATTTTTTTAATCATTGGTTAAATTATTTAGAATTACATACATGAGTTAATATGTATTTATAGCATTTACTGATCAAGTTAATTGTATAAATGCTTGAATAAAAAAAAAAAAAAAAAAAAAAAAAAAGCATGAATTAAAAATAGAACATCAGAACATTAACATATACTAGAACATGTATGAACATGTAAACAATTAAAAAATGTTTACCATGATAAAATCTTCACTCTTCTACGCCGTTTTGAATGCAAATCTGGACATGTTTGTGCCGGCACTTTCGAACCTGCCATTGGTCTATGATGTGAAAGGTGGGTGTGGTCTGGGACTCTACCTCTTTGAATATCACTGTCACATGGTGTTATATAAATGCAATCATAAGATACCTTCAAGAAAGCTGATTCAACTAAAGGTTAAATATATCATTTGGAAAATGATTTAAGTATTAAAGTAAGCGATATCAAACTACTTAAATATCAATAGTGCAAATACATTTAATAAGAATTGGCACATCTGATTGTACCCATGGATATTGGCTGGGTTGCTGGGGTCTATGTCAGGATATGTAAGATGTTTAGGGCTTGTCCAAATACCCATGCTTGCAGTCTTTGCACTTGACCACTCGTCTGCTTACATGAAGTATTTCCTGCATTTGGCCCAAGTGTTCAAGTGGACGTGAAGACCACGAGTGTGTGCAGAACTCTACCCGAGTGTTTACAGAGCTTTATTTTGATTTTCAATATTTTGCATTTTAAAATAAAATTTTAAATGTCTGTTCAGTACAGAGGTCGCGTTAACTGAAATTTGTCCATCACTTTGACAGATTACACTGAGGGCGATCTATTGTAAATTGTAACTGTAATTCCCACCCCTGTCCAGTGGCAGCAGAGCGTGGGATCCAGAACAAAATGAAATTGTCACAAATCTTTCGCTATGCGTTTGATTACTTACAGGCGAGTACCCAGTTTAAGCTACAGCAATATGTACAATGTAAGTAAGAGATTCATGTTACAGACAGCTTCAGTGATTAAAACGATGAATTGGTTTTGGTGAATTGGTGCTTAAACTCATGATAGATCAAAGTTAGTGATAATGTCGTTTTCTGTATATAATTTATTAGCTGTTTGAATAACCATGGAAATTAAATGTTATAATAATACATTTCTAATGTCTTTATTAAATTGTAATCACAAAATACAAAATCAGTCCCATTAAAAATATTTTTTTAGCCTACATGACACCCATCTCATACCTAAAAAGACAAGTTTATGATGTTTGATTTGATTTATTTTCAGAACATAATGGGATACACTTAGCCTTGAATACTGCTCTGGGGCCGGTTGCACCAGCTGGACATACACCCGGTTGTAAGACTAGGCTGGACGTAAAATGCGCTTTAAGTTGTGCGTAGAATTTATAGTCGTTGCACCATCTCTGTGTAATGCTACGTCTGAGACTAAATCTTACGCCTAGTCAAAGGTAGGTGTAAAGTGAAAAGTCATAATTTACTCGGACATGATTTGTTTTTAGATAATTATTGCAGATGCCAACTGTAACATTTATGGTATTTTTGGGCAGGATAATGTGGCCTATAAACAATTATTATGAGGGAGGGGTCAAGCAACACATGCAGGCAACGCGCAAACTTTGCCCAAGAGTTATAAAAGTAAAAGTAAAAAAGAAACTACGGCTAACACTGCATTAACGGCACAAATTCTCTCAAAGACAACGAGAGACAAATCTTCTTTACCATGCTGACAACGGTATATAACTGTCTTAAAATATTTCTATTCGACATGCTTGGACAGTATACATGCTTGGAAATACTTAACGTCTTTAATTCCTCTCATCATTTGCAGCGTTCCTGCCATCTAATAATCACAGTAAGTTTTGTACTTACTTTTTAATCAGAAATAATGTATCAGCTTTCAAATTTTGTCAATTCTATCACAAACTGCGATTTATAATTGTGTTTTTTCAGCCACAGAAAGACATCAGTAAGCTAAAATGCACAATTGTCACTTAAATTCACATTTACCTCAGGAAAGACATTCAGTGTACATAAACTCGATAGCTAGAAAAAAATAACTCTAGAGAGAAGCATTGTATTACATTCATTATATTTTACTTAACCTGTCACCTTTATTTTTAGTGTTAGTCTGAAGAAATATGTTATGGGAATGTGCAGGGAGAACTCAGATACAAAAACGCAGACATGTTAGGAAATATTTAGTTAATGAAATTATTTTACGGTGGCTTCACTTGTTATGATGTCTTGAGCACATTCAGTTTTATATTAGTAGTTGTAACCATTGCAGTGTGGGTGTCATCTTAGCTATCACTGCGGGAGAATGTGTTGCCGTGGACACGCATTGTCTACGCCGGGTGTAGTTGCACCTGATCATAGTTTTAGCTGGTGCAACAGGTGTAAATATTTAGTGTAAAGTTGGACGTTGCAAAGCCCAGCGTAGGACTTACACCCAGCTGCACCAGGCAACCTGCCCCTAGAGTGTGGATTTAGTGTGCTTTAAGGGCACTGTGCTTTGGTGTTTTTAAGACATGAGACAGGATGGTGCACTTACTTCTTGTTGCATGTATGTGCTCTTAAGTGGCCAAGCCCCCAAGTGTGGGTATTTAGACAAGCCCAGTAGCCAGAAATACTGTTAGAAAGTCAATTCTGTCACAAAATTATTGCATATAGCTTCACAATCATTCTGTACAAAAAATCAATTCAGAATGTTCATCATTTTTAAGCCAAAAAAAAAAAAAGGATTTATAGAAACAGTATCAGACAAAAACTTTAGCTCAAAAAACTAAAGCTAAATAAAGCAAGATTGAAAAAGTAATTTAAGGTGTGTTCACACTTATCACATTTGGTTCGATTAAAACGAACTCTGGTGCGATTGCTCTGTTAGTGTGGTTCATTTGAGTAAGTGTGAACGCTGCCATCCGAACCCTGGTGTGCACCAAAAAAGCAAACTGAGATCCCAAAAAAAAAAAGACTAAAAAAGATGGGTCTCAGTCCGCTTCCAAACTCTGCTGCGGTTCGTATGAAATATGAATGCAACAAGGACCACATACTTCTAAATGAACGAAAAACAGGAAGTAATGACAAGATGCAAAGTTATGCTATGTGACATGATTTCACAAACGGTGGAACAAGCGGTGTAACCTGAACCTTATCTACCTAAATCAAACAGTAACCTTAATAAGTCTTTAATACATTAGCAATGTCTTTAATATATACATATCGTGTCTTTAAAGCAGCACTGAGCAGACCGATCAATGAATGGGTACTTTGATGTAATACACCCACAGCGCCTCTTTAAGTCGAATACACCTTTTTCTTTTGTTTGGAGTGTTTAGTGAGTTTCGTCACAAAATATATGTCATTCAACCCAACCAATCAGGTTGTTAACGTATCACTATGCCTTGAGGTTCGGTATCTTTAGGTTCACTGTCAAAAAATGCCTGTGTGAATGCTAAGCGAACCAAGACCAAATGCATCATTTTCCTTTTTGGTCCAGACCAAATGAACCAAGTGAACCGAACTGCAGGTGTGAACACACTTAGATTCAGCTTTGTGATTCACAACATTTTTGCGAACATGCTTGACAGACTCAAAGGAATCACATTTATCAGTATATTCATTCAAGAACTGAATTGTCCTCTTGCTCAAATAGCAAGAGAAAGTTAATGTTAAAATATGTTTTCAGAAATCATAAAGCTGCATGAAATGCAGTAAGATAACTTTTGCTATAAAGTTGGTGGAAACACAGGTTAGAGATTTGAACATCTTAGGATGGGACACTGGACATGCAATACACTTATATATTAGACACATCTATTTTACTGCTCATTAATGCAAATATCCCATCAGCCAATCACATGGCAGACACTAGACATGGTCAAGACAACCTGCTGAAGTTCAAATCCCACATCAGAATGGGGAAGAAAGGGAATTTAAGTGACTTTGATTGTGGCATGGTCTATGGTGCCAGACAGGCTGGTCTGAGTATTTCAGAAACTGCTGATCAACTGGGATTTTCATGCACAACAATCTCTAGGAATTACAGAGAATGGTCAGAAAAAGAGAAAATATCCGGTGAACGGCAGTTCTGTGGTTGAATATGCTTTGTTGATGCCAGAATTCAGAGAAGAATGGCCAGGCTGATTCACGCTGATAAAAAGACAACAAAAACAACTCAACAGGAATAACCACTCGTTACAACCGAGGTATGCAGAAGAGCATTTCTGCACACACAACATGTCAAACCTTGAAGCAGATGGGCTACAGCACCAGAAGACTATACCGGGTGCCACTCCTGCCAGCTAAGAACAGGAAACTGTGGTTACAATTCGCAAGGGCTCACAAAAATTGGACAACAGAAGATTGGAAAAAGGTTATGTTGTCTGATGAGTCATTCAGATGGTCAGAATTTGGAGTAAAAAACATGAAAGCATGGATCCATCCTGCCTGGTATCAGTGGTTCAGGCTGCTGGTGGAGGTGTAAGTGTATGGGGGATATTTTCTTAGTACCTTAGTAGCAACTGAGCATTGTGTAAGTGCCACAGCCTCCCTAAGTATTGCTTTGAACTCATGTCATGATGGCTAACTCCAGCAGGATAACTTGCCACGTCACAAAACTTAAATCATCTTAGACTGGTTTCTTGAATAAGACAATGAGTTTGCTATACTGGCCTCCACAGTCACCAGACCTTTGGGATGCGGTGGAAAGGGAAATTTGCCTCATGGATGTGCAGCTGAGAGATTTGAAGCAACTGTATAGTGCTATCATGTCAACAACATGGAGCTAAATCTATGAGGAATGTTTCCAGCACCTTGTTGAAACTGCGTCACAAAGAGTTAAGGCAATTCTGGAGGCAAAAGGGGCTGGACAATCAAGGTATACCTAAGAAAGTGGCCGCTGAATGTATGCCATATATGGGTCATGGGTAGGTCCAATGATTGCACAATAAAATATAAGATTATTGTGGGCCACCTATGTCAGGATCTGGGATTATGTTCCTGGCTCTCTACCTTATGTTGGATTTCTGTTTGTTGTCTTTTGCGATGTGGCTGCCACTTTCTTTTCAACCACTGCATGTTTAGTGTGGCACAATGTGTCCAGCAGGACATCAGTAGTGGGATGTTGAATGTCAGATAAGCCCATGTGAGCTTCCCTCTTGTGTGGGCGAGACGTCTCTTGAGTTTATCCCTGTGACAATGGACTCCTTTGTTCATCTTCAAAGAAGAGGTTAAAGGATGAAATACAGTACGAGTTTTACAGCATGGCATTTAACTTGCAGTTCTTTCTCCCTGACTTAGTCTTGTCTCACGTCTCATCAGCCACATTCTCAATCCCTCAGCCATTAAACTGGAGACAGGCTCTTAATCAGCTCAATTTTTACCCCTTGATGTTGCCCCTCATCTTGGCCGTATGGCAGGATGTATGACAGGTGTGTGTGAGAGGGACAGAGACAGATAGTGTTTCGTTAGACTACATGTGACTGGTTAGAGTGAAAGTGACTGAGCAAACAGACGACTGTTTGTGTTCACAGTTGTGTTGGTGGTCACTACAGCTACAAGCACGCAAAGGTTTACATTCAGGCCGAAAGAGACATTGTAAACAGTGCACTGGTTGACAGACAAAGGCCATGCATACAATTCAACTGAACTCAAGCAAAGCCTATAACAAAGCCCCATACCCTGTGTGACCTTTGACCCTGCTCAGACAAGAGTCAAACAGTACTTGCTACAGCAGCAAGATAACATGCGATGGTGTGGTGGGGTTAAAATGTTTTTTTTTCTTTAGCGTAGTAAAATCTTTCTCCTATCGCAACTTAATGTGCAAAAACAGCCAAGTAAGCCATCACAGGTGAATTCCCCAAAAAGTGTGCCACTATCAAAACATTACCCTGTTTGTTTGAGCATCCCAACTAGGTCAACACAGCAACATATGCACCACAAAGGTGTGAGATTGGCCCTGATCTATTTGTTTGTTACTTATTGCAGTAACTAGGTGCATACCCTTGTGAAAAAGAAGTGCACTTAATGGTAGTGAATGTGCACTTGTGGTGTACTTTAAATCTTAAAAAAAAAAAAAACTATACTTCCGTAGTATAATATTAATTAAAAAAGACACTTAATAGTGCTTTTAAAACATGCTCTTTAGAATAATCTCAAATTAAAAGTTTTTAAGCGCATTTTAAATAATTATATTTTAGTTTTTTTGTCATGTTTTAAACTACACTTATTTTTTAACATTTTTTGACATACAAGTACAAATACAGTTCTTGATTTTAGTGTATTATTTAATATTACATTTAAAATAAATTATTTGCAACATGACTTACACGTTTCAGTAGAAATTGCAATGAAGTATATTTTAGTTCACCATAAATGCTTGTCATTACATTTGGCAGTACGCCATATTTTAGAGACAATAAAAGTAATTATGAAGTTAAATGTAATTTAAGTTGTAATTTTGTATGTGCTTAAGTCTTTCTTGGGACAAAAAAATGGGTTACACTGTTTACGGTGTCCTTGTAACAGTGTAATTATACATTTAAGCACTGAATAATAATAGTTAACTACATGTACTTACTATATGGTTAGGGTTAGGAAAAGGGTTTGGTGCAGGGTTAGTTGCATGTAATTATGCATAATTTATTGTTATTACTATAGTAAATGTAAGTAAATGTATAGTAAGTAAATGTAACGTATAACAATAACACTGTAAAACAAAATGTTACCAAAAATGTATGCACTCAATTTTGTTGCCTTTATTACAGCGTAATTATACATTTAAGTACTGAGTATTATTCACTCAAAAACAACTGCTTAGTATAGGATTAGAATTAGGGGTTGGTTTAGGGTTAGTTGCATGTAATTATACATGATTTACTGGGGAAAAACCTTTTCTATGGATGTTAAAGGTTCTTTATTCCATAGTCTGTCTGAATACTGGATTCTGATTAGCTGGATTGGCTTCGTGTCGGGTGCATTTAAAATCATTTAATGCACAGTAAACCGTTGATTTTCCCTTACTTAAAGAACTTCACATTTAAGTTCACACTTAAGTACTGTACTTAAGTCTGTCCAAGGGGACATTACACACTTCAAAGATATGGTGTGTGCTTGATCATCCAGACCTTAGAAACACATATGGTTAAAGGAAGCAGGTTAGTGAGAATTATCCTACATCTTTTTATATGAGACTACATTTTAATTATGTTCTCACTATTGGTGTTGCTAAGGCAAATTTCACTAGATCTCTGCTAATACTAATGGTTAAGGGTGGTTAAAAATCCAGTACACACTAATTTTGCTATGGAAGGTAATGATGGGGAAGAGGTAGGCTATACTTTTCTAAGTGATGAACTTACAATAGGAACCAGCAAAATCTTTGAGACTTACAGACAGGAGTTTGATCACAATCAGTATTGTGATTGATGTGGAAGCAGTCATTCACGTGATTCAAACAGGAAGTAGTAATGCTGTGGGTTCAATGAGTGTTTGTACAGTTTGATGAAAGCTGGATTTGTGTTCAATTTTGGCAGCGTATCCAACTACATATTTTGAAAATGTTTGAAATGTCCAGTTCGTGATATTGCACAACCTTCTGGACTGATATTTTTGTCACAGCTGAATTATATTTTGTTCACTTGCTGTCTTCTATTATCTTGATAAATGTGATTTGTCATGCTTGTCCTTTTCATTTAATACTGTTGCAAGCATTTGCAGCTTTTGTTTGTTTGGCATTGAGGTTCTAGAGATGCAATTTTGTTTTGTTTTGTTTTGAAAAAGTGATTTTTAAGGTATGCATAGGGATTTAAAAAAAATTAAAATCTTTCATCTTTCATCTTTCATCTTTCAAGTTTTAGGAAATATTTCAATGTCTCAAATACCAAACTTCACGTCAGACATTTCAATACAAACGCAAACATTTCTCATTATATGGATGCTTACATACTCATATACACACATCACATACATCATGCATCTGTCAAGCATGGGGAAAACAAATGGATCAAAAAAAAAATCCTTTCCTTTGATTTGTTTGTTTAACAAATCATGTCATTGACCAGTGACGTAGCATTTACACACATTTTGATTTTTGATTTTTTTAAATTTTGCATTAAATACAACTTGTTTTTTTGCTAATAGAGCTTTGGCAGCAACACTGTTTTCTAACTGGACGAGCAATTTGCAGACAGTTTTTCTTGTGTATGAAATCACCCACATGCCAACAAACCAATAAGAAACATGAGATAAAAAAAATGAGATGTGCAAAAATAATGATAATTAATAATAATGACAATTAATAACAATACAGTGTAGGTGCTGCTCACCCGAATCCCTCCGATTTGCAGAAAAGTGCCATTGTACACTCTTAAAAATAAAGGTGCTTTAAAAGGTTCTTCACAGCGATGCCATAATAGAACCATTTTTGGTTCCACAAAGAACCATTCCGTAAAAGGTTCTTTAAAGAACCATCTCTTTCTTACCTTTTTATAATCTGAAGAACCTTCTTTCGCCACAAAGAACCTTGGAACCATTTATGGAACCAGTTAAACAAAAAAGGTTCCTCTATGGCATCATGAAGCACCTTTATTTTTAAGAGTGTATGGCAAATGAAAGAAAAAAAAATACAGTTATGTAAGCTTTATGGTTTATGTTGCACTTCAAATTAATATTAATTAGCTAGCCAACTTATTCTCTCAAATGGTTAGGGTATGCTGAGCATTCGCAGCTTATATGGTCTGCACACCCCTGGTGTGTATGTGTGTGTGCCGGAGCGCATGAGTGTGACCAACTGTCTGTGATGAATGTGAGTATGGTGCTAAAGGCAGGCTCTATCACGGCAGGGGCCACATAACCAGAGCATGTTTGACATCATTACAGACACACTGTCTCAGTATCAGATTCCTGTCAGAGGAAGAAGGTGACCCGTGTGCCGTGATGGGAGAGAGTGCGGATGGGACCACACAAATGACACTGGGGGCCCTGAGCCAGGTACATCCAGTGCCCATGTCAATGGTGGAGGGGCGAACAAGATGAGAGAATGGCGGGATTTGGGGTGACCGGCGTATGTTTACAGAGGGGTCGGGAAGGGTGTGAGTTGGTTGAGGACTGGCACCTCTGACCCCCTGCATCGCTACGTCTTTATTTCATGGCTGACAGAGTGAATGCCAGAGCCTCGGATGGAATTCTGTGTCTGCCTCTGATTTATGACTCTCAGCTGCTCTCACTAATTCAGCTGCCATCTGCACTTCAGATGGACCTTAAAGACAGAAAGAAAGGTGAAGATGAGAAATAAGGGAAAATTATGAGAAAAAGAGACAAATAGAGAGTGAGCAGAAAAAAGTGAGTCTGACAACACACAGGATGCTGTGAGTGCAACCAGTAGCAACAAACAAACTTCTGTGTTACTGCTGTGTGCTGGTACAGTTTATTGAACCTTCAGACAAAATCATTTTTAAAAATGCATTTGTTTTTTGTTGAGTATCACATCAAGGCTCATATAGGAGAACAAGGAGCTCTTTTTCAAAGACTTAAACTGGACAAAAACATGCAATATGATGCTGTTGCTGATATTTGCAGTATATCCCTTACGAAAATTAACAATGGTTTTATTATAGTAAAAGTGTAGTGACCATGTTTTTGGTTAAACTATGGTAAGTGTGGCAAAACCATGGTTAGTTTGTGGTTACCATGGTCTATAGTAACCATGTTTTTGTGTGTGTGTGTGTGTGTGTGTGTGTGTGTGTCTGTGGTTTTATTTGTAGTAAAACCATGTCTAATTTTTGTAAGGGATGGCCAAAAAGAAAGATGAAACTGTGGTAGCTTTTATGTTAATCAATTAGATATTTATAGCAGTATAAGAAATTGCTTACATAAAATGCATAGTAATATCAGTTGACCCTTTATATGTCCAAAAAAACAACAACAAAACAAACAAACAACAACAACAACAAAAACAAAAAACAAAAAAATAAAAATAAAAATAAAAATAAAAAATAAAAACAAAAAATTATATCAGGGCTGTGTAGTTTTTATTGTGGGTGGCAAAATATAATGCAACTTTTCTGCAAATAAATGTTCTTCAAAAGCCTGTTGTGTCATATTTAATACTCACATTAACATCATTTTTTTCTAAAAGTGATGATAATCAGGTAAAGTTGTGAAGTTGTTTCATGCTAAGTGTTCATCTTGAAATATTACTAATATTATAAAATGTAAATGTGATAAAGTTGATCATTTTGAAGCCATATATATTTTAGTATCAAATATGACAGATTGGACCCTTGTCACATTTCCGTTTTTTTTTTTTTTTTTTTTTTTTTTTCTGCATTTTCACGACTTTGAAAAACAAGAAAAAATAGAGAGAGACTGAAAAGGGCAGTCAGAAGAGTAAACTAAACAAGAATGAAAAAATAAAAAGAATATAAAAAAAACTTGTGGAGATGACAAGGAGGATGCCACAATTTCACAAACACATTGATAGATAAAAAAAAAAGTCTAAAATGGAAAACTTGTCTCGGTTTGGTTGTTTCTTTCAGTTTTATGTAGAGACCTGTCACACTTAAAAATCCCAGAATGTACGATATAATACAATGCGATGAATACTTTGAAATTCTAACAGTAGAAGTTGGGAATTTGGTTGGATTTGCCCATTTTGACTTTGAAAAGAGTCCATATGCTTTATGCAGTAGAAAATATAAAAATATATATACAACGACAAGTAGGAAAGAAAAATCACACGTAAGTACAGTCCTCCTAGATAGCAATGAGATAACATGAAGAGCAGTCTCCTGTTTCTCTTAAGTCACTGCACATGTTTCTTCTCTGGAGTGTCATAAGAGATCAATAAAACATTCTCATGGAAAAACATTTTAATCAATACTAGAGCACATTGTCATATCAACTTATCACACTGCATAACTGTATAATCATGTGAACTTTTTTTTTTAGGGAAGAATTATGTGCATTCAGAAAATGTGCATTCTGTAAAGTACAGACATTATAAGAAACTGTTGCATTGTGTTACGCTATTCCATAACATAGCCGTAACTACAGAAAAATATCAGTCAGGATGAAGGCAGGATTAAATATGTGGAGGGAAACAGGCATAAGCGGTTAAGAAAGTCATCTGAATTCAGCGCCAACGCTCACCATTGATCTAAGCTGGAGAGAGAAATCAAAATGTTTGGCTTATTTTAGCCAATTAGCTGTGAGAGAGCCGATTGTGTGAGCACTATTGAGCGGCGCGCTGCTGAAAGCACTTATTGTCAGTATGCTCAGTTTGAGATCAATGCAGCACTGTGATAGGATTAGCCGTGTTATCGATGCAGTGCTCTAATATATTAACAGGCTAATTAACAGTCTCTCTGAGGCAGAGGGCTATGATGTCATGTGACACCTAGAAAAGGAAACACTGTACAAATATATGGAACTAACAATGAGCTGCCACTATTTTTTTTTTAAGAATAATGAGCTGTTTTTTTTTTAATGAAACATATAGGGATTTTTTTCTTCGTAATTTTCATGCAAAAAATAAAGTAAATGAGCAAACTGCAGTTTAACACCTTTAAATTTGTGACTATTTAGGGCATCAATAAAGGCATTTACTGAAAAATATCTAACTTGATAAAATGTACTTTTAGAGTATTATTACATACAGTGTGAAGAGTTTTCAGATTATTTTTAATATTTCTACTGAAAAAAAGTCTGAGTATTTTTTTGTCTGTGTGTGAATTTTGAAGGCTACGCCATGAATCATTAAACCATCACGTCAGCACGGTTTAATCAATAAACATTTCATTTGTTAAATCATTATCACCTAAAGTATGATTATCATAAGCCTGAGAATCTTTCTTAGTTAAACAACAACACAAAAAAGAAATAAAGCGAAAACGCTCAGAGTTCATCTCTTCGAGCGGTTTCATCGGGTGAGACGCACCACCGTAGAGACGAGAATCAAAGCATTGTCAAACACTGTCACGTTTGGAGATCTGCGCTCCTGTTAACTGTTTAAAGGGACTTTACTCCTGTGAAGAGCTTTGTCTTTTGTCTGTGGGTGGAGACTGGCTTAGCGGAGCTGCTTTGTATTTTCTCTGGGCTTTGTGCCTTTGGCTGCCATATGGGGGAGAGAAAACAGCCATATAAGTACTTAAGCAAAGTTTATATTTGCACAGGAATTTTCAGGGCTTTGCTTCACTTCAGTGGAAAAACAATAACCAGGCAGACGGGATGCTACCATTATAAGCACTTATGCAAAGTTCATATTAGCAATGGAAATTTTAACCTTGGCATGAATGTCCAAAAAGCTGTCTTTCTTCGAAATCAGAAGCGCCAATCCCACCCCGCTCTCCATCTCCCCCCCAAAAAATAGAAACACAACAACTCTGCGCCTTGAAATTCATGTGCTGTAAAACAAGGGGAAATCGGAGTCATTAACATGTTATTTTCTGTCATCCTGTATTCTTTTGCTCCTGTTGTCTATGAAACAACTGTGCAGTATGTTTTACACAATAAACAATGCATTTGTAAGTGTTTTACAGGGAATTATCTACTCTAGTTGATAGTGCTTAAATTACTCTAATTTAAAGGTAAACTATGTTTCCATGTAGTTGAGAGCATTAACTGAAAATTAATTCTGTTGTTCACATTTCTATATGCTATATATAAGCAGTCATATAGTTCACAGCCACTTACAGTCTAAGAAATGACAGATGTAGTCCTGATTTGTAAATCCTTTGCTTGAAACTCTTCAAATGTAATAATCAATTCAAAATTCAAAATCAATTTCCACCCCACTTTATCCTAGGGTAAAATTTACAACGGCTAAATCCACCGTCATGTTTAATCTCATTAGACATTTGCAGTTGGTTTGTACAGCTAATGTTCATATGAAAGTAGATTTAAAAAACTGACAGAAACTACAACAGAAATATGGTCTAAGATCTTTTAGAAATGTTCCCATTAAGTCATGACTTAATGAATTATTTCTGAATGTTCTCCTAATGTTTAAAAAACACATTTTCTTTGTTCTGTGGACATTAAAGAAAACATTCATTTGATTGTTTTGCAAACATTATAGGAACGTTACTTTTGAATGTTCTCTAAACCATTCTAGACAAACTTAAATGTTTCAGAAAAACAATGTATAAATGATGTTTATGTTTCATCCATTTAAGGGTGTTAATAAAAACTTAAATAAATCTCCTGATAATGTTACTCAATGAATATTTATTATATGTTATAACTTTGAGAGAATCTTGCGAGAATGTTAGTCTGTGACTATATGAGAGTAAAACAAAATCCTAATTTATAAAAAGAAAGAAGTGTTTTGGTCACACTTTATTTTAAGGTCCAATTCTCGCTATTGACAAACCATTAACTATGTCTTTTGATTCAATAAACTACTAATTTGCTGCTTATTAATAGTTAGTAAGGTAGTTGTTGGGTAGAATTAGGGATGTAGAATATGGTCATGCAAAATATGTGCTTTATAAGTATTAATGAATAGCTAATACATTATGAATGGGCATGCTAATAAGCAACTAGTAAATAGTGAGAATTGTTCCCTACACTGAAGTGTTAGTTTCTTGATCCCAACATTCCATCACGTCCATTACAACATCATCTAGTGATCTAGTAACGATGAAGACATGTCAGTGTTTATTACACTCATCACAGGTTTATTAATCGAAAAGATAGTAATGCTTACTGGTCAAAACTGACTTCTTATTGTCAGTTTGCATGATTTGGATCTGGTGTCTGTTTGAATTCATTTCTAATTGGATCAGTCTATAATATGAAGACAGAGATTCAGATAGCTCATCCATCATACTTTAAGATCACAACATTTATCCTGGAAAGAATGAGAAGGTGTGTGGATTAGATCTGGCAAATTGAGAATTTCACACATTAATAAAACATGTAATCGCTTGTTAAACAACTTTGCATTAGGTAAGTAAAAAGTAAGATGTGTCAGTTAGTAACCCTTACCAAAAAGAAGTATACTTCAAGTGTGTTTCATTAAGTATACTAAAGTAAAATCCAAAGTATATTATTAAGTATATCTTAATGTCAGTGTACTATTAGTATACTTGTAAGTGTACAATTTCAATACTCCTTGGGACTAAACTGGCCCACTTTCTAGTATATAAAAGTATACATTTAAGTATACTTTAAGTATAACAGTAGTAAACTTTGAGTACACAACTAGGTTATATCTATGTTTTAGTTTGTATTGCAACTATATTAAAAGTGAACTCATGGGTATACTGATAGTTTAATAATTAAATACTTTTTAGCATTTTTAGTACACTTTGAAGTATAGTCTCTCAGTAAACTACTAGTTTAGTAGTTTTATACTGCAAGTATACTTGTAAGTTTTCTTTATATGAACTTTACATCATACTTTAAGTGTACTACTATATCTCTATTAGGTATTAATTTGTATATTTAGTTTTGTGAATATCTGAACATATAAAACATCAAAAGAAAGACCAGGGTGTCTGCTTGTAAACAACAACATTTTATTCTAGCTTCATGCATTGTTTTTTTATAAACATTTGAATGTGGGTAAGTTTCATAAATAATAATAAAAATAAATAAATAAACAACATTTTGAACAAAAATCTGAAGAAAAGATCATGAATTGGATTCAGAGTGATAATCAAAATGTAGATGGAGTCGATCAACAGATCGACCCCTCTTCATGGGTCACATTTTATTCCATAACGTCACAGATTTGCTGCTGTTTTATGACTGATGATCATGTTAAAAACGTGTGGAAGCATCTGTTGTTTCGGTTTCTTCTCCGCTCGTGTTTTGAAAATTCTCTACAGATGTGTAATAGCACCCCCTACCATATTACAATGAAAACATGGATTCACAGAGAACAGTATTGCTCAGATATATTTTTTTGTAAGTATAAGTCAAGTACACTTAAATGTAATTTTAAATATATTTCTGAGAAGTACATAAAGCCCATTTCTGAGGAATACATAAAAAGTAGACTGAAAGTATACTATCCTATTTTTAGTTTAAAAGAAGCATACTAATAGCACACTTAATTAAACTTGTGTTTCATAAGGGAAGCCAGACAAGCCCCTGTCCACTGTAAAAAAACAAACAAACAAACAAACAAACAAAAAAAACAATTTGTTGAGTCAGCTTAAAATAATTTGTTACCCTGCTGCCTTAAAATTTTAAGTTCATTCAACTCAAATAGGTTTAGTCAACTTGAAATGTTAAGTTGTACTAAGTGATAACTTAGATATTTGTGTTTGTTAAACTTAAAAGCAAGGTAAGTAACCCAGCTGCCTTAAAAATTTAAGTTGAATCAACTCAAGTTGTCACTTAACACAACTTAACGTTTCAAGTTGAATAAACTTTTTTTGAACTTAACATTTTAAGGCAGCCAGGTAACAAATTATTTTAAGTTGACTCAACAAATTTGACTATTTTAAGTTGACTCAACAAATTGTTTTTTTACAGTGTATAAGTAAAATGCAGCTTTGTTTTCAAGAAAAATAAATTGTTGAAATAACTAAACAGAGGAAGTGTACCTATCTCAGTTACACAAATCTAGGCAGATGACAAAGAGGATGCCACAACTGTAAAAAAAAAAAAAAAAAAAAAAAAAAAAAAAATGCAATTCTTTCTCGGTTTGGTTGTTTCTTTCAGTTATAGTTTTATGTAGACACCTGTCATACTTAAAAATCCCCGAATGTCATTGCATTAGAACACAAAATAAAAAAGCTAATTGCCACTGGAGCATTTTTGGCAATATGACATGCAATGACTGTCGTCAGGGTGATCTTTAGTGGATGTAGTTCATCACATTATGGACACGTTCCAATACTGTTTTGAAAAGTGTGCTTGTGCTATTTTGTGCTCTGCTTTAAGATTTAGTTTTCTAATTTTTGTGATTTAAGTGACTGAACACTTTTAGAGCCTTTGTTTGTTAACAGTGACTTTATGCCTCTAAATAAGGCTCTTTCCGTGACTTAATAGAAATGGCAAAAATAAGTCCAATCACAATGTTAAACCTAAACCTGCAACATGCACACGTACAATACAATACGATGAATACTTTTAAATTCTAGCAGTAGAAGTTGGGAATTTGGTTGGATTTGCCAAAATTCCAGCCACAGCAATCTGTGTGCCCTCAAGTGACAACATCATCAAACAGAATTCTGGGATGTCTGCCAAAGCCCACGGTGACTGTTTGTTTAAAACATTTAAAGTGAATCCTCTGGATTCCCAGACACTGCAATAGGGTTATTCCTAGTTTTTGGTGCCTTTTGGATATCATAACACTTAAAAAAAGGAATCACTTTTTTTAAAAAATAAATTCTTGTGTAATCATGATAAGGAGATGTAAAATGAGAAAAATAATTTTGGTCAACCTTGAGTTGTAAATGTAAGCAATTATGAGGTAACTTCAATGACAAGGAGGACCAAAAATGTCCCTGTTAGGTATAAATGAACAACAATTTGAAAGATTTATGAATTAAATGCATGGACATTCTTTAAGAGACATGCAGCTAAATACAATGCTAATTTTGCTTGAACCTGGTTGTGGTGGAAACACTATGTAAAACATATCATATGTAAAATGCAATAAATTTGAATAAACTACTTCTTCAACTTAAACATCCATTGCTGTCACTATCAGTATGTACACTAAATGTGACCCTGGACCACAAAGTCTTTTTTTTTTTTAACCATTTGATCTGAGGGTGCAAAAATATCTAAATACTGAGAAAATCGCTTTTAAAGTTGTCCAAATGAAGTTCTTAGAAATGCATATAACTAATCAAAAATTAAGTTTTATTTATGGTAGGAAATGTACAAACTGTAGATTTCCCCAGTTCCCTGCAAAAACAAAAACAAAACAAAACAAAACAAAAAAAAAAAAAAAAAAAAAAAAAAAGGATGTCAGCTGTTATATGTATGATGTATTTCCCTTTTTTCCCAACTTTTATTTAAAGGGTCAGTAGTCGGATATAACAGGGTGGACTATATTTTGAGGGACAGGCTAAAAAACGTTTTATTTATTTTATTTTATTTTATTTGTTTGTTTTCATTTTTTGATGAATGTAATGCTTTGAATATATGCAGAGAAAACTATTACTCTTATTCCAAAAAAAAAAAAAAAAAAAAAAAAAAAAAAATCACTCATATTAAGTTTTTATATATCTTTTAATAATTCATTTTAAACCACCAAATATAAACACTTAATATAAGTGTTTTTTTTTTTTTTTTGAAATAAGAGTAATAGTTTTTTTCTGTATATATTCAATATATAGTATTCAACATTTGAAGTGGAGATATATATATATATATGCTTAAAGTTCAAAGGTGTTATTTACATCAAAGACAAATTAAAAATTTATGTTGATGAAAATTTACTGGGGACACAAAAGGCACCAAATCCCAGATGACTCAATAACGTGTTTCTTCTAAGTTTGAATACAATAAAAAAGTATACAGTGAAAAGTGTATACAAGCAAATCAGATCATTTAAAATGGTGATGGTTGCAATAAAAATGGCCTTGTAACATAAAAACGAGATTTACCTTACAATTATGTAATTATAGTTTGCATGTGGGTTGTGGCGAAGAGTCTGCTTTTTACAACAGTGTGCATATTCTCACAGCCGCGTTCCTTTCACACCACAATCCTTTTTTGTTCACTATTATGTTCTCCGACATTAATGAGAGAAAAAAGAGCACATTATGGGCATTGATGCTCTTCAGATGCGTGCTTGTTTTCTGTGTTTTCAACCATCTGTCTGGCATGACACACACAGAGCCACGGCCACGGTCGCCCTCGCTGCCAAGACTATCTATTCATGAGACTTAACCAGGCGTATGATGGGCTCAGAATACCAAGTGCAGGAGCTCCGGTCTCTTTCCCTGAGCGAGAGGGACACGAGAGCTGCATCGCTCCGCCGTGCCGCACGAGGGACACTAGACGTGTTGCCAGGGCGACACGGCGGGAGGTCAGAGGGCCCGCGTGAGAGGTGAGAGAGACACAAAGGGATGAGCGAGAGTCCATCTGGACGAGTGACCTGACATAATTAGATATTAATCCTGCTCTGAGGTGCGGCAGGAGTGTGTAAGTGTGTGTGCGATAGGGTGCATGAGAGCCTACGAGTGTGTGTGGCGTGCGGGGGGAGTTAAGCTGAGGAAGAGAGAAAAAAGAGAGTGTTGTTCTTAAACACTAAGCTGATTAGCCAGGCATGTGTTTGCTGTCGAGTTGAGCTGCAGTGGACCGGGCCCATCCATTGGACGTGTTGGAGGGTCCACGGGGAGGGGGGACAATGTTTCTGGTCTCATCTGTCTACTTGTTTTGTATTGACATTTGTTAAGGAGGAGAACCACGGACGGAGAAAAGAAAGAGGATGGTGGAGAAATGAGACAGGGTTCGGAAATGTCAGCGCTGACAGATGGTGACGTTTGATGGAGCTGGGCCGAGTGCCACGTTATTGTCAATCAATCGCTCTCATTTCTTCAAAAACGCTACATGTCTTTAGATGCAACGGTAGCGTTCTTGTTCTTTTTCGACATGCTTTCCGTCAAGTGTGCCACGATTCATTCATCTTTGCATCCATCCACCTGTCTGACCCTTACGTGATAAAGGCTTCTGTTGAGTTACCTCATCAAACTGATTTTAAAGAATACAAATTGGCTCTAAAGTTGGCCTTCTTTGAGTTAATTGATGGCGTAACAACTTGGGTCACTTGAGATGAACTAGCTTGAGACATGTCATCCAATTTGTTGACCCTGAGGCCATGTTTAGTTAAAGCATCTGGAAGACACCAACTGTGACTGCCAACACGGATGGGGTGATTGCCAGTCAGAAAAGTCCTTTGGGTACAACATATCGGTTGGTTTAGTACACCTGCTTACGTAAGGTTCCTTTTTATAACTTGGACAATCATACAAGAAAGCTACTTTAGACTTCTTAGGACCTGAAAAATTCAGTTCGGTTATTGAATGTATACAGTAATTCATTCATCGTCCTATATAGCTTTTGCTGTAGTCAGCTTTAGCTTGCCTGGAGTATACAGAAAGGTACAATTTTTTTTATAAAACTGTTTTGAAACAATATGTATTGTGAAAGCGTACTGAAAAAAAAAGTCTTTGACTTATGTAACTGTCTCTTGGTTTGGAAGTTTTTCCGTTTTTAATGCTCTGTTATAATTCCAGTCAAGATGGCCTTTAAAATCTTTCACCATGAAGTTCTTACACGGTAGTTTGGGTTTTTACTTGGTCTGACAGCATATTCTCTGGCCTGGCCAGAAATCATATTTCCACTTAATATTTTGGTGAAAACCTCGGATTAGGACTGTTTCATGAACACAAAGTTCAAAAGAACAGAATTTAATTGAAATAGAAATCTTTTGTTGCAGCATTACAACAGTGGTGTAGCAAGTCAGCCTCGGGCCCATATGCAAAAAAATTGTGTGGGACCCCTCCCAAACGTTATAGGTTAAAGTGGGCTCCAACTCCATTAATTTAAAGGGGTCATATGATGTTGATTATTTTGTGTATTTGGTATATTGCAATGTGTTTACGCAGTTTGTTGCTCTTCTCTGCCCCACCTTCCTGAAATGTGTCGATTTTTACAAAGCTCATTGTTCTGAAAAGCGTGGTGTGCTCTGATTAGCCGAATTTCCCCCGACCGTGTGACGGAAATGTTACACCTCTTATCATGTTGTGATAATAATATGCGTAAACATAACACCATATCTACATTTGTGTTCATAAAAAAAAAAAAAAAAAAAAAAAAAACAACAAGCACTAATCTACACTGCTCAAAACTTGTGTTTGAATAGCCAGTAGCAAATTCTTTAAATATTAAAATGTACTTACAGGCTGTGAGTCAGAAGTGCCAGACTGTCCTTGCAAAATTGGAATTGCCCCACTTTATAGAAACCGCATTTTTGCACAACTGGCATTGTAGGCTACTCTACCAGGTTAGGAAACAGTTCTCCGTAAAATGCGCTGCACACACTTGAATATTTGCATTGTACTGTTCTGGAACAGTGTTATAAATATACCTTAACCACTGATTTCTAGTTGTGTACTCATTTGAAAGGCCAAACTAAGTGCTTTCGCTGCAACAAAACACACAGCGTTTTTATTTATTAATTTATTAATTTTTCAACGGTGCACTAAAACGCCCCTGTATTTGTACTGAATGCAAACACAATCTTGGCACAGTGGCCCAAAAATCAAGCAAACAAATAAACAAAACTACTCACTCCCTTTAGTTGCATTCTCTGGGCTTTCTTTCGGCAGATTCATCCACAATGCCACTGGTGTTAAAATGTAGCCTTTGTGTATTCTAAATGAAACAGCCTTTGTGATACAGCTGTAATACAGTCTTTTCAACTGGCTAGCTATACCAACCTTAAACAGTTTTTATTAATTATCATTATTTTATCACTTTATAAAGAAAAAAATGTGCCAAAAAACAAAAAACAAACACCTTTTCTCATTTTTAATACTGCATTACAATGTACCCCGCTATTATTAAGCTACACTGTTCTGTGGCATTAGTGATGTAATTTACACTAATTACTTTTATCAATCTTAATGAGAAACCATGTGAAACTGGTGAATAAAGACTGAGAGGTAATGTTCAGTGTTCAGAAATTATTTAAAGAAATGTAAAGCATTTTGGCTGATCTATTTATTTTGTGTTCAGTGTCAAATTCAATTTATTTTATTTTTAATTCTTAAAAAAACACCATTATCTGCTCAAAGAATTAAGGACCATCCAAATATCTGTAATTATGACATACCTTTTCTACCTCTGAATTATTGCAAAGATAGCCACATGGTGCTTGTGATAGCCATGAACTTGGTACCAAAGAGAATAAACACCAGATCATCACCATTACTCCCACTATCTGCTGGATGGAGAAACGAAACATGCAAAGCATGTTCTGACTGACTTCTAAAAATAAATGAATAAATTAACCCACTTAATATATAATATTTAACTAATACATACTAGTGCTGTCAAATTAGCACGTAAATGCAGGCGATTAATTTTTCCAGTTTAACATTGTTAAACATATATAACACAGTTAACATAGGGGGAGAGCTAGGCTTGACCACATAACTCACAACTGCTGCTTCTGTCTCTTTTTTCTTGACAAGAATTGTTTTTATTTAGATGCAGAACGTCTTTATGACAATACCAAACGGGAGACTTTCCAGCCGTGTACTCCATTTCACCTCAGTGCCAGGCGCTAGTCAAATGAGTGTGAAAACAGTACAGGTGTTGAGGAGCTTCAGTAGAACAACAGTGAACTGCGGTCAGATGAAACGTAATGATAAACGTGTCAGGTAATATGTCAGTAAAAATGAATCTTTCTGTCCTGTCAGCCATTATATTGTGCTCATAGGCTACCGTATGTTCTTAAAATGCATGCTCAAGTACAGCAGTGTGCGCTGTAGCCTGTATCATTTCATATTAAAGCGTGAATAAAAAAAACAGAAAATCAATCATTTTTGTAGCTTTAATGGTCCACTGAATTGCTTTGAAACAGCAGCGTTATTCTATGTGTTGACGTAATTTCAAGTGAAACAGGAAGACAGGGCAGGACATATCCAGCAGCCCCACCCCCCTGTAAAATAGCCAATAGCATTTTATTTATATCTGCTCGGGCCAGAGCCACGGAGCTCGGTAAAGCCGCATTTGACAGCTTATGACAGCCACAGTCTAATAGTTTACCCTCTAGATTCAAAATGAAATTCTTACTAAAACTAAATAGTGATCATAATCATGCTGAGGCTGTGTAGTTTTAAAAGTGTTTAATATATACAGACTCACGCATATGATCCGCTCTGTGCTATTGCGTCTCCTGACTGGAGCCAAAGTCCAGAGTAGACTGCGTGCTGCCGCGGTTCGTGTGACACAATGCAAAACCAGATCTTATTTTTCCCAATCAAAAGCATATTTACACTGTATGAATTGTTCTTTGTCACCTACATTGTGTACTACCTGCCATTCACCATACAAAAAAGCAACTTCAGTGTCTATTTATAGTGTAGGGGCGGGACGCTATGAATTCTAGAGAGCATTTGATTGGACAGAAAGTTTTAAGAGAAGCTGAAGTGCAGGGTGATGTCATCAAAATCGTTGATCCATATTGGCGGAAATGAGAGATGGTAAGTTTTGAATGCTTATATCTTGTAAACACAAATTTTGTTGTTATTTTGGAGCACACTAGCTTATAGATAACCTTAAGGCTAACATATTCATACTAAAAGCCAAAAAAACTATCATTATGATTTCATGAAGTCTTTAAGGATTCATCTATATTTAGTGTTTGAAAACTTTATAAATTTCTGTATATTTCCTGCTTGCTGAAGGGCACAGGTAAATATGATATTTATTATAATGGGTTTATGTAAAGATTGTTTGAAGTTTACTTAAATTAGAAGTTGCTATTTTTTAAGTCTAATAAATGTTAAAATTAATAGCTCTCAGTTATACTGTAATGTTAAATGGCTATAGTCAATAGTTAAATATTAGAAAGAAAAAAAAACAATTTCCCAGAGACATCAGTAATATTATGCTGCCTTCACGCCATGTCGTAATTCCGAGATGACAACATGTGACAGTCAACTCTATCTGAATTATGTGTTTCTGAACTTGTAATTACAGCTTGTAAACTCAAAATGTTCTGAGAGTTATGACTTGGACAAGTGACAGCTGTACACGTTACCACCGACATTTTGTGAACATAGCTATGAGTAAAATGTCACGTGTTGTCATCTCGGAATTACGGTAATTCCGAAATGGCATAAACGCAGCATTAGTATCAATGATCTCATCTTCAGTTATAAAAGAAGCCATTAAACAAATATTAAAAATATACTGTCTTTATGTTGTTTCTACATTACTTTGAAGAATGAATGTGCAATTATTGCAATATAAAAGTATATTTATAAACTTTAATATTAGGAGGGATCAAATGCAAATTATTGTGATTAATTTCAGAGAAATGTGCAATTAATTAGTTCATTTCTTTAATTGATTGACAGCAATACTACATACGTAAAAAATAAATACAGTGTACTTATTGCGGAAATACATGTTATGTTGTGATTACATTTGAAAATATGCATGACATTATATACGTACAGTAAAATCATTAATAAAAACACAACTGTTCATTGTTAGTTCATATTATAACTGTTCATTGTTAGTTCATAATATCATTAAATGATATTAACAGATACAACTATTTTAATGATCAAAGTATTAGTAAATGATGAAATTTTAAATGTTTATAAATGGAACCTTTTGTAAAATGTTACCAAAAGTGTTTAAATAAATATTGATCAAAGATACCGTACTTCAAAGTAGCAACTGTTCAACATAGTTTTCACTTCCATCTGTTGCTATTACTTTGTAGAAGTGACACATTTACAATGCACCTTTATCAACAATCATACCCTTCACCTTTTAACTGTGACGGTCACAAATTGATAATATGCTATGATTTTATTCTTACACCCCACTTAAATTATTTTGCCAATGTTTAACCAGCTTGTGCTATATACACTGAAAAAATGGTAATCTAAAAAATGTATTTATTTATTTTTTTTTTCCAAGTCAAAAATATAACTTAATATCACTGAATCAACCCAAATATGTTCATTTATGCCAGAAATACTAATTTTTATGGGTTAAATAAAGTAGAAATGACTTCTGAAGTTAACAATTGCAGGTCTCCATTTTTTACAGTATAGGAAAAGCATCAGTCCTTGGAATGCAACAATCCAAAACCTGGTATTGAGATACTGCGTCTATTTTCAGGTTAAAAAGCCTGAGGAGCATTCATACTCCTTGGCAGTTTTCTGAGCATGCAGAGAAATCATCAGACCTAATGACTCTCTTGGGATGAGAGCCTATATCATTACCGATCCCCCACTACATTTAAGAGTTGGCAACATGGATTGCGGGTTGAGGCACAGGCTCGTGCAGATGTAGGAAAAGAGTTGAAAGGTGAATCTTCAGACTATATTATATATGCATACAGGCTTTGTGCTTTGCAGGGTTTTTTTTTTTTTTCACTTCGAGGATCAATACCAGATACTTTCAGATGCTTTGTAAAGCTGTTGAGGTGCAAGTGTTAATATATTTGGGTATAGCATATTGTTGCAATATTTTACAAGAATTAAATAATGAATCCGTTTTGTGACATACTCAAAAGTCTCACTATGTAGCCTCCTTGGAAATGTGTTAGTTGGCTCATGTTGCTTTGAAATTTTTTCAAAGGATTCTTTTGTCAGAGCTTCCAATTAGCACGTACTGCAAATTGGCAATCGGACTAATGTGACTGAACTTTGTATCTGCATTTGTAATTAAAGTTTCAATAGCGCCGAGATTAGCTACTGTTTCATGCTGTGGGGTCCCATTATCTCATGTACACATTGTATATATTTATGTATCACAAGAGAACGGATGATAAATAAGGAAGGGTGCCAGTGACACGGAGAAGCGGGAAGCTAGCTGTGATAAAGAGGGATTTGGGGGAGGATATTTGTGGAGTTTGCCTTCTAGTCTGTTTGTCGGAGCCTCATGTTTAGTGAAATGAGCCCTAATTATCATGATGGAAATAGCCATGGGCAGCGATAGCGAACAATAGTTAGCTTGTGCAGCGAACGAGCGCAGAGCTAAGCGCTCTCAGCTGTGCTCACAATGTCAACCTATTTACCTGCTTGTTCATGCTTGCAGCCCCAGTGCTGGGAGCCTCGGCGTATTTACCCCAGAGATAGGCGTGAAATATCAGCCCTAATTGTGCGGTAATACAAACCGTGTAGCTATCAGAGACAGATTCCTCAGTACAAGCAGAGATAAGAGTGTATTTGCACTTTCTGAGAGAGGAGAGCGGCAGATAGCAGAGGTGTTTTAAATATAAATGGTCAGATCACACGCAGGACGGACTGGAAACACCACCAAAGTAAGCTGTACTTGCTTTAAGGCATGTATGTGGTAGAGCAGCGAGACAGACAGTTAGCTGAACCAGGGGACTTGTTATAAGTTTTACATGATTCTTTTTTGTTTTATTTCTGGCTGGCTGTAACATACTGATGCTGTACAAGCGGTTGTCAGTAAAAAAGCCTGTCAACACTTTTTCTACATCTACACTGCTCCCATTAGCACTCACGGTTTGGCTTTGTGCCTTCCAAGCATAAATCTCACCTTTGGGTTTGAAACCATTCCTGTCAGGCTTCCTTCTGCTGTTTAGTAATGTGTATTTGTTTTTTTTTGTTCTGCAGTGAATGCCTTCAGAACTGCCTCTGAGGGCCATTTTGCTGAGAAATGAGGGCAAAGGTATGGTGTAAGCAAATGAAACTGTAAAATAATGTTGGTCTGGAACTGAATTAACATGCCCAAACATTTCCAGCTGCATGCATTTATTGCAATTAAATGCAAATGATGTACATTTCACCCCCAAGAGTCTGGGAAGACGACTGCTCTGCTTTGTGGTTTTTCTCTGCTGCACTTGTTTTACAAGTAGACCACTGGGAATAATTTACACAGAGTGGGCACACCGAATGATTAATGACTTAATTAATTGAAAGGAAAAGACTTCTCTAGTGTTCTCAAATGGCTTGAGTGAATACCTAGAACTTTGTTGCAAATATACTTACAGACATTTTCATCATGGTTATTGCTAATTACTTGGTCGTTACACATCAAGATTAATTGCTAAACAGTTTAGTGTCCTGTTAAACATACTATTGATAACTTGCAGTCTAATGCAGTGTTTTTCTGACCCAGAAATGGGTCGAAGGGCTGTTCTAATAGGGTCACTGACAGCAGACGTAAAACTGTGCAAAAAGTAATAGCAAGTAGCGCCAACAAACTTCTCCCTAAATAGGCCTCTGAAAAACTCTCTGCAGAAATCAAAAGAAAATATTTTGAAAAAGGTTTCAACAGTTTTTGCCCATACAATGAAAGAGTGCAGCTTTTTTTAGAAGTATTTTGTCCTTTCATTTTCTTTTCTCAGGTATTTTATAGAGGCTTTGTTACAGTATTAGAAGCCATGAAATAGCTATGAAGTAAATTACAATTTTGAAGCCAAAAAGTTGACATTTAGCACAAATTATGCAGACATATGTTTAAACAGTTACAGAAATTACATCATTTACAGCGCTTCACTGAAATGAATGAACGCTTAAAATTTATTTTGGCTAAACTTTCTTTTTTTAGTTTTCTGATTACTGGAGATTTCTTTGCAGAATCATTGGTTTAATTTTTGATTTAATTTGATTTAATTTAATTTCATTTTATGTTTCAACAATAGCATATACCAACCTCATGACTCACAGTAGGTCTGTCTTCAACGGTTTATAAGTTAAAGATAAGTTTAAAATATATATATATATTTAAATATTTCTGTGGAGAATGAAATTGATTTAATGGAATTTCATTTTCACTTCCGAAACCCAACTGCTGCACTCTATGGTTTTCAAAATGATACTGGACCATACTGACATTCACATTGTAAAAAATGGTAACCTAAAAACAGTAGCATCTAAATTAACTTGTTTTATTCAAGTCAAAATTATTATTTAAAGGATTAGTTCACTTCCAGAACAAACATTTACAGATGATGTACTCACCCCCTCATAATCCACCATGTTCATGTCTTTCTTTCTTAAGTCGTAAAGTAATTATGTTTTTTGAGAAAAAATATTTCAGGATTTCTCTCCATGTAATGGTCTTCTTTGGTTCCCCCATATTTGAACTTCCAAAAATGCAGTTTAAATGCAGCTTCAAAGCGCTCTAAATGATCCCAGCCGAGAAAGAAGGGTCTTATCTTTTTTTTTTTTTTTTTTAATTACGGTTTATATACTTTTTAACATCTAATGCTCATCTTGTCTAGCTCTGTGTGAACTCTGTTTTTTCTGGTCATGACAGTTAGGGTATGTCTAAAAAATCCCATCACATTTTCTCCTCCAACTTTAAAGTTCACACAAAGCTAGACAAGATGAGCATTTGAGGTTAAAAAGTATATAAATTGTAATTTTTTTTGGAAAATAACTGATAAGACTCTTTTTCCTTCGCTGAGATCATTTAGAGCCCTTTGAAGCTGCATTTAAACTGAGTTTACATTTGGGGGAACCATAGAAGTCCATTATATGGAGAGAAATCCTAAAATGTTTTCCTCAGAAAACATAATTACTTCACGACTGAAGAAAGAAAGACATGAACATCTTGGATGACAAGGGTGTGAGTACATTATCTGTACATGTTTGTTCTGGAAGTGAACTAATCCTTTGATATTGCTGAATCAACCCAAACACATAAATTTATACCAACGGCACTATTTTTTGATCTGTTAAATCAAGTAGAAATAACTCTTGAAGTTATCAGCTACAGGTTATCCATTTAGATATTTTTTTTTTTAAATGAACCCAAACAACCCACTTTGCCTATCTACCACTGGTCAGAGAAACAGATAGTCCCACCCTAGACACACACCATTGGTTGAGACAATGTTGCTTCATCGGAATACTCAAACAAACTGATGTTTTGATTTTTGGGGGAATCAATCAATAAATGTCTTACAGTTCTCCTCCCGCAGTTTAGTTAAAGTTCGTACAATAAACAATTTTTACAGCAACTCTCGATGTCCAATGTAAAGTCTGGATCCTAAAGCATAACCACTGCTCTAATACATGCATTCTTTGACATGCACGGCTCTGTATTTGTGATGCCTGTGTGCTGAGTGAACCAGTGGCCCTGTCAGCTACAGTAATTGTGAGTGGCGTGTCCAGTCTAGATCTCCACAAACCATATGTGTGACTTCATCCCACCACATGCATGGCTCAAAATCAAGAGTTGGACAAGTTTTCCAGATGAACCTCGTGTGCCCCCCTCCCCCACCTCCATTTCCCCCCTTTTATTTAAATGCTAATTTTAAAACATCAAAGAGGTCCAAGAATTACAGTTAGCAGCTAGAGCTTCATTAGCACTGGGTAGATTGAAAGTTCCCTATGTTGCTCGTATCCTGAGTAGCATCTCTCATTGTTGAAAGTGAGAGAGTATGTGGGGGGAATAATTGCATTAGCATGGCTGATTATTAGGCCTTGCGCTCTTGATTAGGCCTTTTAGCGAGTGTGCACGCGCCACTCGTAGTAATAAGCTATGCCAGACTCATCTTATTATTACAAGACTTGAATATTTAAGGAAGGTCGTTTTGTTTAGATAATGATACTGTGTACTATTTAATGACAATCAATAATTACACACACAAACCCTCTTGAAAAAGACATTTTTCATTTGTCATAGCGGGCAGGAAACACTGCAGTAATGAGCAATTAAATCATGAGGGTTATTGCTTTGTGTTTCTTTACAGCTTGCACAATTAAAAAAGTGCCAGGAAGTGCTTTTGCTAGATGCTCACGATGTGTTGTTTTAGTTCAAAGGCAACAGTAAATAAAAACATACTGAGGCAGATGTTTGAGAGGGACGATCAGAAGCTTTTATCTTCCTTAGGGGCCAATGTCAGTCTCTCATGCTTTTAACCCCTACAGCGCTGAACACACCCAAAAAATATATTTAAATATATAAAAAACTTTGTTTGTTGTCTGTAGGGTGTGAACATATAACAAATGTTAAATAATAATAATAATGAATAAAACCTTAATGCAATATATTTTAGTATATGAAGGTTGAAGATAAATATATTTTGTGTTGCTTCTCTGCTTACAACATAATTACAACATACCTTTCTGGCAGAAATTATATTTTGGCCAAAAAAGGAAAAAGGAAGAAGAAAAAAAAGATAATCTCTCTCTCTCTCTCTCTCTCTCTCTTTCTCTATATATAGGTCTATATATATGACCCTGATCAATTGTTATTTATTTGTTTATTTATTTATTTATTTTAATTAAATTTAATTAATTTATTTATTTGGAATTGAAATTTAGGATAGGACAATATTTTGCCGAGACAACTATTTAAAATTTTGGAATGAAGGTGCAAAAAAAAAATTCAAAATATTGAGAAAATCATCTTTAAAGTTGTCCAAATGAAGATCTTAGCAATGTATATTACTAATCATATAAATTTACGGTAGGAAATTTTTACAAAATATCTTCATGAAACATGATCTTTACCTAATATCCTGATGATTTTTGGCATAAAAGAATAATCGATAATTTTGACCCATACAATGTACTGTTGGCTATTTAAGACTGGTTTTGTGGTCCAGGGTCACATGTAATATATTTCATATGACTGCAGTGAGAGCAAAGCTAGCCTACATGGTGTGTTAAACGTGCTTTATGTGGCAGCATTTCAAAACACTACGTTTAACCCGCTTATATTTCTTGTTTTTCTTGGTCTCCCTCATTCAAATATGGCTGTGTCTGTAGAAACTTCTCAATACACACACACAGACAAAGGAAATTAGCTGCATTAAGGAGAGGATCAGCGGGTAGCGGAGGAGAGCAGGGGATTATGGGATTGAGTGACAGCTCTCATCTCCACAGAGCTATCAGACTGAAGCCTGGTTTACCAGGATTACAACAAAACATAACTGTTTATTCAATCCATCTAACCTCACAATAATCTCAACACACAATCGTCTGTCAGACTGTAATTCTGACACCACAGTTCAGCACAGGAGAGGTAAACACTTTGCACTATAAACATTTTTGAGAGGCATTATGGGTAAAATGCCTCCAAAGAATTTATATTAGTTATCCAACTGATTTTCCATAAAGAAAAACATTTAGAGATGATAGCACATGGCCTTGTGAATTGTGATAGGCTTGTTCCTGCAGACCTTAAAATTACTTGGGTTGCGGATGAAATTTGTCATTGACATTTTGATTTAAACATGAAAAACGTATTAATAGGAGCTGACAGTACTACACACTTGGTGGTAGCTGAAAACATTATCAAACATACAAAGGGCAGGAGTTGTGCAGAGGTTTGTCAATGAGATTTGTGTGGTGTTTGGATAGAAACAAATTTGGGATTTTCTGGAAGGTGTAAAAAAAAATGATTCTTTAAGGTGATAACATTGCTGTGTAATTAAACAGATAAGTAACACGTATTAATTAATTAATGTACTTACTGTAGGGTTTAGGTTCGGGTTAGATGTTTGTAATCATGCATAATTTACTGTTAATACTATAGTAAATCTATGTAAAATATTGGTGCTACTTTATATTAGTTATCTTGAGCAACTATGTACTCATGTCCAAAAAGTATTGTGTATCTATTATCATGTTAAATTACAAAACACAAAACTTTTGCTGCTATTGAGGTGGAATACGAGTAAGGTTAGGGACAGGTTTGGTGGTCTGGTTAGGTTTAAGTGTGGGTTAAGGGGTTAAAAGTGTAATTACCGATATAACTACAGGAATTAATTTCAGATGTAATTACAGGAAGGTTTTTAAATATACGTACAAAAATGTACGTAAAAACGTATGTACACAATAAGTACATTGTATCAAAGATTAATTTAAATGTAAGTACACAGTGATTAAAGACACTTAATGTAAACTGGTTCCCTTTTTAATGTGCCATTATTATAGTGTAATTACACAGTGCAATTATTACTATACTAAGTAACTTGAAACTATGTCACCTTAAAGTGTTACCTAAACTGTTAAAAATATTGTCAAATTACAGTGATCATCTTTGTCTGCATTACAGGAGATTTTTGTGTAGTTTACCTGTGATAGAGTGAGATGGTGATTTGGTTCCCAGCATGCACTGCTGCATTTAAAAATTATGTGGTTGCATTTTATTTATTTTTACTACATTGGTGATGTTGTTACAGTGTAATTACACAATAAGTACTTAAATAATATCAATTAACAACATGTGTTTACTCTAGACTTAGTATTTGGTTTAAAAGTGTGTGTAAATATGTATAATTAATTGTTTTTACTATAGTAAAACCAGTACATGTGAAGTATATCAACGACACAATAAAACAAAATGTTATCTTTAATTTTGTTCTTTTAGTAACTTGTTTTGCAATGATCAGACAGTTCATTTAAGTTTTTTTTTTTCATTTCATTGCTTAATTAATTGCCTCCAACAATCCTCCCTGGCTGTTAATGATTATAGTAATTCATTAAGATAAAACACTAAACACTATTTTTCATGTAATGTTATTCACACTAAAATTGAGAAAACAAATCTATTATGGTTAACTCAATGAACACAACTATTGACGTTATTATCCCATAATGCAGTGTGATATTGTTAACATTGAAATTTGTTAACCAAGTGATTTTAGTAATGCACAATTTGGGTTTTTGGAACAATATGGATTGTGAAAAGCTATACAAATAATATTGACTTGATTGTGTCCGTGGCTGGAACGTGGTTGTAGGTTGAGACAACAGCTTCTGTACTAATTCAACTCAAATACCTTTTCGACTCTAATCAAACTCAGCATGTGAAGGACAAGTGGTGCAATAGCAGAGGTGTTGGTCAGTGCCATTGATGTGGTCATTGATCTGTCATTCCTCCCTGAACCACAGGTCATAAGTCAAATGTGATTTATTGAGTTCTGACCTCCTGAGTCACAGGCACTGCTATGCCGAGCCCATATAAAAAAAAAAAAAAAAAAAAAAAAAAAAAAAAAAAAACTTGGACTGGACAAGGAAATGCAGATATAGCTTGCAGAATAAAAATGTTTATAAAAATGCATGATACGTTAAATGACTAACGTTGTTTGATATAACACATTATTATTGCCTTTAAATGTTTGCAATATCAGTGACCGCTTTAAAACGTTAGAAATATCAATGCCAGACAAAGAAAAGATTTTCAGTAATATTAAGACACTAACTGGTGAAAGTCGGTATCTCTTTAAATTTGATTTGCACAGAGCTGTTGCTATGGAAACACACTGACAGTGAATGAAAGTACTATGGAATGGAATTTAAAATGTTTTATCCACACTTTTACTACTTTAAATAACATTTTTGTGAAAACAATGTGACCCTGGACCTCAAAACCAGTCATAAGGGTAATTTTTAATTTTTTAATTGAGATATATACATATAAATAAATAAATAAACTTTCCGTTCATGTATGGTTTATTATGATATGATGATATTTGGCTGAGATACAACTATTTTCTGAGATTCAACTATATTTGAAAATCTGGAATCTGAGGGTGCAAAAAAATCTAAATATTGAGAAAATTGTCTTTAAAGTTGTCCGTATGAAGTTCCTAGCAATGCATATTACTAATCAAACATTAAGTTTTGATATATTTATGGTAGGAAATTTACTAAATATCTACATGGAACATGATCTTCACTTAATATCCTAATGATTTTGCCATAAAAGAAAAATCTATCATTTTGACCCATACAATGTATTTTTAGCTATTGTTACAAATATACCCGTGCTACTTTAAGATTTGTGGTCCAGAGTCACATTTCACTAAATGCTTGAACAACTCCTATCCCCAATTTTTTTTAAGGCAAAGCAAGTGAATAGGTTAAAAATATTACCATACTTTCACCAGATGATTAATCATAGTGCATTAAAATAGCTTTTTCTAATTATAATGAGCATACATAACCAGGACAGGAAACCTGAACATTGGAAAAAGTCAGGTATAAAGTTTTATTTTGTTGATATATTAGAGTTAAAGGTTTTTACAGAGGAGATTTTGGATATCTCTTTTTATCACTCCATAAATCCAAAAATACTGTCAACAGCTAGAAAATAAAATATTTAGGGGAATAAAATGTTACATAAATCAGGCGGATGATATATTAATAACCCCTCTGTAAAACCATTCAGAAAGATAGAAATAAAGCTGTAATGCTCATTTTTTATGTGTATTGAGATAATTATTGTAATTGAAATCTACAAATGCAAACAGATCAAATGTAATAAAATAAACAAATGTATGTTCGGATGTTTTGTTTCCACAAGTCTTTAAAAAAAAAAAAAAAAAAAAAAAAAAAAAAAAAAAAGACAAAGAGCAAAATAGCCCAAAATGTCAAAATTGACCAGTGCCTGAAAAATCAGTGTTTTTGCCTGTAGTTTTGCCTTAATATATAATATATATTTATTATACTATCTTATAAGATGCTATATTATTAGATTTGTAAATATATGATAAGATGAAAGCACCTTTACATTTTATATCTAGAAATATTCAGTTATTTGAAGGAAGAACTTGCACTTTTCTTAATCTACATTTTGTTGGTGTCAGTGTGTATCCATTCCCGTGGCCCCGTGGCCCTTCCTGGTCAAAGACGAGAGACAGCGCTGTTTATGAGGAAAAAACTGGAAAAAAAAAAAAAGCCTGTGAGCTGTCCAGCACCATGCCAAATGAGACGCGTGACTCATAAGATGAAACAGGGGATTAGGTGGTAATGATCTGGCAAATGATTTTGAAATTGTAATTATCTACCCTGTGCTGTTACGCTTAGATCTCATGTGTGTGCGTGTGTGTGTGTATGAGTGAAAGAGAGAGACGAAAAAGAGAAGGATAAAGACAGAGAGAGAATAAGAGCGAAAGGGGCTCATGGAGGAGTCAATAATATAACAATGATGAAGTATTTTATAAAAACAAGTAGTTATTTCAACAGGAAAGCCATGAAAGTTTTCTCGGCGTCGAGTGGTGCTGATAGTATTGTGATAATTTTAGCAGGCTTCATGTCTGAGCTCTCTGATCTCTGGGTAAGTGCAGACAAAGAGGATACGAGCGAAGACTGCTCTCACTCCAGCATAAACACTTGACCTGACCGGTGCCACTCTTACCTGTGTTTCAATGCTCAAGCACTTCAGCGTGCTAGAAAAGAGCGGCAAAAGCCTTCTAAATCCTCCTCTGCGTATGCTATAGCAAATATGGCACAACTGTGGAAAGCAATGCATATTCATCAGCACACAGACTGAAATCAACAACATGACAACCTGTAGGTACACAGTGTAACACACTAAATGCATCAGGAATACTGCATTGATACTCTTAAGAACAAAACAAATGAACAAACTGGACAGATGTACCCTGTGCTCTGGCCACTTTAATTTCCATTGTTTCATAGAACAATGAATCTTGAATGAGTCAGTGGGGAACAAAAATATCATGGGCTCAGCCATGAGCTGTCTGATAGTGGCTTGCTGCCCTCTTGTGCTCAGAGAACAGCATCACACTTAAATCAGGGTTGGGCAAAATTCAGAATTTAAGCATTTAGGGCATATGTTGAATTGGAATTTGAATTGGATTGGCTATTGGACTGGATTGGCTTGGAATTTAAATTAGGAAGACAGGAAAAGAAATGCATATTAATAGTAAACTAAAAAAATGATCTCACAATAGGGGGATTTCATTATTTGTTTGGCTCCGTTGAAAACTTCATGGTAAATTAGAGAATTTGGGCAAATAAAGTGTTCTTCTGCAATGTTTCTTGAAATGATGGCACCTGTAAGAGAAAAAGAAAGAAAGAATTTGCATGTGCATTTACTTTTATATCAGAATGCATTTAGATGTAAGATAGATAAATCAGTATCCATAAAAGCTTTAATACAAAAATAGGATTCAGATTGTGTTGCTGATGGTTCTGCTCATGTTCTGTTTCAGAGGTGAATGTTAGAGTGGTTATACGCTCAGTTTCCATGTCTTGTGCATCCTGACCGCTTGCTGTGAACAGGTGCTGCTCTCGTCAGCACAGGTTCCTCTCCATTACTGCCTAACTGACCATGTGTGTGTGTTTGTGTCTGTGTGTGTTTGGGGGATCCTTACATGATCTTTAGACACTAACATCTCAGCATTCCCACTGTTGAAATATTTAGTCTTAATTTACATTTACTACACATTTTTCTGCATTCATTTAACAGGCACTTTTATCCTAAACTACTTACAAACGAGGAATATTACAAATCACTTGTCACCGTTTTGTCAGATGCAACAGTATTTATAATACAATATGCAGTATAGACTAAATTAATAAAAAGCAAGAGTAGGTGAAATACAAAAACAAAAAAAAAAAAAAAAAAAAAAAGAGAGAGAAAGAGAACATCAGTATGTAAACCTACAGCTTTATTCTTATTTCACATTGAGTTCTAAAAAGTATCAAAAACTTCCAGCAACCATACACAGTTTATTTGAGAAATCATTGTTTGTTTATGTATTTATGTATGTGTAAGATGTGAGAAATTGAAATGTCAATTGCTTATTGAATCTGTTAACAATGCATTCTTGCGTAGCAGTGTGACTCACTTGAGAACATTATGCAACATTTTTCTCTATTTCATGATTACCTGCGTTAAACCCTGGTTGTTCAGTTCTTGTGCCTTGAGTTTTTGTTTAATAAAAACTTATACTATATGCTTAGATTCCTCAACTCATTTTTGTTTCAACTGGTGATATTGTAAATGCATTCATGTGTAAGCCACTTGGTGGTCCAAATATATAAACTGTATATATAACACTCCCAGTCCACATCTCTACATGTAAAGCATCCATTCCATTCCAGTATCTCTTGAAGTGCCTAATGAAGGACTGATTAGGTGATCACCTAAACCAAATCATATTTAATGAGGAAAAGTATAAAAACTACTCCTGTGGTCATCACTATCATTGCAATAGGACCAGCTGGATAGCAAAAACAGTGCTACCTCAAAAGTAACTGAAATCAAATAATAGCTGCTATATAATAATAATTGCTTCCATCCTTAAAGGTGATGCGATTTCATGTTTTCCTTTGTCTTTGGAGTGTTACAAGCTGTTTGTGCATATATAAGAAATGTAAAGCTGCAAAGATTAACGTCTCAAATCCAAAGAGATATTCTTTATAAAAATTAAGACTCAGTCAAGCCTTTCTAAAATGGCTCATTCAAACACGCCCCTGCAAATCTACATCACGGTGTGAAAAGATTTGCATAACACCGCCCAAATTTATACACAAAGAAAGAAGGCGTAACTTTTATTCTCACTGTAGTATTGTTGCAGCCGCCGCCATGTTGTGGAGACACGGTGTGCTTCGTTGTGAAAGCGAAAGTACTTTGTTTAGCCTTCCAAATGAGTACTCAACTAGAAATCAGTGGTTTCGTAATATTTACAACACTGGTCCAGAACAGTAGAACGCAAATATTCGAGTGGGTGCTGCGCATTTTACGGAGAACTGTTTCCTGAACTTGGGCAACGTGATCTCATAAAATTCGCATTTTACGTAAAATGTAGTTCTACAAAATGTTAATTTACTTACGTTCTTCCAGACACTAAAATATACAATACTGACATTTTTACAGCATCTGTACAAATATTTACGTATTTTCAGAATTTAAATGTACAATACTAACGTATTGACGACACCTAAAAACGAATCCTTAATATTGAAATCGCTGCATTAATTTCATTATTGTTGTTTTTATTTGTCATACCAATGACCTATATGTTTTCAGTTGCATTATTAAATTGTTAATCTTTTATTTAATATAAAATTATAGCTTCTGTTCTGATTTCTGCTGCCCACTCGTTTCCAAGAATAGGCCTATATAATGTTAAACAAGACTACACTTCAAACCCTTAAATAACATTTCTGCAATCGTTTAACCATTCATGTAATAACGTGATGGGACACAAAAGGCATTTTCTCTGACATGCTGTGACTAACAATAGAATCATAAAATACACCGAACACGCATCATGATTACAAAATGAAACACTTTTATTTGTGCGCTGTAATCCAGATCTTGAGAATCCATACGATTGTGAGAAACGGACCCAAATTCAAGCCTTTATCCGGTGATCTTTATCACGAGCAGCGAGTCCAGCAGCAACAGCAATAAACCCGCGCTAAAGTGCATTTTATAAATTAAAATAGTGCAACATCAAGAAACGACAGGTTTTACGGCAGAAAAATCAATATTCGCTAAAATGGGCAGGTTTAGGTTTGAGGGTACCCCTAGCCTACAATGCTGGCTGTGCACACTATAAAGTGGGGCAATTCCAACTAGATGGAGACCGGGAAAGGCCTTGCAATCCTCTCTTCAGGTTATGGATTCCAAAGACCATAAGCAGGTAATGCACTATGGTAATTTTTATTTTATTTTTATTTTTTTCTGGTATCTTTTGGGACTGCACTGATATTTAACTTGCAAATGCACTTCTTAAATGTTTTGTAAATGGCTTTGGTAAATTTTTAAAATGTTTTGGTATAAAACTCTAAATTAAGCTAAGTTAATAAAAATTGTCATTCTTTCAAAACCTGCTCTTATGTTTTCAACATGGTTATAGATTTCCACATAATGTAATTGATTTAATTACCAAAACACAAATAATACTTTAATTTAATTCTTCTAACAAACAGAAAGATTGTATGTATTTTCTTGTTTGTTCTTCTTGTATTACATGTTGGAAAAATAAAACCACAGACTATATGGTCTGGAATCCATGCAATCCATCTCCACTTGTTTGGAGTGCTACATCGATTAAACTAAACAGCACAACTGGTATGTTTAGTGTTTTTGTGGTGAATAAACTGTAACTTTTAATGTAGCTGTGGCTTTTTTAACAAAATAAGAACAATCATACAAAATGCAAGTTATTGTTTATTTAGTACAGACCTGAATAAGATATTTCACATAAAAGTTGTTAACATATAGTCCACAAGAGAAACTAATAGTTGAATTTATAAAAAATTACACAGTTCAAAAGTTTACATCCCCTTGTTTCTTAATACTGTGTTGCTACTTGAATGATCCACAGCTGTTTTTTTGTTGTTGTTGTTTGTTTGTTTGCTTTGAGAGTTGTTTCCTAGTTTATCCTGAACAGTTAAACTGCCCGCTGTTCTTCAGAAAAATCATTCTCACAAATTCTTTGGTTTGTCAGCATTTTTGTGTATTTGAACCCTTTCCAGCAATGACTGTATGATTTTGAGATTCATGTTTTCACAAGGACAACTGAAAGACTCATATGCAACTATTAGAGAACGTTCAAACGCTCACTGATGCTCCTGAAGGAAAAATGATGCATTAAGAGTCAGGGGTTAAAATCTTTTTGAATTCGAAGATCAGGGCAAATGTAACTTATTTTGTGTAACTATTTTCTGTAGCCTCTGAAAGACAGTACTAAATGAAAAAATATGATATTTAGGCCAAAAAAAAAAAAAAAAAAAAGTACACATTTCCATTCTTTGATTCCTTCTGAAGCATCAGTGAATGTTTGAACCTTCTGTAATAGTTGCTCATGAGTCCCTCAGTTGTCCTCAGTGTGAAAAGATGGATCTCAAAATCATGCAGTCATTGTTGGAAAGGGCTCAAATAAACTTGTGACTTGTACATGTTTTGAAAATTCACCTAAAAATAAAATCATTTATCCACCCTCAGATTTTAAACTTGCATTTATTTGTAACATGTAACAGTTTTACTCTGTCATCATTTATCTTAGAAATATGCAAGGGGGAAAATAAGGTGAATTTTCCGCATAAGCCCCAACCCCCCCGCCCACTTGTGAAGTCCAGCCTACTTAAAGTCCCTCCCACTTTGAGATTTCCGGCCTGCAGTGACACCTTGTGAGTAAAAGCGAAAGTAAAATGCATCGGGCCTATGCTGTCACTTTATGAAAACATAAACATCTTAGCACTTAAATTAGCACTTTCTTAAATTAGATTTTCTTAATGGAACATCAATTAAATGAATTACCAGCTGTCCACAGATATATTTCCAGGTGAGTGTTACAGAATTTTGGATATTTAATTTGGGATATTCAACTTCAGTATTAAATGATGTGGACTTGGAAAATAGTGGTAATTCATACTGTATCTCTTTCAGATAATGTACCTAAAGCATAGTTGTAAAAGTAATTATGATATGATTATTCAATAGTGCAATTATTTTAAGCATAAAAGATGAAAAATTAAAAAGACCATCTTAACAAGTTAGAGAGTCTTAAAAGTGCAAATATCCATATATTCGTACATTACTCGAGGACTGTAGTAATGTATAAAATGTGTAATGATTACAATGTAAATATATAAGTTAGATTTAGATAAAATATGATTTATATCTTTGTTATAACTATACAAAATAAACTAAATGCTGTCATGAAATAAATCCATATAACTGTCTTGTCATGTGAACCAATGATGTTGCACGTTGTAATATTTTCACACACACACCTGACACACATCATACATGACTTGGAGTTTGGAAATATGATTTTGTGTGTGTGTGTGTTTTTTTTTTTTTTGGTGATTCAGAAATATTCAAAAGTCAATAACTTCCTGGTCATGTGACCTCATGTTGCCACAGCCACTGTTCATTATTCATTAACATATTTTCACACATCATACACTGGCATATATCTGTTAGCCAATTATTTGAATTACTGAAGAAAAAAAAAAAAAAAAAAAAAAAAAAAAAAAAACTTGGTTATATGATATATAATATTACACAAGTCGTTTTTATAATCACATACATTTTTCATACCAAAATATTTACATTGGTATTTTATTAGTACTATTGTCAATTTTTATACTGTTAACTAGGTCCTTGTGAAATTTGTTGGGTCCAAGCATCTGAGTAATGCATAAAATAGGATGTATTTATATATTTATTTATTAAACGTAATGAAAAGAAAATGTAAGAACAGTCATAATTTAACAGTGGGAGAATAAGATCAGGACATGATTCCAATCAGTCTTCAACCTGGCCCCTCATTAGCCAGCAGGCCTCAAACATGTTCCACTAACAACTGCATGAGAAATGTTCAACAAATGCTAATGAATATATAGTCGATGTGGCAACATGAGGTCATATGACAAAGAATTTAAATAGGTTTCAATAATGTTCCTAAAATCAACAAACTCATATTCATAAAACCAGATGAATGTATGTTTATGAATATAATACACTGGGTATTGTAACATGATGTCACAGGAAAGTTTTATCGATTTAAATGTTTTAGAAATTTATTTAAAAAATTTACAAAATCTTATTTCATATATTCAAGGCATGTATGATGTGTGTCAGGATTGTGTAACTATGTTGCAACTGGTGTGACATCATCAGGTCACATAACCAGGAAGTTATATACAATTTAATATTTTAACAAATCATGAAAAATACATAACATTTTATATCCAAGATCCTTGTCATATAGATTGGAACAACACAGTTTAAGTAATTGCTTATATTTTAATTTTGTGGTCTAACTTCAATAAATTTAGGACCATTGTGTTTTGGATAATCATAAAGTAAATATCACTGTAATGGTGTAAAGTAGACACACTTTGTTTGAATTTGCATTTAGAAGGCCAAGACTAACTTGCTTACTTGCTTTTTTTTTTTTTTTTTGTATTGAGATAATTAGCATCTGATATCATATTTACAGGAGTTTATCATATGGTTCAAAGAATTGATTTTTTTTTTCTTACAAATTTCTTAGCACGATATAGGCTAAAACTACAGGAATACCGACTGTGTATAGTGTGATGCATTGTGATGACATTTGGTAGGCTTTTTTTTTTTTTTTTTTTTTTTTTAGTTTTTCATTTTACCTCAAAACTTTGCCATGTAAAAGAGCTGGCACATAATATTTCTTTGGCAATTAATATTAATATCTGATGTGATACTACCACAACTTCGTGCATCATCATGTTTAAAATCTTTTAGGTTAGGATTTAAAAGTTGTTAAAATATGATTTTCATGCATAAATGGCACCATTTTTGCAATTTCCTAAAATTACTTTTGGTAGAATAATTAATTTTGCATTGATATTTTACTTTCCCTTCATGTTTTGTTTCACTTCAGTCCAGATGCAAAGATCAAACTCATCTGAAGTTGTGTATCACTGAGGAGTGACCGGTCAATGGATCCTCCACGCAACTTTAGTGCACACACTGATCATGGATTTAGGTAAATGCCTGCAGTAATCTTTTCTGGTGAACAACAAATCCTCAAATTTCCAAAGAATGACTTATAGTGAACTTTCACTTACCATAAATATTCACTTAATCATTGCACTTGCTGTTAGGTTTCTAACAACATAATAAACATGAATATAATCATTCAGTCACTCAAATAATTTTATTACAGTCATGAATATAAGAGTATGTGAATAACATTCACTTGTTTTTATCTTCAATGCACAGACCGGACCCTCCAGAACCCAGCTGTGTGTCCATAAAGAGTGACTGGTCAATGGAACCTCCATGTAACATTAGTGGACACACTGATCTTGGGGTTAGGTAAATACTAAACATTTCATCTTGTATTGAAATAAAGAAAGAATGGTTCAGATTCAGTGCCGTAAAGGGACTTCAACTATGCATGCATTTCAGAATGAAGGTCGTAATTAGTAGCTCTGATATGTGGATGTTAACACACAGTTGCATGCATATGCTGTCTCCAACAGTATAACACATTATTGAAATTATTCAGTTATCAAGAACCATCAGTCATTACGAAAGTGATTAATATAAGAATGAATGAATAACATTAATTTGTTCTCATCTTCAATGCACAGCTTGGACCTTCCAGAACCCAGCTGTGCTTCCATGAAGACTGACTGGTCAATGGAGCCTCCATGTAACTTAAGTGGACACACTGATTTTGGGTTTAGGTAAATGCTGTGCCAAACTGTTTATCTTGTTACATCTATATTGACACAAAAAGGAAATGTTCAGATTTAAACGCCTGTATTAAATACATGCATAGACAGACCATTATGCAAATTTGTTACAAACTTATGTAGGTTTGTACAGAAATGTAAAGGCTGGAATCACTGATGACTCATTTCAGGCAGTTTAAAAACAGTTCTTTCTTCTGGGAGACATGAACTCCATTTGTTGTGCACTTTGTAGAACCTTTATATTCACAAACAACAACTATATTACACACCTGAAAGGTAATATCCAGAAAAAATATATGTGGATGTGGAAGTGGATGCGAATACAGTAACAGTTGCACTTGCTGTTATGTCTCCAGCAGCATGTTACATATTAATGAAATTATTACATTACCAAAAACTATCAGAAAAAACTACCTAACTATATCATTCATTAGTGATTTAATATAAGAAGAGTGTGTGAATTAAATTTACTTTTTGTTCAATGTCAATGCACAGACCAAACCTGCAAGTATCCAGCTATGTGTCCATGAAGAGTGACCAGTCAATGGATCCTTCACTTAACTTTAGTGGATGTACTGATCTTTGCTTTAGGTAAACACCATGTATGCATTTGACATGTGCTTTTATCCAAACAGACTTACATAGTGCGAGGATCCTGACAATTTTAATTTGTCTGGTTTAGTATTGTCAGTGTCTTGTCGCACTTTTATTCTTCCTGTTTTCTAGTTTTATGTAGTTTTTTTTGTTCTTTGTTCCTTTATTTATATTTATGCATTTAGTAGATGGTTTTATCCAAAGCAATTTACGAAAGATGAACAATATTTGTAATATACAATGCCAGGTCTCTTTGACAGTTTCTCAACTGTCCTGCAGTTGGATTCTATGCAACTACCACACAAATTACTGATAAAATGCCAATATCAGAACAAGTATTTCTATATACAGTCATGGCCAAAAATATTGGCACCCTTGCAGTTCTCTCAGAAAATTGTTGCAGTTACAAATGTTTTGGTACTCTCAAGTTTATTTATTTATTTATTTATGTATGTTTGCATTTAGAACAACACACACAAAAAAAAAAAAAAAAAAAACAAAAAAAAAAAAAAAAAACAGAGAAGAAAAGTAAAGTCTGATACAATTCCACACAGAACCCCAAAAATGCACTGGACAAAATTATTGGCACCCTTAACTTAATATTTGGTAGCACCCCCTTTGGAAAAAATAATTGAAATCAATTGCTTCCTGTAAACATGAATGGGTTTCTTACACCTGTCTACTGGAATTTTGGACCACTCCTCTTTTGCAAACTGCTCCAGGTCATTCAGATTTGAAGAATGCCTTCTCAGTGCAAACAAAAATAAGCATGTGAGTACCAAAACATTTGCAATTGGAACAATTTTCTGAGAGAAGTGTTGCATTTTCTGACAGAATTGCAAGAGTGCTGATGCTTTTGGCCATGACTGTATAATTACAATGCATATACAACATATTCTAAGAATTTTGTTATTTTAATCTTACAGCTGTGACTCTCAACATGCTGAAGCCCTCAAGACATTTAGATCAAATCTGAGGAAGAAGTTTCAGTGTCTGTATGAGGGAACAGCAAAGCAAGGAAACCCAACATTCCTGAATGAGATCTACACAGAGCTCTACATCACAGAAAGTGATTGTAGGTGAGACAGATTGAAACACAATACAGGAGAGCAGCAGCAGAGGACACACCAATCAAATGCAATGACATCTTTAGACCTTTACCTGGACAAGACAAAGCCATCAGAACTGTGCTGACAAAAGGAGTCGCTGGCATTGGAAAAACAGTCTCTGTGCAGAAGTTCATCCTGGACTGGGCTGAAGGGAAAGAGAATCAGGACGTCCAGCTCATATTTCCACTTCCTTTCAGAGAACTCAACTTGATGAAGGAAAAAAAACTAAGTCTTTCAGATCTTCTTTATGTCTTTTTTCCTGATACTAAAGAAATTGAAATATCCAGTGACAAATATAAAGTGTTGTTCATCTTTGATGGTCTGGACGAGTGTCGTTTGTCTCTGGATTTTCAGAGCAATGTAAGGTTGTGTGATATGAGTGAATCTGCCTCAGTGGACGTGTTGCTGACAAACCTCATTTTGGGGAATCTGCTTCCCTCTGCTCTCATCTGGATCACCTCTAGACCAGCAGCAGCTGATCTCGTCCCCTCTGTTTGTGTCCATCGAGTGACAGAGGTACGAGGCTTCAGTGAGCCACAGAAGGAGGAATACTTTAGGAAGAGAATCAGTGATCAGAGTCTGGCCAATATGATCATCACACACCTGAAGTCATCAAGGAGCCTCTACATCATGTGCCACATCCCAGTGTTCTGCTGGATCTCAGCCACTGTTCTAGAGAAGATGTTGAGTCGAGCAGAGAGTGGAGAGATTCCTAAGACTCTCACTCAAATGTACACACACTTCCTGATCATTCAGACCAACATCAAACATGAGAAGGACTATGAGAAGAATGTGATGGATGAAGACATGATTTTCAAACTGGGGAAACTGGCTTTCCAGCAGCTTGTGAAAGGCAACCTGATCTTCTATGAGGAAGACCTGAGTGAGTGTGGCATTGATGAGACAGAAGCATCTGTGTACTCAGGATTGTGCACTCAGATCTTCAGAGAGGAGTTTGGCCTGTATCAGGGGAGAGTCTTCTGTTTTGTTCATCTGAGCATCCAGGAACATCTAGCAGCTCTATATGTGCTGCTTTCCTTCTTGCTGTATAAGAGTGATGTATTTAGTGAAACTGTCACCTCAAAACATGCACACAAGTTCACATGTCACACAATCTCTGACCTGCACCAGAGAGCTGTGGACAAGGCCTTACAGAGTAAGAATGGACATCTGGACCTTTTTCTCCGATTTCTTCTGGGTCTGTCTCTGGAGTCCAATCAGATGCTCCTGAAAGTCCTCCTGACACATGTTAGAAATGCCTCGTACAGTGGAGAGAAAACTATTGAGTACATAACAACGAGAATAAGAATGAATCCATCGCCGGAGAAATCCATCAATCTGTTTCACTGTTTAAATGAACTGGGTGATAATTCTCTGGTGAATGAAGTCCAGGAGTGTCTCAGATGTGGAGGTCTTTCAAGTACCAGATTGTCCTCTTCACAGTGGTCAGCTGTTGTATTTGTTTTATTAACCTCCAAGCATTTGGACGAGTTTCATTTGAGTAAATACATAAGTAGTGAGCAAAGTCAAGATCACATGCCATCAGATGAAGTGCTTTTGAAGCTCTTGCCTGTAGTTAAAGCCTCCAGATCAGCACAGTAAGTAGCACTTTGGCCTGTTTTTTTGTAGGCAAAAGACTTCCATTCCACATTAAGAGTAATGTGGAGATTTTAATTTATTGACTTGGGTTTTGAATTTCTCTCACCTACAGTGCACAGCATAAATGAGTCCACCCCCTCTGAATAATTATAAAAGATGTATTTTATTAATGATCACTAATATAATTCATGGAAAGATGGCAAAATTGAAATGTATTAAACATATACTTAATAAAAAAACAACACAATGAGTACACCCTAGATTTAATTCAGCAAATGTATAATATTCTAATACTTAGTATGTCCTCCAAAACTTTAAGTATACTGCTCTGACCCTTCTTGGCACTGAGAGGACAACTTCAAGGCAAAAACTCCTGGAGATGACCTGCTTAAATGCCCTGGTCTTTAATGGGGAGTGTTGCTCAGCTCGTCTCAACAGAATCCCCCACAGCTGCTCTAGAGTGTTAAGTTTGAGTGATATACATGTCCTAACCCCAATACATGTCCACTGAAGGATTTTCACCTTGGGAGAATGAATATCTTCATTGTCATGTTGAAAAAAATGCCCAGTAATGCAGGGAATGAGGGGAGGGTAGCATCTTCAGTTTCAGTTTTTTTGTATTACATCACACAGTGGTATGTGAATTCATGACAGCATTGATTTAGCACAACGCCCTCACACCTTCAGCACCTATACATCCCTATATAAGAGCTTTACTGAACATCACTATGGGAGACAGGCACTTCTCACTGTACTCCTTTAGCAACACCAGAACAATTTGAATGCTTTTGGATCTGAAATGATTGACTTGGTCTCTTAAGACCAGACTATGGATTCCCAGAAGTCTATAATTTGTAAATATGGGCCTTGGACGAGGTTAAATGAGTTTATTGTGCTTTGGCTACAGTGGGTAATTCTAGTGGTGACAACAATCACGCATGTCACTTCTGCAGTCTATGTCGTACTCTGTAAGAAGTGTCACTCTTTTCATAGCTTTTGCCAGCTCTGAGACACATGCGTGCTATTTCTCCTGCTCTTTTTCTGGCAAAAATTCATTCATCACTAAATAAAAGCTTAAAGTGAAGGCCTGATTATTTCAGCAGCCCTGTAACAAGTCCATTGTACACACAACATTTAGAAAATCTTATTTTGCTGAATAATTCACTAAAAATCTTCTCTTGTAAGAACTACTTGTTAGAACATTATATCTCCAAAGAACCCTAACATGTCTTCTAAGTAAAAAGTAATTGCTAAATTTGTTAAGTTTTAGATGGGGTGTACTCATTTATGCTGTGCACTGTATATTGTCTGTGAGACTTCAACTATTGCCCTTGCAGTAAGTCTTTCTATAACCTTCTAATATAATACATTTTGCCAGATTTTTTTGTGTGTATACTAAATTGGCCAATTGTGCTAGTTGGATTTTCCTTAATCCAGCTATGACATTTGCCCAATAAAGGGACCATGTTTAAGGTGATTACATGATCTTACACACTGTTAAGACTTTTATTCTTCAAGTATAAAATATGACATACAGTTTGTCTCTCTGAAAAACACAGACACAGAACAGATAACACAAATACCAGTGAACAATTAAAAGCATTCTAGAAAATTATGATAAAAGATCAGACTACAAAAATGTTTTGAATGAGGCACATAGTGACCATCCTGTTTGCATCAGACATTGGAGAATTATAATTTACTATTATTCTGTCATAACAACTCTCTGAGACTTTAGCATAGTATTATACATGGCAATGTTAAAGGGGTCATCGGATGCCCATTTTCCACAAGTTGATATGATTCTTTAGGGTCTTAATGAAAAGTCTACAATATACTTTGGTTAAAAATTCTCAGTGATAGTGTATAACAACACCCTTTTTACCTTGCCAAAATCAGCTCTGCAAAAATCATCTCATTCTGGTCAAGGCTGCTTTAAATGCAAATGAGCTCTGCTCACCCCGCCCCTCTCTTCTCTCTGTGGAGAGACAAGCCTGTTTACTTTCGCCGCATTTAGCCGCGTTTAGCCACTAAACTTGCTAACTAGCAGATTATTAGGAAAGGCGATTGCAAGATTCATAAAAAAAAAACCCTTACACTCACTTCTGCTGTAAGTGAAGCTGGATCACGAATGATTTGCGCAAACATAGACGGATATATGTAGATCTGGAGGCGCATTCCCTTCACAAACAAACGTAATCTACTGCATCTTCAGCGGCTCAGATGTCAGGAGTAAATGACGACCACTATGTTCATTATTACATCCAGCAACACAACACCTCAATCACTCAATTGGAGATATTCTTGTCTAACTTACATCTCTGGTCTGGCATCGAAACAAAGAGGGCGGACTGTTACAGCTGATCTGAGGTAAAACACTCATGTCAAAGAACTATCGTGGGAGTGGCCTCTGTCGGTGTGACGCCACAAGGACAGGCATCTGAGAATGGCTCGATTTGAAAAAGGGAATATTATTTTTACAGATTAATTAAAAACCACTGCATGGATTTTTAGTATTATAGGGTAGATTTGTACATACACTGCCAACACACATTAATGTTCAAACAACATGAAAAAGTGAACTTAACATCCGATGTCCCCTTTAATGTGTTTAGTCTATGTGGAATAGATCTGCTACGCTGCTGCTTCATTTACAGACATGCTGCTGGGAGCATGTAAGAAATACTGCTGCTGTACATATGAAATAACTCCCATATATAACATACATGAGATCTATAAAGGTGAGGAAGATAGAGGGTTTCTGAAGTGCGCTGCAACTACTACTGTTACAGCAGGCACCTGCCAAATATTTATATGTTGAGCAGCAAGCTCTTTGGCTGCTGATGTGTAAAGAAACCATTCAGCTGCGGCATGTGAATAATTATGTAATTATGTCAGATTTAGACTGTGCCGTATAGAGTTTCATGACAGAACTTGGATTTATTTTGCAGAGATATTAATATGGTTGTTTCTGCTCTGTGACACATTGTACATTTGAGTTTTATGGTTGTTGCAACCATTGTAATCTTTATTACTGTTGATGAAGCCCACTATCTTTGTGTTCTTAACTAAGAGAGTTAAGAATATATCATTGTTCTGCAGGTTGAGTAATTGTGGTGTTACCACGGAAGGTTGTGCTGCTCTGGCTTCTGCACTGAGATCAAACTCCTCGTGTCTCAGAGAACTAGATCTGTCTAAAAATAAACTACAAGATTCAGGAGTAAATCTGCTCTCTGATGGACTGAAGGATCCTCAATGTAAACTGGAGAAACTAATGTAAGATCATACATTAATCTTAAATGAAACAAGAATCATATTATTTTAAGGGTCTATTGACAATATGCTCTGTTCATAACAAGATTGTATCATTCTGCAGGTTGAGTAATTGTGGCGTCGCAGATGAAGGTTGTGCTGCTCTGGCTTCAGCTCTGAAATCAGACTCCTCACACCTGAGAACACTTGACCTGACATGGAATAATCTAAGAGATGCAGGTTTGACACTTCTTGCTGCTGGACTGAAGGATCCTCACTGTAAACTGGAGAAATTGACGTAAGATCATACATTATTCTTAATTGAAAATTATATACATTGAGGGTCTATATGACAGGGGTGGCCAATATCGTTCCTGGAGAGTGACAGTCCTGCAGTGTTTTGCTCCAAACTTGATAAAAACTCACCTGACTGTAACCCTTAGACCTTGATTAGCTTGTTCAGGTGTGTTTGGTTATTGTTTGAAGACGGTGGCTCTCCAGGACAGATGCTGACCACCCCTGGTCTATGATCATGTTTAGATAAAATTGAGCGCATTTACTCAAAAATTCTCTCATCCTTTAGTCACCGTCCTGCGGTCCCAGATATATGTTGTTGTTTTTTTCTTTATATAAACACAAATAAATATTTTTTTAGGAAAATAATCCATTTCTGAGACTTGACAATGCAAATGGATAGAAACCCCATAGCTAAAGCTTCAAAAAATTCACAAAGCAAACACAGTAATAATTCATAGTGGTGCCCCCAGTAGATTAAACCAAAAGAAAAATATAAATATTATAAACTTTTTAAAGTCATAGCTTCTAGTCAGCTTTCCTTGCGTCATATGCATCTGAAATGATATGAGGGTGAGTAAAGGATGATAGAATTTTCATTTTGAGATGGAGTATTTCTTTAACACAATAAAGCAAATAAAAACTAATAAAAATGCAAACCCACAATGATTAGGGATTTAATATTATTGTCTCTCTATGGTTGTTCAGTAGTTCCTGCTGAACTAAGAGAGTGAAGTATGTCATGTTTCTCTGCAGGATAAGTTATTGTGATATCACAGATGAAGGTTGTGCTGCTCTGGCTTCAGCTCTGAGATCAAACCTGAGAGAACTAGATCTGACTGGGAATAATTTAAAAGAAGGAGGTCTGACGCTGCTCTCTGATGGACTGAAAGATCCTTACTGTAAGCTGGAGAAACTGAGGTGAGATCATATGTTAATCTCAACTTAAAAATATAAATGAAATTTTGCCAATATATGACTGAATACAGTGCTCTCTACAAATCCAGGCACTGTTGGTAAAAATGAGCAAAAGATCCAAAGCATTTTTATTGTTAATCGTTTTGTCTGTCATTCAAACTATTAAAAAACAAACAAACACCTTTTTAATTTAAACAATTTTTTTTTTTTTTTTTTTTAAATGCATACCACAATTATTAACCCTCCTTCATTTACTAGTTCTACTCCTCTTTGTCATCTCCAATAAAGCATGACAAGGGGCAAAACCACATGGCATTTAATCCAACAGTTTTTCTGTAGGGTTAGACAATTGAGTCCATAACAAAACCTTAATTTTCTGGAAACTGAACCATTTGTGTACTGTTTTTGGATCATTGTCCTGCTGGAGGATCCAATCACAGTCCAGTTTAAGTTTCCTGGCTTTAGGAAGTCTTGATATGTGACCCTGGATCACAAAACCAGTCTTAAGGGTCATTTTTTCAAAATTGAGACTTGTATATCATATGAAAGCTGAATAAATACGTTTTTCATTGATGTATAGTTTGTTAGGATAGGAAAATATTTGGCCGAGATACAACTATTTAAAAATCAGTAATCTGAGGGTGCAAAAAAAAAAATCAAAATATTGAGAAAATCACCTTTAAAGTTCTTCAAATAATGTTCTTAACAATGTATATTACTAATCAAAAATTAAGTTTTCATACATTTACAGTAGGAATTTTACAAAATATCTTAATGGAACATGATCTTTAATTAATTTCCTAATGATTTTTGCCATAAAAGAAAAATCAACAATTTTGAACCATACAATGTATTTTTGGCTATTGCTACAAATAAAACCCAGTGACTTAAGACTGGTTTTGTGGTCCAGGGTCACATATAGGAAAGGAAAGGACATGTGATCAATATAGTGATCCATACTCGGAATTTGTGCTCACCCATCCAAGTGCACACACACAGCAGTGAGTAGTGAACAAACAAACACACACAAACACACACCGTGAACCCACATGCGGAACAGTGGGCAGCAAAGGCTGCAGTGCCCAGGGGGCAGTTGGCAGTTCAGTACCTTGCTCAAGGGTCTCACCTCAGACGTGGTATTGAGGGTGGAGAGAGCTCTGGTTATTCACTCCCCCCACCAACAATTCCTCTCGGACCTGAGACTCGAAAGTCTATGACATTATGCATCCTAAAAAGTTGTCTGGAAAACAGTTGGTGCTGGGACTTAATTAATGGTGCATTCAAGTCACAGTGGATAGATCGTATTTACAAGTTGATCGCACATGAACGGCACAACAAAGTCGTAATTACGAGTAGGAAACTACAAATTTTCTTTAAGCCCAGAGCTTCAGAGTTGGGCGGCATGTCAGTGAGAAAACATGTTGAATGCAATGAATGCAGCCAGAGCCAATGAAAGAGACCATACGTAGATATGCAGCATCTGTATTTATGGTAAAGTGATTAAAATGAATCTTCTTTTTTTGTCATTTAATAGAAATGTACAAAATATGATAGTATTACACAATGAATGTAGAATATATAACAATTCCATTTACAGCACCTTCATAAACTGAAAAAATAAAATAAAAAATAGAAAAAGCAAAAACACAATGATACATTCATCATTTTGTAAATGTAGAGTTTAAATCATGTCAAATTTTATATAAATAGGTAGGCCACATCACCATTGTTCTGACCCAAGTGACTTGAACAGGTCTGAGGCTGTAATTACGACTTGCCAACTCGTGAAATGCACACTTCTCTTAAACGCACTACTAGACGACTTTTGTTCCTCATCACTTAGGCCAAGGGTGTCCAGTCCTGCTCCTAGTTTAAACATGTCTAGTCCTAATTAAACACAACCTGAACCAGCTTATCAAGGTCATCAGACTTATTAGAACAGGTCTGGGCAACTTCAGCCCTGAAGGAGCCACTGTCCTGCAGAGTATAGCTCCATCCCTATCAAACAAATCTTAAAGACATTGATTAGCTTGTTCAGATACAGATTTAGGCTTCTGAGTCTTAAACAACTATCTCACAATAACAGTTTTACTGGTGTGCAAGTAAACATATTGTTCTCTGCAGATTAAGTGATTGTGATATCACAGCTGAAGGTTGTGCTGCTCTGGCTTCAGCTCTGAAAACAAACCCTTCACACCTTAGAGAACTAGATATGACTGCGAATAATCTAGGAGACAGAAGTGTGAAGCTGCTCTCTGCAGTACTGAAACTTCCTCAATGCAAACTGGGAAATACTAAAGTAAGATCATACATAATCAAAACTGAAACAAAATATATTTTAACATTTTAAAAAAACTCAATTTTAATCTGGAACTTTCGGAAATTGCTTTAATTCAATGTGAAACTAATCTACAGTCTATGTTATAAAGTGTGTCATTTATCTGCAGGTTGTGGGATTGTGATATCACAGATAGAAGCTGTGCTGTTCTGGCTTCAGCTCTGAAATCAAACCCCTCACACCTGAGAGAGCTCAATCTGTTGGAAAATAAACTAGGATATAGAGGTTTAAAACTGCTCTCTGTTTTAAAGGATAATCCACAATATAAACTAGAAACCTTGCTGTAAGTACTATTGGCATATATCGTATCATATCATATCATATCATATCATGTCATATCATATCACATATCATATCATCAATGTTATTCTAACTATTCAATCTCCTGCATGCTCCACAATGGATTTTAAAATTTGTTTTGTTTTACTGACAGGTATTAAATGCTCTTTAATGGGGCCAATACAGGGACATTGTCACTGTGAACTTGCTGGTGTGTGTATATTTAAACTGTAAATATTATGTATTAAAATCTTTCTCCCATTCATGTTCTGTTGAACTGTTTTTATCAGTATGTAAGATGGAATCATAAGCGTGTTTAATTTGTGCAGATAATGATGGGTTTACAAAGTGCATAAATATTCAGTACAGGCCCTGAGACATTATGTATATACATTTAATAATACTCTTGAAATCAACTGGGCCAAACTCTTTATTAAAAATCCAACCTCTGGAACTTTATTCCACATTACATTTTCTCTAAATTTGGTGGTTTTAATTTTTTATTACTTTGTAATTATAATATTGAAAAATTACCGACTAAATTATCTAATTTCCACAAGCAGGTTCTTCTCGGCTCTGTTACACAAGCACAACTTTTCCTCTCATTAATATTTTATTTGGAACAACCGTGATATTCTGTATAAAAACAAATCTCTTTTTTACCAGTGTTGGTTTGAGACAGATATTTTACTCATAAACCAGTTAATGTTTAATGAAAATGGCCAAATTATAAAGAATTTCTTTGTCGTTTTAATAATATACTAAAGAGTTTGCTATTGTTTTTGATGCCATACCATCTGGAGTCATTAGACTGTTTCAAACGATCCCCTATCCTTCTATTTTAGCTTTTTTAGATCCTACTATGTCAGCAGTGGGGAAACAGTGCTTTTCTGCCTCTTCTTCTAATAAATCACGTTTGTTATTTCTTAATGATTTTGTATCAAGTTCAAATGTTATGGTTTACTGGGATGCTTTTGTCTCTGATATTGCCTGGAGGAAAGTTTGGTTGATTCCAAATAGATACTTAATAACTAATAAGATAAAAGAAGTTTCTTTTCGAATTATCCATCGTATATATCCTGTTAACACTTTCTTAAAGAAATATAAAAAATATATTGATACAACCTGTTCCTTTTGCAAACAGCACCCAGAGACTATAGGGCATTTATTTTGGCACTGCCATTACCCTAAATTGTTATGGAAAAACCTCTCTTTATTTGTTATTGAGAATATTGATAAAGATTTTTCTTTACTTTGGGAAAATGTCTTGTTTGGTTTTGTTAATTCAAAAAAGTGCATTTACAGGAAAACAGATTGTATGTAGCCTACTTAATCTCCTTACTTTGTTAACAAAAATGTATATACATAAATGTAAATTGTCATGTCAGAATTAAGCCACTGTTCCATGTTTTGCTTGTTGAAATACAACATTACTTTGAGACTATTTCTAACTCGTGTAATAAGAAGGCTTTAAAAACTGTAAAAAAATCTGTAAGCTGTTTAATCTTTTACTTTGTATGCAATGTCTTTTGTTCAACTTTATACCCCTGTCTAGTATTTTTGACCGCTCCCAGCACCCACACCTTAAGTACGCGATTAGACGCGCAAAAAAGTGCGGCTGGCGTGACCGTGTATTTTCAAGACGCGGCTGGACCGCAGTCAGAAAATGACGATTTTCAAGTGGCAGTCTATGGTGCCATGGAATAAATTAATAATAAAAAAAAAGGTAAATTTGATTTTGTATTTCAAATTTCTGACTTTATTCTCGCAATTCCGAGATTATATCTCACAATTCTAATAAGGAAATAAAATAACTCGTTATTCTGTTTTCCCCTCAGCTCAGAATAATGAGTTTATATCCCACACTTCTGGCTTTTCCCCCCCTCAGAATTGACAAACTCACTATTTTGAGTTAAATCGAGATATAAAGTCCGAATTAGTAAATATAAACTTACATTTGCGAGTAAAAAAGTTAATTGTAAATTAAAATAAATAAATGTTATGTAAAAATGTTAATAGTAATAGATTTAAATAATATTTCATGCTGTAACTTTAGGGATAATACAATACGTCCCCTATGCACAGCATATGGGAATATTATATTATAGACCTATTGTTTAAATCAAAATTATGTTTTAAAAGTAATCATCGCAGTTTTCATGCATAGTATGTAAGTTTAAACGTATGGATTTAGTTTTAAATTTACACAGTATTATAAACAGCACACAAGTAAATGGACGTACTAGCGGCGCGCTTCACTTTGAAACACGCAACCCCTCCCCCCGCGAGAATGTTAGTGGATTAACACGTCACGTGATAGAACGCGCGCTCTTCGAATCGCTTCAGTTCAGTGAGAATCCGAGCAGCAGTGAAGACAATCACCTGAACAGAGACTCGAAGTCTATCCAGACAGACAGTCGACAAAATATCTGAAAGTTTGACAGCAATACGGCATGTCATCACACGTTTCTCCTTCGTTTGAGTCCGTGGAGCTCAACTCCAGCAGTTCAGTGTCAGCAGATGCTCAGCTGATGTTGAGTGACTCTGCACAGACAGCTGGAGGAAAAAAACACCGATCCAACAAGAGCTTCAGAGGCTTCTCCAGCAGCAGCCGCTATGGAGAACAGCCCAACAGGTTAGGGATTAACAATAAAATACATAAATGAAAACTTAAGGTTAAATAAATGGAATTAATAATAGGAAAAATAGTGAAAAAAATCTGACTTTTGTACATAGAGTAAATTAATCTTAATTAGTACATGTCCCACTTCACTAACTCACTTAATTGTATTCAGTTGTATTAAATTTAATACAGTTTTTAACTTGTATTTAATTGTATCTTCTTTCTTCATGATTTCTACTTGCATCTTTTGGTGGTAATGTGTTTTACCTTTTTATTTCTGTATTTATTTTTCTTAGAAAAACAAACCAAAAAGAGCAAGAAGAAAGGCGTCCGTGCATTCTTCCAGCGAATAGGGAAGGCTATAAAGCGCTGCACCCTATGTTGCTATGGGGATTACACATTGCCCCCATTTCCATGTGACGATCCAGCGGATGTCCAGCCAGGTTTATCTGGCCTTGAATGGGCATTGTCAATTGATCCATGTCCATCTGGTATCGAGCTGACAGTTAACGCCGATCCGGCTGATCTTGACCCACCATCTGTCTCAGAACCATCCAGTCTTGAGGTGACACCTGACAGTAATCCAGCTGATCCAGAGCTATCACATGTCCCAGGTCCATTCAGCCTTGATTTAAAGTTAACACTGGATACAGGTCTATACAAACTAGATGTGGATCCAGCTGAGCCCAACCCACCGACTGTCTTGGGTCCATCCACACCGGATTCTGAGATAACACCTGTCCCAGGTCCATCTGCGTTTGGGGCAACTGTTGGTAAGTCTACTGTCATTTTTAATTTGCCTTTAGGGCTTTCATTCTACGCACACTTATGCCAAATTAGCATTTATGCTCCTGACAATTGTCTAATCCCTTTTTTTAGTATTTAACATATAACATGGGAAATTCTGATGACTCTAGTTCTAGTTCATTTTAATTCTAGTTTAGGATTCAGTTTAGTTTTATGTGTATTTATTTAGTAGACAAGTGAAACAAATGTTGAGGATGCCTCAAAAAATGTCAGAACCAAAAGATTCTTCCAGATCTCTTCTATTTTACAGTGCACTTAATGTGACTTTTTAATAATGATTTTAATTAATATCCAAGATGATTAAGCATAAGTAGCCCACTGTACCAGCTGTCTCATCTAACATCTGTATTCACCAAATGTTCTTTTTTATCTGTATGATGTCTAGACTCAGTATTTGACATATGGATTCTGGGGTGGTAATTACATTTCTATTTTATTTTTTTGTAGAACAACAATCAAAAAAAAAGAAGAAGAAAGGCGTCTGTGGGTTCTTCCGCCGAACATGGAGGGCTGTTAGGCGTTCTGCCCTCCGTTACCAAAGGGGCAACAAAGTGGCTCCAGATCCATTTGCCATTAACCCAGTGGCTACCCGGGATCCAGCGGACCTCCAGCCCGTTTTATTCAGCATCAGTTGGCCAAAACTTAATGCTGAGCCAACATATCTGGAGCCATCATCTGTCCCAGGTCCATCCATACTGAATAATGAGCCAATGCTTGCCCCACGCCAATCTGGTTGTGAGCCAGCTGATGGTAAGTCTACTGTCAGAACTTTTATTATGGTTGTGTTTTTACTTTTCCTCTTGTTTACTGTTTCACATTTGTATTTGTTCCTGAAATTTGTCAGTATTAGTCAGAGGATTATAGATATATAATGTTTATTTTAAGTGACAAAAGACAAAAATGTAGCATGACATGCTCCCAATGTTGAAACATCCCATACATTTAGAAGTAATTTAGCTATTTTTAGCAGTATGATTGAGCTTAAGTGTCCCTCTTTACCAGTTGTACCACCTAACTGTATTCACCCAGTGATTTTCTTTGTTCATGACGTCTAGCCTCAGTATTTGACTTGTGTAATTTATTTTCCTTTTCCATTTTTTCTTTCTTTTTAGAAAAAGAAACAAAAATGTGGAAGAAGAAAGACATCCAGGCATTCTTCCAGCGAACATGGAGGACTGTTAAGTTTTCCTTCTTGGCCCCAGATTCATGTCACGTTGAGCCAATGGCTCTATCCGCCCCCTTTTGGGTGTTAACAGCTGATCCAGGTCCTTCTTGTTTCGAGGTGACAGTTACGGCCAACCAGGATCCAGGTCCATCTGGTCTTGTTGTGGAATTGATGTCTGTCTCAGGACCATCCAGTCACGAGATAAAGCCTGCCCCAAGTCCACCCAGTCTCATGCTGACACCTGACATGAGTCTGGATGTTCCTGAGACAAAACCCCTCCTAGGTTCCAGTCTTGAGCTGATGCCTGTTGTGGAATTGGCTGATTCCGAGCCGACATCTGCCTCGGGTCCATCCAGCTACAGGCTGACACGTGACACAGATGTGGACAATGCTAAACAAAAATTTGTCCCAGTCCTAGCTGGTTTTTGGCCAACTGCAGGTGAGTCTGTTGTCATTATTAATCTGCAGTCACTACTTTTATAATAGCTGTATTTTATCAATTATTTATTTATTTGTCATTATTTTCCTTGATGGGGTTGATTCCCTTTTTAGTCTGCTCTTAGCTAATTTGTTGTATTTCTAATGCATTTTGTAAGAGCCACATTATTTGAATCACTTCTGTCTGCCTTCTGGAGTTCTTGTAAGAGTAGTGCTCATCTGTTCTTTTTGCATATATTTTTTTTTTTCAGCACCACTTTCTTCCCGTTATGATGTGGGAGTGCATTTGGGACAGGGAGCCTTTGGTTCTGTGTACAAGGGGACTCGCAGATCTAATGGCCAGAAGGTAAACCACTCTTCTTTATTCACAAAACATTTTTTCTTATTTACTTGTGTTTTTTGTGAAATTTTAACATATAGATCATTATTTTGATCAAACATGTTTAAAACTGTTTGTCTTCTTGCAGGTTGCTTTGAAATTTCTGACTAATAAGGCCTGGAACAATTATATTGATATGGTAAGTTGGCAAGACACTATATTAATAAAAATATATTTACATTTAAAGCACATTTGCATTCAAAAGTCTGTGAACACATTGAAAATCTAGAAATAAACAAAAGTTTAAAATGTTGAAAAATTGTTATGCTGATGTGTAATTTGTAATGGAAAATTGTAACAAGTAGAAGCATTTTCAGTGAAAGATCAAGGTAACGGTTTGTCAAAAATGTTTCTCTAGCCTGGATCTACAAAACCTCTACTGGTGGAAGTGGCTATGAATGCAATGGTGTGCACACCTCCAAAAAGCCCCAACATCGTAGAAATGATCGAGTGGTTTGAGGAGCCACATCAGTATGCCATAGTTCTGGAATATCCGCATCCGTGCGAGACCTTGCTGGCATTTAGCATGCGCCACGGATGCCACCTAGATGAATCCGTGGCACGTGGGTTAATGCGGCAAGCGGTGCTTGCAGCCAAACACTGCATTGAACGGGGCGTCCTCCACAATGACATCAAGAGCGACAACATGCTGGTCAACACAGAGACACTGCAGCTCAAAATAATAGACTTTGGCTGTAGTGAACGTATTAACATCTCTAGTGCTAAAGGTAAGTTGACTTGATGCCATGAAATGTCAGATGTTGTACATAATCCAAAGCTTATTTTCCCCAAAATAGCATACTGTGATTGGGTGGCATTATGGTTTCTATATATTTTCTATGGTGTTATCTCAAAAGACTTATGGCTCACACAAGACTTGCTGAACTTTGTAAATCTCTTTCTTCCAATTTAGAGTGTGAATGGGCAAACGGATCAGTGGTCTGGTCCTTGGCTATAGTGCTTTTGGAGTTAGTGAACGGAAACCAGCCCATAAGTGTTTCTCTCTCCAAAGCAAATGATGATTTGATTCCAACTTTCTCCAATGGTGAGACAACAGCACACAACAACAATAACTCACACATAAAGCAGAATACCTAAAAATGGATATCTACAGTACTGATGACAAATGAACATAGTGTAAAAAAAACAAACAGGTTATTGCCCTTGTGTGTTTAAAAGTGAATACAGCACTAAATACTATGTTTTTCAGAAGCTATTTTCAAACATGACAACATTCATGTGCTTTGCAGTCATACAGAGCATATATGACTAACCAGTTTGCCTCTTTTAAAAACCTGTACAGAATTACGTGATCTGATAGAGCAGTGTTTGGGCAGGCATCAAAACAAGAGACCAACATTAGAGCAGATTTTAGAACATCCGTGGTTTAAGGCAGGCCTGAAGGAAGCAAGAGGCAGGCAGTGTGACACTTCGAGGAAAGGCAGATAATAGGAAGCTACCATCATTCTCATGAAAGAGCGAGTATGCTGCATTTGATGCATTTTTTTAGATTTGATAACTAGTGTGACTTAAAAATATGTTCTTATAATTTTAGTACAAGGTACTACAGGACCTTTTTTTAAAAAAAAAAAAATAGTAATAATAAATAAAAAACATTATTAAAAACCAATAAATAAATACATACATACATAAAATGTATTAATTTATTAAGGTTTCACGTTTTGATTGTCCAAAAAGAGGGGGCAGGCTAGTGATTTATATGAAAAAAATAGGTATGTGGCAACTCCACTGATATCTAAATCGATACCTAAACAATTTGAATTCCTGGCAGTTGATTAGTTGAGTAGTATCTTCAAAAACCTTAGCTCTCACTGTTGTAGGGTGTTATAGACCTCCATCAGCAACACAGTCTCTTTCATCTTTAACAGGTTCTCTGTCTAAGTTGAATTTTAAAGAAATTAATTGGAGATTTTAATTGGAACTGGCTTCAGCTTTTGTCTGCTGAAATTAAACTCTTTTGTGATACTTTTAATATTCAGCAGTTAGTAAATACTCCAACTAGGATCAACTTAAAAAAACCTGGATAAATGATCACTTCTTGATTTAATTTTTACTAAGGCACCTTATAGATATAATAGTTTAATAGTTAGAAATATAAAATTACCTAAGACTAAACCTTGGATAATTATAACGTAGCTTTTGTTCATGACCTTGCTCAGTTTGACTGGGAAAAGATTTTGTTGATTCCAGATATTGAATGTGCCTGGAATTATTTTTATGAAGGCCTCACCACTATCATTAACAAGCATGCACCTTTTAAAAAATATTGTGTAAAGGGTTGAGATAATCCTTAGTTCTCTCCTACATTATTGAATTTGATCCATGAGCGTGATGTTGCCTGGGCTAGAGCAAGGTATTCTGATCTTAAATCCGATTGGCTTTGTTTTAGACAATTACGTAATAGATGTACAATAATGAAAAGAAAAGCTAAAGCTGACTACTACTTAAACAAAACCACTCGTAATTTAATCAAACCTGTGCAATTTTGGAAAAATATTGACTATATTTCAGGTGAAAAAAAGGTTGCAGGATGTCCTTTATATTTAATGGACAGCACTACAAACATTTTAGATAAAGGAGAGATGCTGAATTGTTTTAACAAACGTTTTGTTGCTGTAGCATCATTGCTTAAGGTACCTAAAACTGTAGACATGAATAATGATATGGAAGACAGGAAGACATTTAATGGCTCGTAATTTTAGTTTTAAGCCATTCTCTATTTATCAGATAGAATAAGCTCTTAAATTATTAGATGTAAATAAGTCAGCTGGTCCTGATGAATTGGAACTACATTTTTTTTTAAATTAGCTGTTAAAATTTTATCTGTTTAAATTTTAAAATTGTATTTTATTGCTGCCACTTTAGCATATATTTATAATCTCCCATTGAGTTTAAATGAATTCCCTATGATTTGAAAGTCTGCCTTTGTTGTCCTTTTGTTAAAAGGGGGAGATCCTTCTGATATGACTAACTATAGGCCAAATTCTAAACTCTGTATTTTGTATAAAGTTTTTGAATCTCTCATTAGTGAGCTGATTTCATATCTTATGGAACATGATATTTTATCATATAATCACTCTGGCTTTAGGAAACAGTAGAGCACAACCACAGCTGCGGCTAAGGTTATAAAAGATATCACTGAGGCGCTTGATAAAGGTCATCATTGTGTATCATTTTTTATCCAAGGCTTTTGATACTGTTGATTTTAATATTTTAAAAACTAAATTGAAGCAAATTGGATTGTCAAATGACACAATCTCTGGACAGAACTCAATGTGTGCAAATGAATATATATATATATATATATATATATATATATATATATGTATTATGTAACTCCAATACTGTAAAATAAGATTCAAAACACTTCATATATGTGACCCTGGACCACAGAACCAGTAATAAGGGTGAATTTTTTTAAAATTGGGATTTATATATCGTCTGAAAGCTGAATAAATAAGCTTTCCATTGATGTATGGTTTGTTAGAATAGGACAATATTTGATCGAGATACAGCTATTTGAAAATCTAAATAAAAAAAAAAAAAAATCTAAATATTGAGAAAATTGCCTATAAAGTTGTCCAAAGTAAGTTCTTAGCAATGCATATTACTAATCAAAAATTACGTTTTGATATATTTACAGTAGGAATTTTACAAAATATCTTAAAGGAACATTTCTTATATATTTAATTTCCTAAAGATTTTTGCCATAAAAGAAAAATCAATAATTTTGACCCATACAATGTATTTTTGGCTATTGCTACAGATATATCCCAGCAACTTAAGACTGGTTTTGTGGTCCAGGGTCACATATGTGAACGCAAATAAAATACATACAAACATAGAAGCACCAAACCTAGAATACAAAAATAAAGCATTTTTCCACTAAAACATCAAAATGGTACTAATTCATTGAACAATGTGCAAAAAATGCTTGTTAAAGGCTTTTTTGGTTTTGTTTTAAACAGCATGCATGTATACAATATTAGTGTTTTACTGTCAAAAAGTTAAGATTCATTAGTAAAATAGTAAAACCAATCAAAGGTCAAAACCCATTTTTAAATAAAAATAAATAAATAAAAAAAATAAAAAAGGATTTTTTTAATGCAAAATATTAGCTTTGTGCTGCCAATAAGCTTCATAAGTAAAACAGTTCAAAAGTCAATTTTCAAATACATTTTTAAATATCTAAAAAAATGTAAAAACTGGGCTGCAGCTTTTAATCACATGCACACACAGATAAATTAATTAATTTAACAATTAGTGTGCACAAAGTGCTTTTGTGTATTAAAAAGTGCTTATAATTACTAAATACCTCTCTCCATGTGCCAGTTTGAGCAATCAGCTGTCCAGTACCTTTCTTTAGAAAAAGCTCATACTTTCCATGGCCGGTTCTGTAATTAGTAGTAAATCTCCATCACGTGTGTTCAGCTGTTGCATTCGATTATGAGCACGATTTTGCTTAGCTTGTCAGTGATTTACGGCTCTGTGTATTCATTGCTCCAGATGAACGCACGTGATTGAGATTTACTGCTAATCACAGAACTGTCTTTACTGATGAGATGCGCATGACAATCGCATGCAATTTATTAAGCAGCCCTAGCAAAAAGAAAAGTTTTATAACATTCGCTAACAAATTTAGGTTAGGGTTAGAAATTTAAAACTTACCTGAACCAAAAGCTTGAATCAGCCTTCTACACTGAATGGGTGGCAGAATTCCATCGACGTCCTCAATCTTCACAAAGCTAAAGTCATCTACACCGTTTACTCCAATCAACTCCAGTCTTCCCATGAGGGAGTCCATTCGGTCATTACTGAGTGAAGGCATAGCTTTCTGAACTATTTCTTTCACAAGCTCCATAGTGGTATATGTTTAAGTAGGAGAAGTAACCTTTTGCCCCTGGGGTAAAAAGCAAGTAAAGTGTAGTCAATGAGCTTGTCAAGATTTTTACAGGTGGGCGTATCAAAACTATCTCTGTCCATTTCGTACACTCCAAGCTCAGGCACCCAGCTAGCAGTTTTTCGTTGCAGCAAAATAAGGACAGTAACTTCACTCTTGATAAAACTGCTAGTTATTTCCCGTAACTGTAGCTGTCTTTTAGTGTACTTCAGTAAGACATACATACCATTTGTGTATGAAGTGCCTTTAACTTGGACTTTATCTGTGACAATAGAGTTTAAGGAGGTAAGTCCAAAGTCTGCAACTGCTTTTCTTATTACCCTATCATAGAGATCTGGATAGAAGCTAGTGGAGCCCGAAAATTGGACCTGTGGGCCAAATAAACTGCCACAACCCTGATATGCTTGAAACAACTGATGCCTGTGAGCTAGGGACTTAGTCACATTTTTTAAGTTTTTACTTGACCTGATGCACCCTTTGAAATAGCTGTGTTTACTTTCATGGCGCATGGTCCAAGTATGTATGAGTGGAGCAAACTGCAAAGTCAAGTCAGCATAGTAGTGTTTTGGTCTGAGGTTTACATGAGGAAATAACTCTTGCCTCATTTCCACATATTTTTCAATCAGCACTTTTATGTAAGCAATCTGAGACTCTGAAAGTCTCAGATCCAACACAGGGCCTTCAGTGCTAATAAATAAAAGTTTGCAGAGTGAATCCACTGAGAGACTGCTCCTCCAGTCATTTTTAATTCACTTCATTGAACTGAAGCCCTTCTCAAAAGCAGCTGTAGATAGAGGTAGGACTAGTAGTATTTCAATAATCAGCAAGAGGTTTCTGTATTAATTTTTATGGTGGTCATCCAAGAAGAAATCTCTCCAGGCGTCTTTCTGCAGTAGTGATTTTATGAGCACCTTAGCACTGGGCCATTCCTTGTGTCGAGCAGTGTGCCAGTCACAGCCCACATGAGCTCTCTTGGACCCAGGATACAGCATGCTGCCTGGAGGACTTTCTCTGATTCAACACATTTAAACCTCTTCTGCAGACTGTCCACCACTGCATCCAGGAGCTCTATCTTTACAAAAAAAAAAAAAAAAAAAAAAACTGTTTGCAATACATTTCTGAAATGGAATCATAAAACGCTTTTGTTAAACACAAGTCAACAGCACACTGACTGGCAGGAGGATAAAATTGCAGTTCTTTAACGGGGTCATCGGATGCTAAGTTCACTTTTACATGTTGTTTGAACATTAATGTGGGTTGGCAGTGCATGTCTACCCAAATCTACCCTATAATGAAAAAAATCCATGCAGTGGTTTTTAATTAATCTGTAAAAATAATATTCCCTCTTTCAAATTGAGCCATTCTCAGATCCCACGATAGTTGATTGACATGAGCAATTTACCTCAGATCAGCTGTAACAGACCACCCTCTTTGTTTTGATGCCGGAGCAGGGATGTAAGTTAGACAAGAATATCTACGACTGAGGTGTTGTGTTGCTGGATGTAATAATGAACGTAGTGGTCGTCATTTACTCCCGACATCTGAGCCGCTGAAGATGCAGTGGGTTACGTTTGTTTGTGAAGGGAATGCACCTCCCGATCTACATATATCCGTCTATGTTCACGTGAATCATCCATGATCCAGCTTCTTTTACAGCAGTGAATTTAAGGGTTTTTTCGGAATCTTTGCGATCACGTTTCCTAATAATGTGCTAGTTAGCAAGTTTAGCGGCTAAATGCGGCTAAAGTAAACATGCACGTCTCTCCACAGAGAAGAGAGGGGCGGGGCAAGCAGAGCTCATTTGCATTCAAAGCAGCCTCGACCAGAATGAGATGATTTTTGCAGAGCTGATATTGGCAAGGTAAAAAGGCTGTTCTTTTACACAACCATTCAGAATTTTTAACCAAAGTATATTATAGACTTTTCATTAAGACCCTAAAGAATCATATCAACTTGTGGAAAATGGGCATCCGATGACCCCTTTAACATAACACACGTCTTGCTGTATAACATCAGTGCAATGCCCATACTTATGCCATATGCAAGGGGTCTCCAACCCTGTTTCTGGAGAGCTACTGTCCTACAGATTTCAGCTTCAAACACACCTGAAGCAGCTAATCAAGGTGTTCAGGGTTACTTGATAATTACAGACATGTGTTGAAGCATTGTTGAAACTAAAGTCTGCAGGACGGTAGCTCTCCAGGAACAGGAGATCCCTGCCGTATGCACATACCCAATGAGAGTGAGAGGGGGTGGGACATAATCCTTAGAGGCTCTACTATAATTATGGCATTTTAGAACATGCATACCTGATGTTTTTAAACAGATCATTTAATTAAAATGAACTACAACTCTCGACTGCCCTCATCTTTTTAACTAATCTACCTTTTGGATCTCCCTTTGCCATCTTCATTGAAATTGGAAAGCTGCACTCCCTGGAACTTGCCCTCATCCTTTGTATGTTCAAGGAAAATCTCAAGCTTCTCCCCTGGTGTTGTCTGCATGCTGACAAGTCTAAGCACTGCTACCTCAAAAGCTTGAAAGGCCTGTGGGAGGGTCAGGCCATCCTCCTGGAGTTTGCAGACAAACTGCAAAAAGTGACATTCAAAGGACATTCATCCTAAACTGCAGTGCCACTTTACAAACAAATAACAATGAAAAACAAAACAAAAAAACATACCTACTAAGGGTGCTCAGGACATCTTGCATCAACACCCTAAACAAAAGCTGCTCGTAATTCTTGAGTACTGAAAGGCATTGCTTGGCTCGACCAATCATGTCAGCACTTGCAGATCTACAGAGGAAGGGTAAGAAATAAAATTTTGACAGGCTGACAAAATTGTGCAGAATTGAAATGTATAATTTATCATCATATGACAAATAGTCCATTTTTTTTTCTTTCTAACTGTCCATAGACTAACTTTTTTTTTTTTTTGTTAATAACACTTGCCTTGTTACTGCTGTGTTCTCCATGTGTGTCAGCAGTGTAGTTTTTCATCACAGAGCTCTCTCCATGTGGGGTAGCCACCTTGTTCCTCGTAAATTAGTGGGCTTCCATACCTTTTGGTCTAGCATGTTGCCCACCTCCTTTAACTCTCTCCAAGATTTTGGAGAATAGTGATATTGCTTATAAAGGCCTTTAAGCATATCCGTCACCTGTTATAGGTAATGTTTGTTAGTATGTGTCAAGAGATATAAGAGCAAAATAAACTAAATGAGATTAGTATCATTACTTACTTGCTTCATTTTTTCATGGGCATTGATGGCATCAAGAGCAGCCAGCTCTAATCCATGTCCAAAACAGTGGATATTAATAAGATGCGGAACATCCTGCTTCAGCAATTTTGTGACACCTCCATGCTTCCCCACCATGACAGGTGCACCATCTGAGCCAAATCCAACCAACGTCTCTTTCTAGTCGAGAAGATCTGCTTCCTGAAGCACTGAAACAATATCTTTGTATCATTGCAACACATTTCTTGCAATATATGTGTTTATATCTTACCATTTTTAATTGCAGTGTAGTGCCCAGGTGCAGTGGCATTTGGCAGTTCTTCCACTCCCACAAAGATGTTTTTGGGAATACCTTTGTGGAGAATTCTAACATACACACCCTCCAGCTCTCTTACACTTGAATCTGTAGAGGAATCTGCCAGCACACTAATGAAATGGGCTGCCGTAATGTCATTAAGGACATCTTCCCAAAGGTCCTCAAAGATAACATCTGTGAATCTAGAATTAAAAAAATTAAGAAAGTTCATTAATAATGACAGATCGTTATATTGAACACATTAAAATGAAAAAAGTGTGTGTGATGCAAATAAAGAGCAGTATGGAAAGATATTTTAATATGATTCAAGATTATTAAACAAAAAATGGTTATTAGCAGTTAAATGTCATTAACAGTTATACAAATTAGACTTGGAACAACGTCAAAAACAAGTAAAATAACTCGTAAATAAATTACCATCGTTGTGGTAACAGCTGATTGGCAGCTAGGTGGTGCTATGAGGCCTTTTTGTTGCAATTACTGACGTAAAACCATTATTTAAAAGTGACTACACATTATGTATGGCTATTCTGTTTGTTAGGCTTTTGATATGGGAACTGCTATTAAAAAGTTTTACTCAATACATTTTACCCAATGTAGCATTTTACACTATCATCCCTTGTACTGTGGTAAGGCTTTATGTAAACAGTCTCAGATGGCTTTTACTACACTCAAATTATTAGAAATTGAATGAAACCATTTTACTGACACTGAAGTAATATTAATATTGCTTACCTTCGACACACCACGTCTGTGTGGTATTGAGATCCCACATCAACTCCACTTTTCTTCAACAAGTCAATACTTTGTTCGAATGACACAAAGGGCTGTTCATTTCTTAATGGTGTGATATGCTGTATTGATGAGCCTTTCGATTTGCTTAAAGTTGTCTTCATTCATGCGTCTCGCTATCAAGTTCAGAGGGCCAGATGAAGGGTTATTGGCAACACGGTTAGCCACCATGCACGCTATGTGCTGTCGACTTTTATAGTGAGCTTCGATTTTCGATTTAATTAGATACTGCAAGCACATTGCTAGATCGTAATCAACAACACCGTCAAACAAATTGTGTGCTAGGCAGGGCGGTAATCCAGGCTTACAGACATGGAAGTTAGACAGTTTGTTGAAAACACTGTCACTTTTAATGCCCTGGTATATGGTCACTTGAGGGTGCGTTTCCAAGAACTGCAAAGACTTTTTATAACCAGCAGGATCTCTCTGAGTGACAACTGTGAGAGGGTTGGAGATAAATTCATCTCTTGTCATTAGACAGCAAAGCTGAAATTTTCTGTAAACCCACCAATCTTGTGGGAGCCTAAATTATCTCCCATTATTCATGCAACAGAACCCCTGTACAACTTTCCCTCAAAGGATATACCTTTGGTTTCCAGCTCACACAGGTCTAACACTACCTTAGCGAAAACTTTATCCACACCAAAATATTTACAGTCTTTTTCTGAACATAGCAGTACCAGCTGTATTTGATCCACAGATGAGCGGTTGTGTGGATGAAAATTTCCAAGTGTAAAGTACACCACTAAAATTGTGTGCTTTTGCTTGGCGGATCTAAGGGGATTCGCAATCTCAAATGTGTTTTGAAAAAGCACCACCTTCAGTGAGTCTGTGTCCGACACAAACTCACTCTCAAAACTCACAAACTACTGTCCTCATCATAAAGAGTTGCCCTGCCCTCTTTTAGCAGTACACTGAGGCTTTCCAGTATTGGAATGTAATGGTAATGCCTCTTCTGGCCTCTATCATTGTAACCAAGTGTGACTTCAACAGGCTGAACATAGTTATAGTGTGTTTTGTAATACTGCAGCCGTCTATAGTATGTAGTTGAAGGGCCATTAGCATGTAAGGCCTTGTGCACAGGACTCTGCTCATATGCACTTTCCCCAAGACATCTTAACATCTCTGCAGAAACACTGTATTGTTTAAGATCTCTAGACAGCACATCCATTGTATGTTCCTGCTGAATATCCTGAAGAGTCTTCATTTCATTCACTATTTCTGTAATTGTGGATGGTGGAACTAAATGCTTTGCCTCCAAACCCAAGAAAAATAGAGGTAAATTCTCTGTGTAGGCATCTTGCGCTTCATCCTTACTTTGGTCTGCATCAGTCACATCAATCTCTTCAGGTACACTATCAGAAACATGTGCTTCCTCACCTGGAGAAGACTGCACTGCAACTTTAACTATATGAACAGGTAAAATCTGGGTGACATTCCAGCTTTTATGATATCTGGAAATATGCGATGACATTTTTACATTAAAAGTCTTGGAACATTCATCAAAAGGACAACTTACAGTCAGCCCCTCTTGTATGTGGCTACTCAAGTGAGACACAAGCCCTTTAATATCTGCATACTCTGTGCTGCAAAAGTTTATTGAACACTTTAATTGTAAAAACACGTTCCGGTTCCAAGTTTGTCTGGCCCGCCTGTCTGGATGTGTTCGTGATATATGAACGGCAAAGCAAAGAAATAAGGAAAACTTTCTTCCACAATCTTTATGGCCACTAGAAAAAAAAATACATTGTTAACATGTCTGGGGGCTCTGCAGTGCTTCAGATATTTTTACAATGAAACGCATTTAAATTCACAAACACTGCAAGCCAACATAACGACAGGACTAAGCTACTTCTCCAAATCATGCAGCCAGACGTGCGCTTCATTTAAAAATGAGCCAAACCACCACTTCAACTGAATGGCTGATTTAAGACCGATCACGATAAAAAATAAAAATGTTCGTTCTGATACCTGACATTTAATTGCAACTGTGATGAAGGCCGTAACTGTCCAATACACATATAGCCCAATATTTTACATTAATTCATTTGTCACAGCTGCTTAATGTTACAACAGCAAGATGCCTGGTTTGGAACAAAACAAAACAAAAACATTCCCAACAAATATAAATTAATAAAACAATAAAATGTAAGGACACAGTGACATATACTCACAAATATCTTCACAAATATCAATTAAAGAGAAATCAAATCTGAATCATTGTGCGAGGACATGAGCGGTAAACGTGATGGGTCTAACAAACTAATATAGCACCTAAAATACAATACTGGCGGTACTAAAACAGGTTGTGTGACAAAAATATAGAAAAGAACAAAAACTAAATCTAAAACTTACATTTTACCTCAGAGGCGTCAAGTTAATCCCTCTCCCTGAAAACTGACTGAAGCGTGATAGTGGCCTGTGTGCGTAATGGCGCTTGCTTCTCACGCGATTCACTCCAACTGAAGTTCTTGCACCCACAATGCAATGTGTCATTTAAAAAAAAAATACAGGTAAAACACCTGTAAACTGAAAATATGGAAATTTCCTTCATATTAACAGGGGAGTTTGTCCTGTATTTTTATGGATTTTTTTTTGCAGGTGTCGCGCCAAAGTGGGGGGCATTTGCGGCCCGTGCCCACCTGTCCATCCTTTTCCCTCCTGGCTAAATGTGATAGACTTTGAAAGCTAAAGTTAAACCAGTAAAACAGCATGAATAAGAAAGCGACTGCACGCTTTTTTGCATCGTCAGCAACTGCACGCGATCATAGATTGCACGCTTTGATTCATTATTCAGCAACTCTTGGTAAGAAATCATGTATTTGTTCCATTGAAGTACAGTAAAAATACCGGTCCTCTCACGCTCACTGATGTTGCTTCTCCTGTATGCGTTTATTGCCAAACGCAAAACGGAGAAGTCTAGGTTCTGCCCCCTTCTGGAGTTGGGCGGGAAGTTGCAGCTCATTTTCATGTAAGGGAACACACCCCTGAAACAGCATTTTTTTTTAAGGAAACACCCCAAAAATGACCCTTTTCAACACGTTATAATAAGTAGGAACCCTATTCCTACAAGTCAAGTCAAGTCAAGTCACCTTTATTTATATACCGCCTTTAACAATACAGAATTGTGACAAAGCGGCTGTACAGTATTAAATAGGAAATAGTACATCAACAATGCAAAAGGGCAACAAAAACACTCAATTTTCAGGTAAAGGCAGTTAATCAAATACAATAAAATAAAATACAATATCGTGTGAAGAGAAAGTGTCCCTAACCAAGCAAGCCAGAGGCGACAGCGCCAAGGAACCAAAAACTCCATCGGTGACAAATGGAGAAAAAAACCTTGGGAGAAACCAGGCTCAGTCAGGGGGCCAGTTCTCCTCTGGCGAGACGCAGAGGATCTGGTTCCCGTGGTATACAATGGACTGCATACTATATTTCAAATTCATTAAATTGTGTAGCCTAATGGCTTATGGGTTTTCTGCAAAGAATTGTATATTTGCAATCAAATTGAAATGTAAACTGTCTTGCTAATCAGTTAAAACTCATTTATCTTTTTCTCTGTTTAGGTCAGTTTGCATATGGTTCCAGTTGAGAATGGTATTTTCTTAATATGTCACATATAGGACTGCAGGAAATTAACATCCAATAATTATTTTAAACATTATTAGAACCTTCTTTCTCAGCTTCCTTAAGAATATGCTAAAGATCATCAGATGTAGCTCATGATAAAGAGCTAATTTCTTATAATGTTATGCAGTACAGTAATACTGTTTATAAAACTGTAAATGTTTTTTGCTGCTGTCTTTTATTTTATTGTAGTCAATAAATCGCAAGTTAATCATGAATTAATGTCAATCAAGTAATCGAATAATAAAAATGATCCACCTTCCCCATTGTTCACACCATTATTTCCAGGTCTGAAGTTAATGCCTGATCACTCCACCTTACCCAGGTTCATCTGGATATGAATCATTGCCAGACACAGTTTTAGGTACATATTTATTTGTTTAATTGTTATCAAGTCCATATAAGACAAATCAAAGAAACTTAACATTCTGTTTTCATATATATTTCAGTACATTTAAAATAAAACCTGGGACAGGGATCATATATGGCCATGCCTGTAAAGGATTCACAAGTCTGATGGCCTAGAGGTAGACTACGCTTTTCTCTCTTCCCTTCAGTTTGGTGAGTACAATGACTACATATCAGTGTATGTCCACTGTTTTGACAAATTATTTTAACTTGATATTTGGTTGTCAAATAAAGTAATAAAGGTTCTATAAATAAAAAATCTGACCATGTCCCTGGCACTTAATATTTAAAAAATAATAAAATTAAAATGTATCACATCAAAATCTAATAGCATGTAATAACATAACATAATATAATATAATATAATATAATATAATATAACTATTAACCTGCCAAAAGTTTGGAACCATTACAATTATTAATGATTTTGAAACAAATCTCTTCTGCTCACCAAGGCTGCATTTATTTAATCACAAATAAAGTAAAAACGTCAATATTGTGAAATATTATTACAATTTAAAACAAAAAAAAGTTTTCTATTTTAATATATTACAAAATGAAATTTATTCCTGTCATGCAAAAGATGTGATGCATCATTACTCCAGTGTTCAGTGATCGTTCAGAAATCATTACAATTTGATTTGATGCTCACAAAACATTTCTGATTAATATCAGTGTTGAAAATAGTTGTGCTGCTAAATATTGTGTGTGAAAATGCTGATAGATTATATTTTCCAGGATTTTTTGATAAATAGAAAGTTCAGTGAACAGCATTTATTTGTGTTTGTCAAATATATTTATAAAATGTATTAAATCATTTATTAAATATAAATATTTTGTAACATTTTAAATGTCTTCACTCTTCACTCACTTTTCATCATTTTAATGTGTGATGAATAAAATTAATTACTTTCTCTTTTTTTAAAATCTTACCACATATGTTTGAAATCACTTAAATGTTAAGCACAGCCATTGTTATGTTAGAAAGAAGCAATAATGAAATACTTAAGTAATAAAACGCATGTCCATAGTGCCAAACTTTAATCTAAAAAAAAAGTGATTTCAAGTATCAGTATGAATTTAAACACACAATAGTCACTTTAAAAAACAAAGAAGTGGAAGAAATGGAAATCCTTCAAACAGCAAACAAGACATTCAGATCCAGTGTACACTTCATCATTGCTTAACCCTACGTGAGAAAAGATGTAATCCACATATTTGCTAAACTGTAATAATGTGATTCATTGTAATAATAATATTGACTGTTAACGTATCACACAAGAAAACATGACTTAAAAAACAGGAACATGCAAGGAAATTCACATGGTATATGTCTGACTCTTGTATCAAACTAATGGTACATGTTTTGCTGATGGTTGAGAGGTTATCACTTTTGTTTTACATGTATGAGTAGCACTTAAGGCATCTGATGGTTGTTTAAAAAAAAATAGCAGGTGATGCATTTGTATTGTGTGTATTGTACATACTTCATTGTAATCATGTCTGAGTAACCAAATTCAAATAAAAAAAACAAACAAACAAAAACAACAACAATCTGTTCTAAATGAAATAATACTATTTTGTTACCGATATTTCTGGTCTTTGAAATGTCACACTCGTGTTAAAAGAAATCTGACAGTGTTTTATCTAAAATGCTTTCTGTACAAGAAACTATTATATGAGATGGTTTCCAAGCTAATTTAAAGGTAAATCTGTAACACAAGAATACCTCTCCTCTCTCAGAACAGTTTAATCTATAGGTGAGTCTGAATACTCTTCCTGTTTAATTCACTTTACAGTCTTTTTATATAGAACATAAAGAAGCACAGCAGTCTAAAATCGTGAGGTGACAAAATACATTTTACATGTCTTGTCTGCGGGTCCTGGAAATGTTCTGGGAGGTAGTAGGGGATTCAGGTTCAAAAACATCATCTTCCATTCCTTCTTCAATTGGCTTCATAGTTGTGGATGCTTTTGTCAGAGGATTTTTCTCTGGAGAGAAAAAATAAATACATAATGTTTTCTGAGGCTTTCATAATAACAGTGTGTAGTTACACATTTAAGTGTAATCTTTTATAAAGTCATATGGAGACAAAACTTCCTATCATTCTCTTAACATTATTAACTGTTTCCACAGCTCAACAATACATCACAGTAATATGAATAAGTCACACAAACAATACAAATTATAACTGTGTTATATACACTCTGTGCATGTTACATTAAATTAGCAGTACCCAAAAAGTGTGGGCGGGGAATCACTTTTTGAACCTGAAGGATCGGTCACACTACACTTTTTGTTCCATTCATTCCCATTAATACACATGCTGGAAAATCAGGATCATGCGAATTTCACTGCATTACAAAGTTCAAATTCTGCATTCTGAATTCATTTGAAGTGAAGACGTTGAATCAGATGTGTTACTTTAACGCTGCAGCTTTGCAGCACTGCAGGAAAATGGAGTACGTTCTGCTTTGTTTTGTTTTGTTGTTTTTTTTTTTAACATATTTTTTATTATTGGTTATATGGTGAATTTATGTTTGTTTTTTTGTTTTTTGTTTTTTTAATAAGACTGGTAGTGTCATATTATGGCCGTTATAGTATCCAAAGAAGAGCCTAGTGTGACCACAGTATGAAAGAAGTGTTTTTATTGTGACATTGATTTATGTCTGACGTGCATTATTGTGCATACCCCTTTAATAACATGCAAGGATTTTAAATCCTGCTGTATAATTGATACAATTCTAAGGTCTCTATATTATCAACATCAAATCTTTGCTGAAAACCTGCTGTATACAATCTACTACAATACATGACTTCAGTCATCTGATTGATAAGTTAATACTTTTAGCAAGTAAAAGGCCTTTTTGTATTAATTCTAAAAATGTCCTCTTTTAGGTTGTAATAAATATGTCTTTTTGCTGTGAAATCTACTGATTTTTCCAAAGTGATGTAAGAATATCATTTACATTTGCAGTACAAACACAAGCACTGACTACTAGAATGGCCACGATCAGCTCCGGTGGCCACATCAGAGCCGTAATGCGCCGCAAACGTGTGCATTGCGTGGTAAAAGATTTATTCATCATACAGTGTAGATAGCTTCACTTTTATAACTTGAATGTTTTTTAAAATGCATAAACTTGCACTTCTTTTAGTCTTATGCTGGAGCTGGTTTCACGCAATGAAACTAAGTACGTAAATAATTAAATTAGCCCGATAATGCCATGTATCGGTGATCTCGTAGGCTGACGATAGGACCCAACACTACTGTAGTGTCAACTATACCTTTAATATATCCTTTACTATTCGCTTGTTAAGTCTGACGTTATACGTGACCACTTTCGTGTCCAAACGCTCTATCAGATGCCATGAGAAAGCAAATGATGCTAATATACACTCACAATGTAATATAATATTATCAAAAAAATTATAACCCTCCTCTTTAGCTCCATACCAAAATCACAGATAGCCAGACAATGAAAATGTATATAAATAAATAAATATAAAATGTATTTGTGTTTGGGATGCTGCGAGCACGTAGACTAGTGTACACTGTAAGTTTGAAAATGTTTAGCTTACATGTTTAATATGCATAAACAGTGTTCATAAACAGCTGTTGAGATAGTATTCTTAAGTGAAATAAGTTGAGACTTGGACTTGGAAGCAACATTCGTTTGGACACATTATGCCATCACTTAACATGCGAATAACAGAGCAGACAGCACTAGCTACTTTGGCAAGGGCGTGGCAGTACTGAAACACCGTCTAAGCTGTTCGCCAATCACAACGCACTGGGACAGTCACAACACATTTCGTTTTTCCGAAGGCAGGCCTTCATCAAACCTGGAATTAATTGAGCCATTTGTGCCAGGCTGGGGAGAAAGGTATTGTAATATTGTAAATTATGTGAAAAATAATGTGTTTTTCAAACCACCAATCATGACAGCATGGTCTAGTACACCCCCAAAATAAAATCAAGAATTTGTAAAAGAGCATAATAGGACCCCTTTAAAACGTGAGATATATTTGTTCCACTCTCAGTCATCACTGCATTGCATTTCAAGATATGTTTTGCCCCCCATAATAAAATCTATAGAGTTTTTATCATAAAACTAAATATTTAAATATCATTTTACTAATCATTATTATATCTGAATTACTAATCTTACTATAATATTATTGGGAGATATATAGAAGGACAATTGAGATTTATATGCATTTTATTCAAGTAGTCTGCTGTACTGTTGTAAAGATCTCATTGATTTACATTAAAACCGGACCATATGGTTTCAGACCATCAAAATCAGAATTTCATCTTCCGTTTTACAGCTGTAAAGTCAGTTGGGTCCCTGAATAAGCATTTTTTTTTTTCTCCTTGAATATTCTTCTGTGTCACACTATGGCACATGATCCACATGGGCATGATGTATCAAATATGATACTCAAAAACACGTATGCAAGCAATTTTTGGCTAAAGGTTCAATAAAGTATTTCAATCTATATTCTGACTATTACTTTTTTACTATTACTTTTTTTTTTTTTTAAAGATATGAGAACAGTAGGGGAGGGGGGGTACAAATTTAATTTTTGTTAAAAATCTAATATCTATATTTCTGAACACATTTAACATTTTTTTTGCAAAAAAAAGTTTATACAATCTTTAAGGGTGGCGTTTTCTCCCACTCTACCCCATTTCATGAAAGAAGAGTAAAGTAGACAAGTAGCTCTACCCACTAAATTCCCAAACAACAAAAGGAAAAACTTTGTAACCCCCTCTCCCCTCTCTTAGTCACAAAAGATTTTTTTTCAATGTTCTCTAAATATTTTTTAATGCACACACACACAGACACCCTACATACCTTGACACATTCACATTTTAGTCAGAATCAATATTGATCACATGAAATATCATTCATCCTCATAAAAAATAGCCACAAGCTATTAACACTCTTTTCTTCGTGAGTCACAAGCTGAGGGTACATATGGGTCTCTTGCTAACCTCCAACACCTGTGGTCACTAATTGATATAAACCACATAATTTAGCCAATTAGCAGGTTTTACATAACCTGACGTACAGTCAGAAAACTCCAGATGGCAAGGGCTAATAAGTTCTTGGCATGGAATATGCTAGTAATAACATTGTATACTAATGATGAGTGCTTTTGAAACACTGCTTTATGTAGCTTCAAAACATTTATGATTTTTTGTTGTTGTTTCAGAGCAGTGGGTCAAAGTGGCACTTGAGTCACGCAAGTTCAGCAAACAAGGCTTTATGTATTTTTCATGTATTCGAAGCATTCTTAAGTTTAAAGTGCTGCCTCGAAATCATACTTGAATTATATCTATAACAAAAAATTATACTGAATTTCCAAAGGGATTTATAAACTTAGGAGAGAAAAGGGGTATACAAACCTCAACTACAGAAGATGGTGTACAGTCAACTGACAAAAAAACCAAACCTGTTGCAGAAGCAAACCCTGTTGCAAAGCACCCAACTGTTCATTCTCCTATTATTAATTTGTGGCTATTTGCCTAATAAATAATTAAATTCATATGAAGTATTGATTAAATTAGAAAAAAGTGCAGAGTGATAGGAATGATATGAAACTATATACATTGATCAGCCACAACATTAAAACAGGTGGAGAAAATAACATTGGTACCTGCTGAGGGGTGGGATATATTAGGCTGCAAGTGAAAAATCAGTTATTATAGATAGATCTGAGGGATGTGCTGGACCAACAAACCCAATTCAAAGCGGCCTAACCTGGCAACTGGCAGGACTTGAAGGATCTGGCTAATGTGCCACATCCATTAAGTTCCACAAAACAAATTTAGAGGTCTTGTGGAGTCCATGCCTTAATGCATCTGAGCTGTTTTGGCAGCATGAGGGGGACCTACATGATATTAGGTAGGCGGTTTCAGTGTTTTGGCTGATCGGTGTACATGACATATACATTGTAGTGCTTACATATTGACCTGATGAGTTTAGTTGAAATCTGTATGACGACGTGTTTTATGGCATGAGAGTTATGGACAAACTCATCAAATGCAGTTTTTTGGATGTTAAAGGTTAACTTCATAACAGGTCTGGTTATCAGAAGTCACTTGTTTTGACCACTAGAAGGGAGTTAATCTACTTTCTGGTTGTGTTAAAAAATGATTTTTGTTGGGGTTGAGGAAGAGAAAGATAGTGAGAAAAAAGAAACCATCTTACACCCCATCAGGCCCGATCTGAGGTCACAGCTAGAGAAGGAACAGGAGGAGAGAACATCAGGGATACACCCGATATTAATAGTTTGAAATCACACCAATGTATTGTGCAGTACCACAAATTTAGTACCCTATTAGCAACTCACACTGGAACAGATGGAGTTCAGAGTGGAGATGAAGAATGCGAATTAGATGTGTCTTGACATTTTAAATAAAGTTAGGAGAGACAGAGATGAGTGGGACGTGTGTTCTGGTTTTTATCAGCATTTATGCAGCCTAATATCGGTGCACACATGGCCTGTTGAGTAAACTGTGGTTAGTGCTTGAAATATAGCTTAGCACTGAATGGTTAGTGAAAGATACTGTAGCTCAAAAACAGTGTATAAACTTACGGAGCGATGACCCAGTTGACCCGCCTCTCAGGATTTGGTTGAGCACATCGTCTGTGTCGCTGGTGCTAGCCATGCTGTTCCTCATCTGCATCATAGACAGCTGAGAACATAGGCTTGGCTGACGGTCCATTTTCTTCACAGCCTATGGTTCAATCATCGTAACTTTAGTTATAATCACTACCACATGATGTCTTCAGTAAAAACTGATAATGTCATGCAATTAAGTCTTTACAATTACATTAAATTAAAATACATTACAAAGGGCTCTAAACGATCCCAGCCGAGGAAGAAGGGTCTTATCTAGCGAAACAATCAGTCATTTTTTTCGAAAAATAAAAATCTGTATACTTTTTAAGCACAAAAGCTTATGTAGCACAGGCTCTGGGATGCACATCCACGACGCTACGAATCACGTCTAAGTTCATCGTCTGTGTATTCCAGCTCAAAAAGTTAGAGTATGGCGAAAAGCCCCATCTTATTTTCTCTTACAACTTCAGAATCATCCAACATCGTTGTACCTTTTTGTTTGTAAACAGCGTTTGACTTACTTGCACTTCTTTAGTCTTTGCGCATTTGCTTTGTAAACACTGGGTCTGTAGTTCCGCGCAGAGGTCGCGTTAACTGAAAATTGTCTGTCATTGATGGAAAAATCTGAATCATTTTGACGGATTACACTGAGGGTGATCTATTGTAAAATTGTAGCTGTAATTCCCACCCCTGTCCAGTTGGTGGCGAGTGCGCTCCAGTGTAGCAGCAGAGCACTGGATCCAGAACAAAAATGGAACTGTCACGAATGTTCTATCGCACCACATTAAAAAGCACCAAAACTGTATTTATTGCTTGAATTTCCTAATGAAATGGATAGAATTTGAAATCTGACACTTTGTTTTATATCAAAAGTAATACAAAGCCTAGCCTATTGCTGTTTTTTGGAAGGAAGATAAGACCCTTCTTTCTCGGCTGGGATCATTTAGAGCCTTTTGAAGCTGCATTTAAACTACATTTTGAAAGTTCAAAATTGGGGCACCAATGAAGTCCATTATATGGAGAAAAATTCTGAAATGCTTTCCTCAAAAAACATAATTTCTTCATGACTGAAGTCAGAAAGACATGAACATCTTGAATGACAAGAGGGTGAGAAATTATTTGTAAATTGTTGTTCTGGAAGTGGACTTCTCCTTTAAAAGACGAGAAATTCCTCATTACGTTATTGTGTACCTCTGTGTGGTAATTAATTAAGATACAATGCAGGTTCTTTTATTCTTTCTTCTGTTGATTATGCGGTTCAGCGTCAGTAGCTGCGTTTCCATTACCCTTCAAATTGCGCAAATTGAAATTGTGAATTGAAAATCCGCCTAAAGGAAACGCATCAATTTCGCAAAAACTCCCATATATCACAAAAAGACCTCCCATGAGGTTGTTTTTCAGGCAATTCAAAAAAGGAACTGCAATGGAGACGTTTTATTCGCATTTACAGGTCACATGGCGTATGTAAGAAGTCATATGATCATTCTTCAATGTACTATAACCTTTAAGAAACGCTTCATACATGGCTACTCTCAAATATAAGGGTCACGTCTGCGGGGCATTACGGCTCCGACGCAGACACTCTAATCAATGTTTATGTTTATGTTTATGTTTCCGCGGTGCTTTTATAAGGATACAAGCATATGCCTCTTTCAATTAAATAAAGCCAAAATCTGTCAAAATCCACTGGCATGACAAAAAATATGAAATTTTCGGAGAGTTGATTTTGCTGGGGACATGATCTCTACATTCTCATTGTGCGTAGAGCAACTAATAAGATCTAATAAAATAAATCTAATTAAATCATCAGGTTTATGACTGTCAAGAAGACGCTCAGAGATTTCAACTCGCATTATGGACTCACTATATTTTTTTATTTTATTTATTTATTTATTTTAGTTTATTCGGTAACCTCATTTATAACTGTATCTGTATCATTTAACATAATTATTGTAGGTTTGCATTTATTAAAAGGTCCATATTTGTATTTCCCTGTGTGCTTTAATTAATTGATATTTATCTGTTTTGTGCAAATGAGTTTAAGAGGATCTGTTGCATGAATCATAATTATCTGCCTGGTGTCTATAAGCATCACATACTGTATATTTTTACAAATTGTTTGCATAAATTAACTAAAATAAACCTGTAGCTGTTTATCAGGATTAAATCCATAGCTATTTATTAGAATTATATTTTTACAGCCCGTGTTTTCATCTAAAAATATTTTTATGGATATTCAAGATTATTTGCAGCCCATGTCTCACAAGGCAAATGTATTTCAGTTCAAATGTTACACATTTTATTCATTCACCTGTGCCTGGCTCAAATATACATATGTTTCAAATGCCACTGGCTCAATTAACATATGTAGCAGGGATGGGCAACTTCAGTCCTGAAGGGCCACTGTCCTGAAAAGTTTAGCTTCAACCCTAATCAAACGCACCTGTACAAGCTAATCAATGTCTTCAAGATCTAGACTAGAAAGCTACAGACAGGCTTGTTTGATTAGGGTTGGAGCTAAACTCTCCAGGACAGTGACCCTCCAAGACAAGTTGCCCATCCCTGATATATTGTATAGTAATGATAGCAATGTATCTTAGTTGTATTTTAAGTGATATTATAAATCATGTAAACATATGAAAGGGTTTCTTTGGCTCTCTGCACTGGTGTTTAGCAAAACCGGAATAGTCTATTGCACATTTGCAGACTGGAAATCCAACATGGCAGCTACGTACCACTAGCCAATTAGATTGCTTGCTCGACATTTAAAAAGTCTGTTTACACTCTCCACCTCCCCCAGCACCACTTATCTATATCTGCTAAAGGATTTACAGTGCACAGCATAAATGAGTACACACCCTCTTCAACAATTACTCTTTACTTAGAAGACATGTTAGGGTTCTTGAGAGATATACTGTTCCAACAAGCCTGCTTGATCAATTACGAAAGAAGAATGTCAAAATTATTCAGGAAAATAAGATTTTCTTATCAAAGTGATAAACTGTTGTGTAGCAAAAATGAGTACACCTTCCTGAAAGTTATTAAATAAAATTAAAAAATAAAAAAAAATTTGATCAACAGGTAAGTATATTGAATCAAAACTTTTAAAGTTATTTCCTGACAGTTGAAAGTGTTTTATAGCTTACTGAATCATACTCAGACTTAATGCTGGCAATAACGGAACCATTTGGGAAAGAACTGCCAGATGACTTATTTCTTAGAATAAAAGAGGACAATGGAATAAGAGGAATACCAAATTATTGTTTTAAGTGTGAAAATATAGCAGAAGTAACACCGACATTCAAAAACAATGGACTTGTGACAAGGCTCCTGAAATAATCAAGCCTTCACTTTTAAGTTTTCATTTAGTGATGAGTGACTTTTTGCTAGAAAAAGTGCAGGAAACATACCATGCAAGTGGCTCAGAGCCAGCAAAACCCATCCTAATCCAAAAGCATCCAAAATGTTCTGGTGTTGCTAGAGGAGGAGTACAGTGAGAAGTGCCTGGTACCCACAATGATGTTCAGTGGTAGTAAAGCTGTTATATTGAGATGTATGAGTGCTAAAGGTGTGAGGGAGTTGTGCTGGTAACACTTTATTTTGATAGTCCACTTTAGACATTCTACTAACAGTAAGTAACTTTGCAACTGCATGTCAACTAGTCATTAGAGTATTAGTAGACTGTCTGCTTAATATCTTCTAACACTCTTCTAAACTTTGCAAGGATATGTCAACTTATTCTACTAATCCTAAACCTAACCTAAGTCTGCTCTGAGAGTTAGTAGACATGTAGGTGCTAATTAATGAGAATTAGTTGACATGTAGTTGCAAAGTTACGACTATCAAAATAAAGTGTAACCATTGTGCTTTATCAGTGCTACCCTCTCCTCATTCCCTGCATTGTTGGGCATTTTTTCAACATGACATTGAAGATTCTCCCAAGGTGAAAATTGTAGTTCTATATTAAGTACTAGAATATTAAACATTTTCTGAATTCTGAATATTTTTTTGTTTTTATTAAGTATATGTGTAATACTTGTACATTTTGCCATCTTTCCATGAATTATATTAGTGATCATTGAGAAAATGCATCTGTTATATTTATTCAGAGGGGGTGTACTCATTTATGCTGTGCACTGTATGTATGCCTATTAAAGCAGCAGCATATCTTATATGCTCGCATCAGATCTACTAGCAGTATCAGATCTCATATTTATTAACATTGTCATATTCATTAAGATGCTGTGTCCTTACCTTGTCACTCAGGGTTGGATCATTGAGAGAGTAAAGCTTGTTGGTGATGTCTTTGCCAATGAGGTACCTGAACACCTCGTTCAGAAAAGACTCTGACTCCAGGAAGTAAGTCAGACGCTCTCTAGACCAGCACAGGAGCTTGCAGTGTTCCTCAGCAGTAATCGTGACCTGTATATTCATGTACATGTAGCAGATAAATGTAAATGGTTTATATTAGTCTACTTTTTTAGTCTACTTGTTCACAAAGTGACAAAATGTTTAAATAATAAACTTGAAACACATTACCTGAAACCTCTCACCCCTGTTCATCTGAGTCGACCTGAATTCTGGAGAGTCGATGAAGGCATTGGTGTAAATATTATGCAAGAAATGGCCACGGTATGATACCTTCATCCTGTCAAATGCATAAACTTGGTCAGAGAATTCAAAAACAATACACACAGGAGAGCTAGAATGCAAGTGCAGGCTCTTATTGATGTGAAGCACCTACTTTCCTTTAAGAAGAATGCTGAGGCGCTCGTCAACAGAGGTCTTATCCTCTGCTGCATAGACCTGGCCCTTCTTTAGGGTCTGGATTGTGCAAAACTGGCCTGTGAGCCTCTGAAACAGAGCTTCACGTACATGCAGGGGCTCGAACATGCGCTTGTACAATGATTTTAGCTCCCTGTCAATCTTAATCTGGAATTGAACGACATAATCACAGTGGGAAAGTGAATTCTGAGTCAAAATGCATTCACTACTAGCCATGTGCAGAAATTACAATTTCCACTCATGACAACATCAGAGAAGAGACGAAGAGCAAAACATCCTCTTTTCTCAATACAAATCATGGTATTTGATCTCTGTTTACCTGGATGCAGTTCAAGTATCTCTCAGCCATGAACATACAAACAAACTTTAATAATAATATAAAGCTTGCTCATTGGTGACTGTACTCACCGGTCTGCGTTTATAAAGCAGGAAGAAGAAATGCATGAAGTTTACCAGAAGGAAAACCACATTCCACACCATCACATCCAGTGTGCATCTATATAATGTGGCCCATGCTATGAACAAAGAGCACCCTGAAATCCAATAAAGATAAGCATTTTCAAATCCAAAAAAGCTGACATGAACATGAAAACAATACAAAGTTACTTTTTAAATTTAGTTAAAATCAGTTTTTAGTTCTTAAAGGAGTACTCCACTTCCAGAACAACAATTTACAAATAATATACTCACCCTCTTGTCATCCAAGATGTTCATGTCTTTCTTTCTTCAGTGATAAAGAAATTGTTTTTTTGAGGAAAACATTTCAGCATTTTTCTTCATATAATGGACTGATATGGTGCTCCAATTTTAAACATCCAAAATGCAGTTTTAATGCGGCTTCAAGCGATCACAAATGCGGTTGTAAACATCCCAGCCGAGGAAGAAGGGTCTAATAAATAGAATACAATTTGTATACTTTTTAATGCCAAACGCTCATCTTGTCTCACTCTGCTTGGACTGTTTTTGTTCCAGTTTGTGACAGTTAGTGTATGTCGAAAAACCCATTTCATGTTCTCCCTCAACTTTGAAATTGTCCTATATTGCTGTTTTACCTTTTTTTGTTAAGGGTGTTTGATCTTCTTTGCATGTTCACGATGCAAAGACTGGGTCGGAACTTCTGCAGTGATGTAGGATGATTTTGAAATGATTTTTGAAGTTTAGGGAGAAAATACGATTGGAATTTTTCGACATACCCTAACTGTCTTGAGTTAGAATACACAGAGTTCATGGAGAGAAAGGCAAGACGAGCATTTGATCGTTATGCTAGATAAGACCCTTCTTCCTCGGCTGGGATCGTTTGCAACCACATTTGGGATTTTGAAGCCACATTTAAACTGCATTTTGGAAGTTCAAAATCGGGGCACCATACCAGTCCATTAAATGGGGAAAAATGCTGAAATGTTTTCCTCAAAAAACAATTTCTTTACGACTGAAGAAAGAAAGACATGATCGTCTTTGATGACAAGGGGGTGAGTACATTATATGTGAATCTTTGTTTTGGAAGTGGACTTCTCCTTTAAATACAAAGTAAAAAAAAATTAATTTGCATAAAAACAAGCTTATTTTGCATTGTGACACCCCTTTAGACTTTCAAAAGTTTCTGCGCTGACATCCTTGCTATATTAAAATAGTTATATTAAAATTATATTAAAATGATCATTTTTCCCCCTCTTTTTAATATTTCCTTTATATAAATATGTGTATTCTATATTTAACAATTTAATAGGCATCTATGTATTTCTACTAATATGCGATGCATTAAAACTGCGAGGCATGCAGGCCAGAACCAGCCAGGGCAAGAGATCCCGGAAAAGCGAGCTCAGGGGAAAAGGTGGGGAGACACCAGCCCCCACCTCAGATCCACCCACCCATATTTTAACTGGATGTCACAACCTACTGAGTAACAAAAGGCCAAAGAGAGGGAAAGAGATAGAAAGAAAAAAAAAACACATAAGCATATAAATAAGTTAACATTTTATTTTACCCTCCTTTTCTTAAACCTTATCTTAAGTGTTTTCTTATCAGTGTTGTCCTCCACCCTTCCCAAAAACTTCTCAAATATTATTATTCAAATGAATACAAATAGTAGTTTAGGTGCAGATGTGTTATTGTGGTTGGTCTCAGACAAAGAAGGTCAACAGATTATGACTGCTGGAGGGTAATTAGAGATGACCAGAAGGGGTGTAATTCTACTGTATTACTATTAAATGAACTGGATAGACTTTCCATTGTGATATAATCAATTAGTAGATTCTTCCAAAATGTATGGAATTTCTTGATTTCCAGTTCATGAGGATAGTTTTCTCTAGCGCCATTAGGAGTAACTGACTGTTTATATTGTCTAAGTTGATCATGGATATGTCGCCTAGCAAACAAAGTGATGGAGAAACTAGGATGTGACATCCCATAGTGACGGATAGTGTTCATTGACATTTTCCCAAAAAATGTTTAATTGGAGTGCAATACCAAAAGGTGTGAACATACACTACCGTTCAAAAGTTTGGGGTCAGTACTTTTTTTTTTTTAAGAAATTAATACTTTTATTCACCAAGGATGTATTAAGTTAATAATTAAAAGTTTATTAAAAGTTAATAATAAATAATGTACATTGTTATAAAATATTTATATTTTGAATAAACACTGTACTTTTTAAACGTGTTATTCATGAAAGAATCCTGAAAAAAAAAAAAAAAAAAAATCACAGGTTCCAAAAAATATTTGGCAGCACAACTGTTGATATTATCCAACATTGATCATTCTAATAATAAATCCGCATATTAGAATGATTTCTGAAGGATCATGTGACACTTAAGACTGGAGTAACAGCTGATAAAAATTCAGCTTTTCATCACAGGAATAAATTCTATTTTAAAGTATGTTAAAATAAAAAACATTATTTTATATTGTAAAAACATTTTGCAATATTACTGTTTTTTTCTATATTTTTAATCAAATAAATGCAGCCTTGATGAGCATAAGAGTCTTCTTTAAAGACTATTACAAGTCTTACTGACCCCAAACTTTTGAACGGTAGTGTATGTGTCTGGGTTATTTTGGGTGCAATATGAACATGTTTCTGAAGTGATGGGGAAAAAAAAACTATGTTTAAATTTAGGATAACTACGTTTTTATAGCATTTAATTTCAGCTGAACAAATGTATGCGCGTCGCAATCCTGTTGACCACCATAAGAGGGCACTCTGTACCTGTCATCAGCAGCAGTCTGAGGAAGATCATATGAAGCGCTATTGTGGTGGGGATGAGGAAACCTAGACCAAGGCTCAGGTTGGCCAGGTGGAAGAGAAGGTGATGAGACTGCTCCCAGTCCTGACATAATGTGGCGTTTAAATCACCAGTGACTGATGGGACACTGGAGGGCAGTGGAGATGTTGTGTAGTTTAAAGAGTCTGACATTATGAAGTTTTCAAGCTGATGAAAAGATGGCAAGAAAGTAAACTGTTAGAACCGCCAGATACATAAACAAAGCCAAACAGACGCCAGAATTATTTATAGAAGAGTTAAATAAGTGGGCTACGTGCTGCCTTTTTGTCATGCTTCGTTTCTAATAAATTTGAATTGCAACTGCATAATACAAATGTTACAAATGTCAGTCAGCGCAATGAATAAACAGGCTACTGTCAGAAGTGAGAAACCGAAAATGCGCAAACAACTTTCGGCGAGATTTGCAAGCCCAAAAGTGCAGTCACTGACCTCTAATAAACTTTCTATTGAATAACATTATGGTTTATCTCTTGTGCTCCATGTTAGTCTTGCATAGCTGTAGCTAAGAAAGGTTATTTTAAAATACTTTATTATAGCCTGTTAATTAAAACATTGTCTACTCACCGTTGTTGTCGATTCAAGCTCTAATGTGCGCAGTCTGGAGGAATGTTAAGGCAGAAGATAACACTGCTATGGCTGAGCTGAGAGCTGCAGTGTGTGAGGAGCGCATTCCAGCCAGATGACAGGCATTGACTTAAAAAGGGCACAAACCAAGCGGCCACTCCTCTGCGTATTTACGCCACTCCACCACTAGAGGGAGACATTCATGATCATAAGGCGTCTGTTAATTGTCTATTTTGTTGTCAATAGACTGACCTGACATGGAGATAAACTAAAACATGCTCTACCACACACTGTTAGTTGTACTAAATTAAATTAAATCTTAAAATTAAATCAGGTCTTTTTTCTATCTACCAAATATGTTGTCTATTTATATGCCGACATTAAAAGTTACTGGTAAACACTTAGATGAGAAGTCTGGAGGGGTAAATCATGCACTGGTTCAAGTTTTGATTGTACAAGGTTGCAAACAATCGTGTATCACATTCGTAGCTTAGACAAAGTGAGAACTGAACATGGTTGAAAAACACTCGTTTCTGTTTACAGTCAAATCAAAAATTTAGACACCAGACGTAATTTTTGATATTTTTTATTAGTGGGTCCAGGACACTATGGTTAATTAATAAGTGAGGATAGCAAAAGACATATTATACGAAAACATTCTACACCAGTAAAATTGATAACAACTTGGGACCAAAAAATTGGTCATTTTCATCAAAGTTTTCATTATCAAGATTAATTTGTTCTGACACAGTTTAACTCTTGAGTTCTTGTCAAATTTTATTTGATTTTATTATCCTGCATATAATGTCCCCTGCGCTTCTGAAATGATTGCCTTACTCCTCCATAGTTGATTCTAGCACTCTATAAGATTGATTGATTTTTCAAAATCAAGTGTGATTATTAGTTTTTGTGTAAAGCAAACAAATTATACACATAGGCAATATGGGTAACATTTCAGGTTGATTGTTCTATTAGATGATGTAGGATGTTGATGACAGATAGATGAAACAGTCTTCATGTGAGGGCTTGATTCTGATCAGTAGCTAAATAGTTAATATCTCATTCATTCAAACGTTTCCAAAAATATATGCCTATACAGTGTTACGACAGTTTATATATATTATACTGAAAACCACTTCATCTTCTGAACATTTAGGGAATTTTCGTGCTGAAAAAACACTGACTTCAGGTCACTACAATTAAATACAACAAAGACAAAAATATTTGGGGAAAATATGTCAAATATAAAAGAATAAAACAATGCATGACAATTTATCACCATCAGTTAAAACTACAGAAATCTGGAGCGTGCGTTTCTCATGAGTCTCTTTCTGGCGGTTTGGTTTCACTCTGTCCCAGCACTGGCCGGGATTCACTTGTGTTTTCTATTTCTGGCTCTGGTCCGTGACAGAAGCTTGGTAACCGGAGATCATAGCGGAACCCGCGGATGTCGAAAGCCTTGTCGTTCAGAGAGAAGAGTTTCTCCGCGATGTCATTGCGCACCAGCAGCGCGAAGATCTTAGCGATGTAGCGGTGCTGCGCAAACAGCAGATAGAGTTTCTTTCGTCTCCACGCAACGTACCTGCACCGGTTATCTGCACGTAACGTTACCTGGAAATATACAAGTTGTCTCATTACAGATTTTACAGTGAGAACACAAACACAATTTATTCACAAATTATTCACCTGAAAAACCCCTTCCTCTGAAGGTCTGAGGGAATCCCACTCTGGAGAGTCCAGGAACTGAAATGGATAGATGTAGTGCAAAAACTCCCCGTTCACCGTCACTCGTATCCTATTTTAGACAAAGCCAGTGCTTGTTTGCCCTAAAGCGCACATAGTAAGACATATTATTAGTTATAAAAACTCCATTTACTCACCTGCCTGAGATAAGCACTGACAGTTTGTCGATGGAGGTTTTACCCTCCACGGCGAAGCAGTGGTCTTTATCTATAGTATAGATATCGCCCTCACAACACTCCACGATTTTTCCAAAATATGTTAAGGATACTCCAAGCTTTTTGAACATGTAGTCATAGAGATCCTGGAGCTCCTTATCAAAAGTGACGCTGCGCAATCGATAGGACACATGAACAACTTGTGCCAAACAGAAAGCGAAAAGCGCGAAAGTCCATGAAAACGAATCAGTCGTGCAGGGATCGGACCATGCCCAGATCGAATAGCAGAAAAACCCAAGCGTTAAAAAGCTGAACATGTACAGTAATCCATAAAAGCCGCTGCCTCCCATAAATCCCAAAACTAGCAGTATGTGTGCTAGATGAAACGTGGATCCTTCAGGATTTTCCTTCCATTCTGAGCACACTGGGTATTCCAGAATCTCTGCTGTCAAGTTATTCTCTGCCAAATGATCCATAATGGAAAATAAATAATTGCCCAGACGAGAATCGTATATATCAACTGTATATTCCTCTGAAGAGAGATGATCTGTGGTTGTCTTCAAGGTCCTGTGTACCGACAGCTCTTTATTGCGCACACAGAAACCTAATCCTTCAGCCTCCCCAGAGGAAAAGTGTATTACTCAAAGGCTGCTGCTTTGGAGAGGTAATGGAGTTGTGTCATTTGTGTTTAATTCAAGTATGTGACTTTGTCTGGGAGGTTTCTACTAAAATCCTGTCTTGAAATTTAGGTTGTGACTTCTTTAGGAATTTTACAAATTTTAATACGAAGCCTTTAAATAAAGAGGCTGAAATATTACCACCTCCACACTTTTTGACATAGTGGTTCTTCTTATAGAAAAATAGTTTTATTTCTTTATACACTGATATTGGAGATCTGGAGTGCAGCATTAGTTTTTCTACAATTTGAGTTTGATGGTACACTGTACGGAAAAAAAAAAAAAAAAAAAAAAAATGTTAGGTGACCAAAATACACCCTTACCAGATCGCTGTGCCCCCCTCAAAAAGGGACTGATTGATTGATTGACTGATTCTGAGAGAGTATGTCAAGCCCCATCAGTGCAGTGTCAATACTGATATGACTGAGAACATGATTTCCCCCTGCAATTTTATTTTTAATCTCTGCTATAAATGAACTTGGAATAGACTTTAAGTAGCCCGGAGGAAATTATAGCGCTGGTAAAGTCTAGCATGAGCCCTTCATTTACAGACAGCAAGTCAAATGTTTTTACCCTTACCAATCTCATTATTGCTTTCAAGGAGTAGATGGACATGTGAACTTGGGAAATGCTTAGTTTTGAACAATATTAATCATTCTGCTGGTTAATGTACTAATTTATAGTTCATACAGAATTGTTTAATTATTTTAAATTTGAATTTCATGTAAACATTATTATTACTAGTTAATCTTTTAACTTAATATTAACATCATGGCTTTATGGTAACACTTTAATATAGGGAACAATTATGAATATTAATTAGTTGCATTTTAGCATACCTATTATTAACATTTTGGCTGTTTTTCACTGCTTATGAAGCACATATTCTGCATGATCATATTCTGCATCCCTAATCCTACCCAATATCTAAATTTAACAACTACCTTACTATTAATAAGCAGATTATTTAAGAGTTTATTGAGGCAAAAGTCATAGTATATGCTTTGTTAATAGCGAAAATTAGACCTTAAAATAAAGTGTGACCGGCTTTATTAATTATTCACACTATTGCACTGTTATTGTTTATTTAGACTGTTAATAAAGTTTTTATTAAGTAGCTAAATGCAGTTGTCACTTCTGAAACTTTCCAGTATGTACAGTGTTTTGCGATAGTCTTCATACTCCTTATGGGGGTTATGTTGCAGCCTTATGTTAGAATGCTTTAAATAATTTAACATTTTTTTCCACATCAATCTACACTCCATACACCATAATGACAAAGCAAACAGATTTGTGACAATTCTGCAAATTTATTGAAATTTAAAAACTGAAATAAGTACAATGCATAAGTATCCATACCCTTAACTCAGTAGTCGAACAACCTTTATAGCCTCAAGTCTTTTTGGTATGATGCAACAAGCTTTGCACATCTGCATTTGGCAATTATCTGCCATTCTTCTCCTCACCTCTTCACCTCTCAAGCTCTGTCAGCTTGGATGGGGGCTGGCAGATATTTTCAGTTTTCTCCAGAAATGTTTGATTGGGTTAAAGCCCAGGTTTCCTCCATACATGATGCTTGGAATTGAGGTTCATCAGACCAGACAATCTTGTTTCTCACAATCTGAGAATTCTTTAGGTGCTTTGTTGCAAATTCCAAGTGGGTTTTCATGAGGAGAGGATTGAGTTTGGCCACACCGCCATAAAGACTAGACTAGTGGAGAGTTGCAGTGATGTTTGTCCTTCTGTAAGTTTCTCCCATCTCCATATATGATCATGGAGCTCAATTAGAGTGACCATCAACATCTTGGTCACCTAACCAAGGCCCTTCTCAATCAATTGCTCAGTTTGGCCAGGAGGCCAGCTTTAGGAAGAGTCGTAGTTGTTCCAGACTTATTCCATTATGGATTGTGGAGGCTACATGCTTCTGTGAACCTTCAATGCAGCAGAATTTCTTTTGAGCTCTTCCCTAGATCTATGCCTCAATGCAGTTCTGTCTCTGAGCTCTCCAGGCAGGTTGTTTGACCTCAGGGCTTGGTTTTTGCTCTGATATGCATTTTTAGCTGTTAGACCTTTTATTGAGAGGTTTGTGCCACAGATTAACTCCACTCGAAGTGTAGTTACATCTACAAGTGATATGAATGCTTCTGAGCTAAGTTTCAAGTGTCCCAAAAAGGGGTATGAATACTTATGCAATGGAATCATTTCAGTTTTTTGTTTTTAATAAATTTTCAAAGTTGTTACAACGTTTTTTATTGATTTGGGATCATTATTAAAGACCACTTAACTTTGAACAAATAGTTTATTAATGTTACTGGAAGAATGATTGAGAGATCCTTCGAAATATCATAGTTCTGAACACATCCCTTAGTATACCTAAGTTGCTTTGCAACGATATGTATCGTGAAAAGCGCTATACAAATAAAATTTGAATATCTGGGACAACAAAATCCATTATGATGTTTGGAACTTATAAAATGTTATCTATGTCGATTTTTTTCTCCCATGGCTAAAAATATCTCATAATTGAGTCGAAGTATTCAGCAATTCAATTTGGAATGGAATGGAATTTACAGCACAAAATAGGCTACTTCTTCTCAAAATAGGCCACTTGAGAATAGTAATGACGTTATTCAGTTTTATACCTTTAAAATGAATGGCGACTTTTTCACAACTTATTTGTTATGTTAATAAAGATTGCATGTCCAATACAATTTCGAAGACTTCACGTATAAAGGAGAATGTCAGGGGGACATGAGATATATGCATGGCACTGGGACAGTATTTTTCTCCTTGAGACACAAATCAGGGTGTTTCAGCAGAGGCAGTTTTGTTCTGGTTGAAAATAACTCATCGTTAACACCACAACCCCACCCCCAGCCTGCAGCCTGCCAGCTGAAGGTGCCTTTCATACACACTCTGGGGTATGGAAACAAACTTCACCTGAGAAAGAAATTGAGGACAAACCTTCTCTACAGACTCAAGGATCATAAAACTGCAAGTGTTTAAGTCCAATAAATATCATATGTTCAGTATATCCATATAATCTCTGTGATTTCCTTTGTATGAACATGGAGAGCATGGTAGAGCATGTTTTTAAGAGAGCTGACATGTGTTAGCGGGTCAGCCATGAACAGCTCTGCCTTTATACTGGCTATCAGACACCCAGCATGTCTATATATAGATCCAAACCCCCAGACCCCAGTATATCTGTCAGTAGATATGTGTGTGTGTGTGTGTGTCTACAAAAGACAGAGAGAGACAGAGAAACAGAGAACTAGAGCATAGCAATTAGGGTGTGAAATCTGTGAAATGCATGCATGACTTCCATGATACTGAATAGACAACAGCATCATTGTATTAGACTGCGTGTCAGGTGTGTGTGTATGTTCACTGACAGATGAAGTACCTGTTCGGTCATTAATCTAAAAGAACAGCACTGGGGTTTGGGACCAAGGACACCTTAGCTGAGAGGTGTTACGGAAAAATAGAACACCACCATGAAAGGTGTACAATCCTTATTGTCGGTGGCAGGCTTCTTAAATTGCATCTTATTATTTCTTAAAATATCTCTGACAGTGCAGGTGGGGAGTCTTTTGGTTGACTACTAATACAGTACTATAAGTAATACAGACCTGGATTTGTCAAAATGAGGAAAAAATAAATAAATTTATATATATATTGGCTAACACTTTATGTTGTACTTTATGGTGTATGTTTGACAGCGTACGTTCCTCATAGATGGACGCTGATGTGGTTTAGGCTAAAAATGCATAAATATTCAGTACATATCAAACGATCTTTAATAACAGACAAAGCAATTGTGACCACACAATAAAAGTTACTCACACATGTGTGTTGTGTCATTACTGTTGGATCTAATATAGTCGGCACCACACAGCGTCATCTTTTAGATTCAATCTTTCTTAAATTCCTTGTTTGTAAACGAATCTGTGGTACAATAAAGTGAACAAGGGACCAAGTTTCTTACTGACGCGGTCTGGAACTCCACTCTTTTCTAACATTGCATAAACCTGCATAACAAAATGGAATCCTATGGAGCCTGGGACCTCACTTAGGAGAATAAATTTTTAATCACAAATTTTTAAACTGTTTGCAATCCGTTCCCATGGGCTTGTAAACTGTGCTCACGGATTCATTTTAGAAGAGCAGCAAGCTCCCAGGTAGCCTATGTGTTAACAAACATATTGTATATTTTTTTATTGCATATTATTATGTAAAATAGGCCTACATCAAATTGTCTTAAAGGAGAAGTTTACTTCCAGAGCAAAAAAATTACTGATAATTTACTCACCCCTTTGTCATCCAAGATGTTCATGTCTTTCAGTCATAAATAAATGATGTTTTTTGAGGAAGACATTTCAGGATTTTTCATCATATAGTAGACTTTAATGGTGCCCCGAGTTTGAACTTCCAAAATGCAGTTTAAATGCGGCTTCAGAAAAACAACCCCACACCATAATCCCCCTCCACCAAACTTTACACTTGGCACAATGCAGTGAGACAAGTACCGTTCTCCTGGCAACCGCCAAACCCAGACTTGTCCATCAGATTGCCAAATAGAGAAGCACGATTCGTCACTCCAGAGAACGCGTCTCCACTGCTCTAGAGTCCAGTGGCGGCGTGCTTTACACCACTGCATTGCACTTGGTGATGTATGGCTTGGATGCAGCTGCTCGGCCATGGAAACCCATTCCATGAAGCTCTCTGCGCACTGTTCTTGAGCTAATCTGAAGGCCACATGAAGTTTGGAGGTCTGTAGCGATTGACTCTGCAGAAAGTTGGCAACCTCTTCGCACTATCGGAGCGGGGTCAGCATCCGCTCCGATAGTTTACGTGGCCTACCACTTTGTGGCTGAGTTGCTGTCGTTCCCAAACGCTTCCACGTTCTTATAATACAGCTGACAATTGACTGTGGAATATTTAGGAGTGAGGAAATTTCACGACTGGACTTGTTGCACAGGTGGCATCCTATCACAGTTCCACGCTGGAATTCACTGAGCTCCTGAGAGCGACGCATTCTTTCACAAATGTTTGTAAAAACAGTCTGCATGCCTAGGTGCTTGATTTTATACACCTGTGGCCATGGAAGTGATTGGAACACCTGATTCCGTTTATTTGGATGGGTGAGCGAATACTTTTGGCAATATAGTGTATATATATATATATATATATATGTATATATATGTATATTTAAGCAAATAAGACTGAGTAAAGTATACACAAAAACTATATATATATTATATATTATATATTAATATATATATATATATAAGCAAATAAGACTGAGTAAAGTATACACAAAAACTAAACAATAAACAGAGCATAAAAAAATAAACATAGGCCTTAATATTCATAAATTATAAGAAATGGAGGCTATTGATTGATGGTCACATGAAAAAAAAATTGAATTACATTGGATCAGGGTTTGTAATTATTTATAGTAACATGCTAAATGTGGCTCAATTTTTCCTTATATGACAAATCTGTCTGTGATCATGGGCATCAAAAAAAAAAAAAAATACTACAGCAATAAATATTATGTATATAGCAGTCAAAAAATCATTTTTTCCAGCCCTGGAAAGACATTCATTTCTACCACAACTTCACTTTAATCTCTCTATCATTCTTTCTTGTCAAATAATTTAAAAATAGCATAAATGTGTAATAAGACTTAATTTCGAGAGACTATTCTGAGAGGCAATATTAAGTGATTTCCAAAATCGAAACCGTAACAACAAAATCTGAAATCTGAGTTTGTTGTGCCTGTGTGTAGGACTGCACAATTTGGCCAAAGCATTGTTTTTATCAGTATGACTAATTCTGATTATTGTTATTACTAAATAAAAAATAATTTTAAAAATCTGTACGATTGCGACTTATATGAATATGCAAAGCAATGCTAATCAACAGTCTTTATCACTTTATAGAATAATATATGAAATAATGATTTTGCCTCATTCTGTGATGTGAAACCATGTCAGACCAAAAAAGGAAGTTATTTCAAAAACTTGACTGATGTTATTAAATGAATTTGGAGCAAAATCATGTCATTAATCATGTCGTTCTCAATAGACAAAAGGTTTGTAAACAGACTCAAACCCATGCAAAATCCATGCACGCGTTCTACTGAGGTAAATTTGAATGCACAGACTGATTTCATACGTTCAACACATATGCCGCACTGTACAGCACTGGTGCGCGTTACCTTAGTTATGTAAGGTGCACGCAGCTTTAAGTTGCGCTGGACACACCAATCGGTGGATGACATTAAAGTACTGCAAGAGCGAGTTGAAAGCGCATCCAGAGCTGTCTGTGCTTTATAGTTCTTGCGGAACTTTGATTTTAAAAACGGAACACACCTAAATGCACCCAAAAATCCAATTGACAACCTTGGTTGCGGGCCCTAGGCGACCGCCTGTATCACCTGTTGGACAGGCCGGCGCTGTAAGGGTGTTTGATCTTCTTTGCATGTTCACTTTGCAAAGACTGGGTCAGCACTTCTTTAGTGATGTAGGATGATTTTGAAATGATTTTTGAAGTTGAGGGAGAAAATATGGGTGGGAGTTTTTCAACTTTCTTGAGGCAGAATATACAGAGTTCAGGCAGAGCAAGACAAGACAAGCGTTTGAGGTTAAAAAGTATTTAAATTGTATTTTTTTAATGAAAATAACCGATTGTTTCGCTATATGGAGGTGGAATACAACGATTTAATAAGAAAATGTGTGTCAAAATCCTGTGTTCATTTGTGATAATCTTAGCACTTTATTATTATTGTATAATAAACCTGCAGTTGTGTTATGACTGACTTTGGACATAATTGTTCCTCTTTTGTAAGTCTTTTTGGATAAAAGCTTATACAAAATGCATATGTAACCTAAATGTAATAATAACAATAGTAATAACAATAATAATTATTATTATCAATTATTATTAATATTTATTATTATTTTATTAATACGTATTATTATCATATTCATATTTATTATTATTTAGGTTAAATTATTATATTATTATTAATGATGATGATGATGATGATGATAATAATGATCATAATAATTATTATTATTTTTATTATTGTTGTTGTTGTTATTATTATTTTAATTTAAAGGCTAACCTTTTACAGTTTTGGACTATTAATTCTTAACATAAAGACTTATTTTGGTGATATAACCCCCCTAGAGTTAGATGCATGCTTCACTGTTAATGTTATTATTAACCCTTTAACTCTCACTCCCATTTTTGAACACATACATAAACATGCACTATTCAGACTTAATTTTTATAATTCATGAATGAAAACATTTTGTATTATGATTTTGATGTACATTTTCCATGGTGATGCAATGTCCAATTTTAAAATGCCTTTTAAAGGATGAATTTTAAGATTTTAAGTTTTAAGCTGATATATAATTTCTTATGATTTCTTAAGCATGATAGGGAAAAAGGCAATGAAGAAAGTCTTTTGTATCAAAGGTCAGAAGTACATGTTATGATGTAGATTTTTTAAGTTGCACTCTTGACATATATTAATCATTACGTTACCTGCATAACATAATTTGTAACAACAAAATATGGTGAAATATCTATTTAGGAGTCTTAGACCTTTCCAACGATGTGTAGTTTGTCATGATTAGATTTATTTGTAATATGGTGAAGTAAACTTAGGCGTCCCACTGAGGGGACAGTGACAGTTAAAGGGTTCAATAACTAGGCCTATTATAACATTGCATTCAGTTAGAGAGCAAAGGAATGACAACATAACCTGTACATTATTTGTTTTGTATTGCTTTTTACCTTCTTCTCTTGAAACTCTATTCTTTTTTTCTTCTTTTCTTTTTTTCTTTTTTTTTTTTTTCAACAAAGCCATTTGAACCTCACTCTTCAAATTTTCAACCGTCTGTCAAGCTAAAGGCTCATTCGCAATTTCACTTGCTCGGTGAAATTTTGTCTCAGTGTCTGAGACAAATGTGTTGAGCATGGACTTGAGTGTGTGATTAAAATACACCACAACACCATCTGTTTGAGGGTGATGGAGTGGTGTGTGAATGCCAGTAATTCCACGCTACTGGTGCATCATGAGACAAGATACGAAGATGTTTTGGCCAGTGGGAATTTCCTTTGAGAAACCCCTTGAGAGGCCCATTACTAAAAAGAAGGCAAAGTATAATAAATGTATTGATACTTTGTTCTCAAATTTTATCCATTTAATCCAAAAGTGGGCATACACTCCCTGGATATCCTAAATCAATCAATCAAATTTAAAAAGTAAACTTTGAAAAGTTTCAACTACATTGGAAATCAGTCAGTTGCTCAATAACACCCATTATAAGATTGCTAACAATACACAGTAGTAACATAAATTAATGTTTTTATCAACATGCTAAAGGCACAATAAACCTTGAACTAGAGCAATGAACTAGAACAATCCTATTTCTAAAACAATAATATACCCTTTAAACATCTGTATTAGTTTTGTTACACAAGAAATATGAGATGATGCCATGTCTTTGTATGCATGTGTTGTTTTGTCCGTACTGATATTAAAGGAATAGCTCAATCTAAAATTATAATTTGCTTAAAATCTACTCAACTCTCAGGCAATCCACAATGAGTTTGCTTCTTCATCTAAAAGTATTTTGTCCTCTGCAGTGAATGAGTGCCATCAGAAACAGTTGATTAAAAAAACATCACAATAATCCACACCACACCAATCCATCAATTTACGTCTTGTAAAGTGAAAAGCTGTGTGTTTGTAAGAAACTAATTCATCATTAAAGAGGTCCTACTATGCTCTTTTACAAAGTCTTGATTTTGTTTTGGGGGTGTACTAGAACATGCTTTAATGCTTGGTGGTTCGAAAAACACATTATTTTTAACATAATTTACATTATTACAATGCATTTCTCCCAGCCTGGCACAAATGGCTCGATTAGTTCCAGGTTTAATGAAGGCCCCCCTTTCTGAAAAATTAATTGTGTTGTGATTGGTTAGCTGTCCCACTGCCTTGCGACTGGCGAACAGCTTAGACAGTGTTTCAGTACTGCCACGCCCCTTGTCATAGAAGCAGGTTCCCTGTACAACTGTTAGCGCAAGCTAGACTTAAAGTGATTCATACGTTTTAAATATGGATATTTTTCTTTTGCTACAAGAGGCCTTTGTTAAACCCCTGGAGCTGTGAGAGGTACTTTTTATTATGGATGGATGCATGTTATTGGACTTGTTTTGGACTGATGAGGAGAAACACCCGTCTATGCCATTCTAAAGCTTGGGTGTCACAACGTGTCAGACAGACAAACTCGCACAACGATGAAGGTGAAATCCAAAATAAGTCTTTAATATAATTCACAATAACGATTCAAACAGGAAGCAAGACACATGTGAATAGACGAGACTGGACACAAAGCATTGAACTGAATGCGGCGGAGCAGGTGGAGGCGGAGCCCGAGGTGGAAACAGAGAGCCGACGAGCCCAGGCGACACAGAGGATCCGGAGGGCCAAGGCAGAGTCCAAGGCTCAGGCAACCGAGGCGGAGGCGGAGATCCGGAGGTCCGCGGCAGAACCAGAGTGACAGAGGACTGAGGACTGAGGTAGTGCTGGAGGGAGGGAGGAGCCCAACGGAGCCGGTGGGATGGAGCGACGAGGCCCAGCCGGAGGAGTGGAGTCCTGAGGCAATGGCGGGACGACGACCGACCAAGGCAGAGCCAGAGGGACGAGAGAGCCCGGTGAAGCTGGTGGACCGACGGGCGACGGTGGAGACGAGGGAGCCAGGAGCTGGGGTGGAGCCACAGGGTCGGAGGGCCAAGGCAGAGTCCAGGACTCGGAGGCTTGAGGCGGAGACGAAGGATCCTCCAGCCACGACGCCGATGGAGAATGGCAGACCCGCGGCCCACAGATGGTGGGCTGAGGGTGATCAAAGGGGCTGCCAGGAGACAGAGGTGGCGTGGCTGAGGTAGCAATGAGTGGATGATACAAAAGGAGGGTGGGTGGGAAATTCAAGCAGGCAGACAGATCAGAGCAGACAGAAGGTTCAGGATTTATTGACAGTTCTGATGATGGCGGGATAAGAGGAGGCATGTCTGCATATACATCCTCCTCAAAACTTATTAGGTCTATTAGACCCAGTTCCAGCTTTAACTCACCCCCAGCAGAGGTGCAGTGGGCGGGGCCTTCATCGGCATCCTCGTGCTCCACTTATAGTTCCTCCATTGCAAGCGGCGTTGCTGGCTCTCGCACCTGGTCAGACGTGATGGGCTCATGCTCCAGGGCGATCCTCAGCTCTGTCGCTCCTCTCGGCGATGGCTCGTTGGTCGCACTGGAGTTTGGCTCTCCGTCCACGGTGGGCTCGGGCAGATGCTCCGTCTCGCAGGGTGTTGTTGGGCTGGGCTCTGGGTCAGGAGTGGGGCTGGCACCCACTCCACAAAGGAGGCGAGGCTCTCTTGAGGACCCCCTCCGGATAGTGTGTCATGTTGGCAAGAAAGAAAGTCTGTGGTGTGGTCCTTGAGAGAGCGTTCCCCCTGCTCCAGCAGAAGGGTGAGGATGGCCGGGTCATCCATAACCAAAACAAAAACTGACAAATGCCAAACAAAAAAAAACTCAGGGTAGCACGCCGCTTACTTTTATAGGTCTAGTCTTCTGTCACAACACGTGTCAGATGGACGAACTTGCACAACGATGAAGGTGAAATCCAAAAAGTCTTTAATATAATCCACAATGACAATTCAAACAGGCAGCAAGACACGTGTGAATAGACAAGACCGGACACAAAGCATTGAACTGAAACAACTTATAAAGGGTGGCTGATGATACACAAACAGGTGAAGCAAGTTAACTAATCAGGACACACTGAGGGCAGGAAGAACCAAATATGGGCACAAGAGGGAGAAACCAACAAAAACAGTCCACAGGGCTGTGACATTGGGAGTGCCAGGATAAATTTTAATATAACTCTAATTGCATTCATCTGAGAGAACGAAGTCATATACACCTAGGATGCATGGAGGGTGAGTAAACATACAGTAGTGTTGGGTCCTATCGTCAGCCTGCAAGATCGCCTATACATGATATTATCATGCTAATTTACACCACCATTGCTAATTTAATGCACCACCATTTTTGTTTAGAACTGTTTTAGACTGTTTTCACTTGTAAACGGTGCTTAATCTGTACATATTTGTCTAATAAATCTGGCATTGCGAGTGTTGATACTTTGATTACCCATTCACTGCAAGGGATCCACTGCTGAACAAGTGATGTACTCTAATGCTAAAATTCTACAAATCTGTTCTGATGAAGAAACAAACTCCTCCACATCTTGGATGACCTGAGTAAATCTTAAGCAAATTTTCATTTTTGGCTGAACTATTCCTTTAATAAACAATTAATAGTGTAGCATAGAATAAAAAATCTGTTGATATGACCAACAGTTTGTCACCAGTGTCTCTACCACACCATCTGGATTTGCAAAATAAGAGACTGCACACACACACACACATTACAGGACCACCAACTCCCATTTCCTTTGTTCTTGTGTTTCTACAAAGAATCAGCTGTGGAGCAGGAAATGAAAAAGATTGAAGAAAAAAAGTAGCATCAGATGAAAAGGAATATGACAAACAATGTCCCTCCTTTCACACCACATACAAAATAGCAGCCAAGGGGGAGAGGTGATTTTACCTTTCCTCTTAGCACTCTCTTTGTTCTCCTAAAGAACACACAGATGTTATTTTATTAATCAATTGTGCAAAATGAAACAATATTTCATCTATATTTTACCTCACAAACAAAAACATTCAAATGCACACTAGTACTAGTAATGCAAAACTGGATAGTATAAGGTGTTCTGTGTGGTTGATTGTGAGATGAGTTATATTAAAAATTATTATTTGTGGGCTACGTTCAGATTCCTGACCATGAACCATGTTAACTCTAACCAACAATGTTATTTAAGGTGTCAGCCTCTGGCCTAATTAAAACCAAAATCATTTTCCTAAAATCTAATGGCCGATACAGTATAAATGTTCTTCCAGGATCATCATTTCTTTGCCCTGCCAATGTTCTCCTTTAAATGTGCAATTAAAAATAATTTTACATTTAGTTAAGGAAATATAAGAAACAACGCAAAACCTCTAACTCCTACACAGTCCCTGTGGCAGCTCTATAAACACTTGTATTGAATGCTTGAGCCACTGCAATCATAATCAAGACTTTCCCAAAATGTGGGGTAGAATATAAGATGTGCATGTTGAACTGTTAGGAGGGTTAGTCATGCTAATCAGTGGAGGACAGTGGGGGTGTTCTGCCCGCTGATTATGGCAATAAGTGACGCACAAGAACGACAAAGGACCACTCGAAAATAACTTCAAAGAGCACTTCAAACTCAGCATTAACATGACGAAGTTATAATTATAATTTGTGATGCTGACCCTTGATAAGATGGAAACAGAGTCTGTCCTGAGCAACAGGACACAACACTGAATATTCTGTTGTTACAACAACAAACATGAACTCCATATCATGGTGAACTTTGATGACCATGGCTGGCTGCCGTTCAGTGATGTTTACTGTGTGCCACCTTGTGGCTGAAACAGAAACTATGAACAATAACATACTTTGTTGTCCTATTTAAATCAGCATATTCATAGGCTCAGTACACTGGGCAATTTGTAAGCAATTATACAATTTTTGTTTTTAAATTTTTGGCTTATCTTATTGGCAGATTTTTGGCTTATCTTCTTAAGCCCTGTCAAGCGAAAAAAACAGACAACCAACTACAAAATGTATACTATATAAAGAGAATATAACCCACATACCGCTCAAATGTTTAAGGTTCTGTAAGATTCTTTTAAAGTGTCTTATGCTCACCAAGACTGCATTTATTTGATCAAAAATGCTGTAAAAACTGTAATATTGTGAAATTATGAAAACTGTACATGTTTGCATATGTTTACAACTGTACAAGACGTTTACATATATTCCACAGGAGAAAATAACAGTTGAATTTATAAAAATTATGCTGATGCTCCAAAAGGAAACACAAAGCATTAAGGGGGGTAAAAACTTTTTGAATATGAAGATTAGGGTAAATGTAATTTTGTCTTCTGGGAAACATGTAAGTATCTTCTGTAGCTTCTGAAGGGCAGTACTAGATAATAATAATAATAATAATAATAATAATAAATATGATATTTAAGCAAAATAAGAAAAATGTACACATCTTCATTCTGTTCAAAAGTTTACACACCCTGGCTCTTAATGCATGGTTTTTCCTTCTGAAGCATCAGTGAGCGTTTGAACCTTCTGTAATAGTTGCATATGAGTCCCTCAGTTGTCCACAGTGTGAAAAGTTGGATCTCAAAATCATACAGTCATTGTTGGAAAGGGTTCAAATACACAAAAATGCTGAAAAAAACCCAAAGAATTTGTGGGACCTAAAGCATTTTTCTGAAGAACAGCGGCCAGTTTAACTGTTCAGGACAAACAAGGGGCTCATGAACAACTATCACAAAACAAAACAAAAAAACACAACAACAACAACAGCAGCAGCTGTGAATCATTTAGGTAACAACAAAGTATTAAGAATCAAGCGTATGTAAACTTTTGAACGGGGTAATTTTTATAAATTCAACTATTGTGAATAATTATTTATAATTATTTTCTCTTGTGGACTATATGTCTTTTATGTGAAATATGTTATTCAGGTCAGTACATAAATAATAACATGCATTTTGTATGATCCCTCTTATTTTGGTAAAATAATTAATATTTCACAGATGCAATCCATTATGCTGCTTTGTGGAAAACATGATTTTTTTCTCCCTCCTCAGGATTCTTTGATGTATTAGAGAGTTCAAAAGAACTATTTGTTTGAAGCAGAAATATAACACATCCAGCTGAATAAAACGATACATATTAAAAGAGACTTTTGAATCGGACTGTATAATAAACAGTATATTACTTTTGTTTCTATTTTAATGACACGTTTACAGCATACAAAAAGCAGAAACATAACAAACTAGTTCTGAACAACTGAAATAAAAAATAGAGATAGACAGAAGATAGACAGAATATAAGCACTGAATAACAATTTATTAAAACTTTTTCATGTTTATTATGCACTACTAAGAAATACATTTACTTGTGAGAATCAAAGCACTGTGCATCAAAACATACACAAGACTGAAATCTTTGAAATAATTTTGTGAAATAAATATTTCTTAAGAATAAACTAAGTATTAGTACTTTGCATAATTTCAGTTGAAAAAAAAAAATCAATAACTGCAGCAACAAAATACATTTTAAAAGGAATTACATTCATGCAAACGGTTGAAAACTTAAACCTTATCATGTTTAATACTGTACTGTATATGCTCCAGATATTTCATGGACAAACATTTTTTCTAGAGGAAACTATTTTCTTACTAGCAATGTTTATTTAACACATATGTGCAGTGAAAACACTTTGAAACAATCTGTATTTCTGCATGAATGGCTCTTAATATTGAGATCTAATCTATATTAATAAACAAAAATACACCATGGGCCTCATTTATGAAATGAATGTACGACAGAAAAGTTTCTACGCAAAGCTTGGAATTTATCAATATGGACGTGAGCGGTGGCTACGATCAAATCTCACGTCAGGTCTGAGCTTGTGTTCGCAAGTTTTTGAGTTAGCCTGATTTTCCGTGCAGCATTGAGAATTTCGGATAATTGTAAAATGACTGCATTTTGTTTATTTAGATTATTTTCCTGGCTGACAAACAAATATGCACAAATTTATATGCAGCACAAACAATAGACCAAGAGGATTCACACATCGTTGCATAACCCACCTGCTGCACTTCGGTGAACAGAGAAAAACAGAAATTATAAAAGGAACAAAATAAATAGGGCTAGCCTACACAAAATAGATTTCTCTTAAATAATTAACAGATTAACAAAAAAAAAAAAAACCTCTGCGACAAGTATAGGCCACTTCAGTTTTTGTGACACACTTAATGCAGTTTATTTGTCATATACTTACTTTATTAAATGTAACTGATCGTGCAGGCGCCTCACACGCACACATACAAATTTCAGCGTTGCTAACTTGACATTTCAGCCATTAATCAAACTAAAATGCAGTCAGCCAACCATAAAAGTTACACTGCTCAATTTAACAAGGTCTGCTGTAAAATCAGCGTGCATGTGAAGAATGATTTACATGGATATTGCAACACAAGTGAAGTACAAGCACTTGTTTACATCATGGATAATAGTGCTTTTTTTTTTTATGTCTAAATATTTGTATTTTATTTTTTATTTTCCATTTCAACAACATCATGGATAACAGTTTAGCAACCAAATGTTACATGGCAAAAAATGGAAACATTTGGATGAGAGAGGCTTGTGAGCCCAGTGCCGTTTAGTTTCGATTTACTTATTCATTCATTTTAGCTCAGCATTTGTGTTTTGTATTCACTAGCCTAATTTGTGTTTTACTTTTTAGTTGAATATAAAAATTTTAAAGCTACTCATTTTTCATTCTTGTTCTGTAATACCGTTCAATTTAAAGTTTGTTGTGGATTAAGGAGAACTAAATAGGCTATAATGTTTATAAATGTTTTGTTATATTTATTGGTATTTAATATACATACTGTATAATTTAATGCTATTGTTTGCAAATAAAAGGTTAAAGAGTGTTTTTAGAGTAAAATCAATTTCACTGTCATGAGTTCACTTCCTCTTTTTGGCCAGGTTTTGTATCTCTGTGTTGTAAATATTTAAATATTTAAATGACGATTGTTTTCAGCCGCCACATTTTTCAACGTACGGTCATTTGTACGGCAGGACTGGCGGCATACGAATGTTTCATAAATCACATGTGAACTCTGTTGTAAGTTGATTTGTGCGCACGGATCTGCACTCGTTTCTACGTTCGATTGATAAATGAGGCCCCATGTATCTAGCCATCGAGCCATGTTTGAGCTGACATCTGAGGTGATGAGATGCTTGATAATTGTCTTAGATCGGAAGGGGGTATATGGTTTGAAAAGTTTGAGACATTAGGTTCACATCACAACATTACAAGCCATTCTTACATTGAAGGGTTTTTTTTTCACAAATATATGTGCTTGCACATGCACATATAACACAATAAACGCACGCATACATACGTCATTCACTCAACACTGAAGTAGGATCCAGATCTTCAGTAAGATCCTGCTCTCATCTTATCTGATTGCTTGCCAAATAATTATAGCAAAGATGGTTGCCACTAGCGACAGGACAAGAGCCAGAATACACATCCTCTTGCGGGACTTTCTCTAAAAAGGACAAAACGCAAGTATAAACAATCTGCTGGGCAGCACTACTGACATTATGCATTTGTTCCATACACTACCAGTTAAAAGTTTGATTTATTTTTATTTTTTTTTTTTTCGAAATGACAAAGCTCATAAAGGCTGCATTTATTTAATCAAAAACACAGTAAAAACAATAATATTGTAAAATAGTATTACAGTTTCAATTTCAGTGGCACATAATCCTTCAGAAATCATTCTAATATGCTGATTTGCTCCTAAAATATTTCTGCTTATTATGATCAATGTTGACAATTTTCTGAAAACAGAAATAATACTGCATAATAATTTTGTGGAAAACAAGATTACTTTCATTTCTCAGGATTCTTTGATAAATAGAAAGTTTAAAAGAACATAATTTATTTGAAACATAAATATTTTGTTACATTATTGATTCATTTAATGCATCCAACTGAATAAATTTTGAAATGTCTTAAAGATTTTACTGATCGTAATGGTAGTGTTCTTATTAATGTTGAGAACAGTTGTTCTATGTATCTCATATTTTTGTTATATTTAATAAATAAATGCAGCCTTGGTGAGCATAAAAACCCTGTTTCAAAAACTTTATTCCAAATTATTCCAAACCTTTGACTTGTAATGTATGTGTAAAGGAATGAAAATCATATAAATGTCCATCATGGTCATACCTGATAATAAGCCGCATGCTGCAGTTGTTCAGCTCCTCGTTCCACGTGCACCTCTGCACTCTCCACATTGGCTTCAATGCTATCTGTGAATGATGACATGAGGAAACCAGTTTTTAAAATCTGTGAACAACTGAATCTGTGCAAAAAATTAGTTTAAATGAAGCTCTTCAAATCTGGTTGGACAGAACTAGACTAACCTACCTATCATGTCACCCTGGTCATGGATCATAACCGCAAGATCCTTGAAGATCTGATTCACATCCATAATGTCTGACTGAATCAAGAACAGAAAGCAGTTGGGACATTGTACTACAACCCATGTCTGAGAATTGTTACCAATGTTACTATTATGTAATTTCCATTTTTTTTAAAAAATAATTATTTACCATTAATATTTTTAAAAAAAAAATAAGACAATGTATCTGAAAACATCTTTTAATAACATGTATAAAAACAATCCTCACTAAACAGCTTGAATTCTTATGGGTCTTGAAAAAGTGATCATTTTTGTATGCTGATGTCATACAGGAAGTGCTCACCTCCAGCTGACGGATATTGGTCTCTCTCTCTTTAATAAGCTCAAGGTCCTCTTCGGTTAAAGGCTCCTCTTCTGTCTGCATCCTCCATTCTTCATTTCTTTACAAATGAAAAAAGCTATGAACATTTCTGCTTTCATATCTCTCACCAGACCCACCAGACATCATATCATATAAGTAAATCATCTTGGAATATGTATTGCATGTTTGTGATGTGCGCTGTGATCAAAATCAGGGTACATGAGGGCACTATTTGATCTTTGGGTTCAAATGAATTATGAACACAGCTTGATAAAGGATTTATTTTTAGATATTAATCTATTAAAAAAAAAAAAAAATCATTATTTACTCAACCTCATGTCATTTCAGAAAGTGAGAACAAATCTCACATGTGCTTGTGACATGTAAGAACCTTACTGATTCTCGCGTGTCAGGCAAAAACTACTTTTGAGCTTTAGTTGACCATATTTGACGTGCTCTATATACTGTATGTGTGTTGTGCAATGTTTGTATGTAAATAACAACATTAAAAATGTTTATTTAGTAATGGTCAATCCAAATATTTTCCACAAACTGGTTCTTTTGGACAGTTCCATTTCAGTGAACCAGCTCAAAAAATGGTTCACGGTTCTTTTACGTCATAACTTAATTGCATCATCAATACACACTATCATCTCCACCGATGAAAATACGTGCTCAGAAAGAAACTTAAATTAAAACAGCGATGAAAGGGCCCTTATACCCGGGCTCACTGCCGACTTTAGGAAAACAGCGAACAGTGAGCAATATGTATTTAAAGTGGTAAATATAGAAGGAATATATCAAAGTCATTTATATGTGTCAAACTTCCAGCTGCCAGCTGGTGGTGCTATGACTATAACTGAATATTGGCCTTTAGATGTCTTCAGGCCAGCACTGTTACCAAACAAGTGAAGTTTGGTGCAGATTAGACATTGCATGATAGTGTAATACAAGTTATTTCCTGTTGCCAATAGGTGGCGCTATGATTGTAACGGAACCTTTCAAATGTGTTCAGGCCGGGACTCAAGTTACAACAACTTCTATTCCCATGGTGAAACATCGAACTTTGTCAGGCCACCACTGACACGCCCTTCAACTGAAAACTCAAGGCTTTTAGACTATAACTAAATATGGCCATGTAGATATCTTCAGGGCAGGACTCAATCGTAATCAAAGGTGATGTTTGGGGCACATCGGACATTGTATGCCTGAATTATAACAAGTTCCTGTTTCATAGCGAAACATCGAAATTTGTCAGGCCGCCACAGACATGCCCTTCAATGAAAACTCAAGATCTTCGCAATTTAACGTCACAAAGGACTTTAGATTAGACTGACCAAATTTGGTGTGGAGTTGATCTGAATAAATCTCTAGGAGGAGTTTGTTAAAGTAAGTATAACCAACTTTCTGTTGGTGTTTGAATTTTGCACCAAGAGACTTTTTTGTAGGTACTGGTGTACTACATATGTGTACTGATTTTCATACATGTGCATGAAACATAGCATAGCATAGACGTAAATTTTCGCCCACTTCTGGTGCATGTGCCAAGTTTCATGAGTTTTCAGGAATGTTTAGGCCCTCAAAAATGCGATTCATTTTGGAACGGAATAATAATAATATAGTGCAATTCCAATATGGTCCTTGCACCTCGGTGATCAGGCCCTAATAAAGCTATGTGTGAGTGCACGTAGATGATTTATGATTTATATTCCCTGCACATTTTATTTGCTATAATTTCTTCTGTTCTGGAGCCCTGCTGAAAAGAGTTAGCAAAATCCAACTTTATATCATATTATAGATCTCATATCATAGATATTTCAAGTCAGGATGACTGTCAAGCAGGTCCGAAAGTGAACTTTGATTGAGTAGCTTGTGGATAAATGTTGTCTCAAGACATAAACTGCTGTCACTACTGTTATACACAGACATTTTTCAGAAGATTAAACTGCTTGATTAATATGGATTACTTTTACAATGTCTTTAAGAGCTTTCAATGGCTGAACAAAAATAATGAGAAATCTAAAAATTTGTGTTCAAAAGATGAAAAAAAGTTATATGAGTTTGGAACAGCATGAGGTGAGGAAATAATAACAGAATTTTAATTTTGGGCTGAACTATCCTTTTAAAAAACTCTTTTCATAACTGTACACATTTTTAAAGGGGTCATCGGATGCCCAAGTTGATATGATTCTTTAGGGTCTTAATGAAAAGTCTATAATGTACTTTGGTTAAAAATTCTCAATGGTAGTATAAAACAACACCCTTTTTACCTTGTCAAAATCAGCTCTGCAAAAATCATCCTGTTCTGGTCGAGGCTGCTTTAAATGTTAATGAGCTCTACTCGCCCCGCCCCTGTCTTCTCTCTGTGGAGTGACGAGCCTGTTTACTTTAGCTGCATTTAGCCGCTAAACTTGCTAACTAACACGTTATTAGGAAAGGCGATCGCACATATTCATAAAAAAACCCTTATACTCACTTCTGCTGTAAGTGAAGCTGGATCACGAATGATTTGTGCGAACATAGACGGATATATGTAGATCGCGAGGCGCATTCCCTTCACAAACAAATGTAATCCACTGCATCTTCAGCAGCTCAGATGTTGGGAGTAAATGACGACCACTGTTAATTATGCAACACAACACCTCAATCGTTCAATCAGAGATATTCTTGCCTAACTTACATCCCTGCTCCAGCATTGAAACAATGGAGGTTACTGGACCGTTACAGCTGATTTAAGGCGGGTCTGAGGTAAGATGCTCATGTCAATCAATCATGGGAACAGCCTTTGTCGGTGTGACGCCACACCGACAGTCATCTGAGAATGGCTCGATTTGAAAAAGGGGATATTATTTTTACAGATGAAATAAAAACCACTGCATGGATTTTTATCATTATAGGGTAGATTTGTCGTACACTGCCAACACACATTAATGTTCAAACAACATGTAAAAGTGAACTTTGCATCCGATGACCCCTTTAAGACAAAACAGATACTCTTATGTCTCGGTGAATATGATGAAACCTTACTTTTCAAATGTCACAAGCTGTTCATCTTGACTGAGCTCATCAACCTGCAAAATGATAGGCTTTTTACTAAGGAATTGACAATCAAAAAATTAGCATTAGATATTTATCAAATCTATCAAAACCTGGAGTCTGGAGCCAGCTCGTGCCCGCGCCACTGACTCACGCTCCCTCTCTGCGGCTCGCCGCTGGACCACTTGGAAGTTGTTGAGGGCAGCTGAGAAGTCATTCATCAGACGGTCTTTCTGAATCCTCTGCTGCCGCTGTGTGAAGAGAAGCATTAGTATGAACACATCTGGCCAATATGAAGTCAGCTGAAGGTTGGTATGAGAAAGTGTGAATTCACCTGTTCTGAAGGAGATTGTGGCTGTGGTAAAGAGCCCAGGTCTTTCAGATGTCTGTTGGTCTCTTTTGCTAACTGGTTTGTGTAGTGCTGCATTTGCTGGCTGTTTGCAACATACAGAGATGTTACTATGTATAACACTCTCTTAATTTCATACCAAAATGAGCAGATGCTAGCTGAAATAGTACGGCTGGTAATACTCACACTCTGTTCATCAAGTTAGCGAGAGATTAGTATACATAGGTTTTAACGGTCACTGGAAACAAAGTTTTGTTTACAAAGTTTCTGCTAGAATAAGCAACTATGAAGAGAAATTACCCACTGCATTTGTCAGTGTTTGCACATTACTAGCATCAAATGCTACAGATATTCTCACAGTTTCTTCTTGCAATGACCTTTTATTTATTTGTTACCACCTACATCGTAGTACATCCCAACATCTCATTCTTTTGTATTCCTTTCCTATCATCTGTAGCACAACTGTATATACAATTTATTTTATTTTTTTATTTATATTTCAATTTTTGTCTATTTATATTTACATATTATATTTATGTGTATTGTTTTATTCTCATCTTATTTATATTGTCTCTGTGTTGTTGTTGTCTCTGTGCACTGGAAGCCTGTGACACTAAAACAAATTCTTGTATATGCGAAAGCATTTTCTGATTCAGATATTCAATTTTGTTTAATGCACTTACTTTCAAAGTAAAATAATCATGTTGTATATTTTAACACTAATCCTAACGCAAACCCTACAGTAAGTACACATTTTTAATATGTACTTTATTTTATAATTACACCGTAAATAAAAACTTATTGGCTAGTTCACCCAAAAATGAAAGTTCTGTCATTTACTCAACCTCAGGTTGTCCCAAAACCGTATGAGATTCTTTCTTTTGTCACGAACGAATAAAAATATTTGAAAGATTGTGGGTAAACAAACACTATGGCTACTGTCAACTATATGGTTTCCAACATTCTTATTATTAATATTTTCTTTTGTGTTTGACAGAAGAAACAACCTGAGGGTGAATAAATGATGAAAGAATTTTCATTTTTGTTGAACTATATCCCTCTAAAATAAAGTGTAATCAATCATTTATTACTACTGGATAAACAGAAATTCTGACAACTCCTGGTTAAATGTTTGCAGTAGGGTACAACAGGACTAAACGTGCACAGGGGTATAAAGCGAATTAGACTTTATTGTCCTCTGAACCACTAGATGGCACAAAAATTCACTGCAGCCCTGCCCTCAATTTTTTCTGGGCATATTTCGCTGATCCTTCACATAGTAACTAAATAAGTTGATCTAATATTTAATGTTAATGTTTAAATCACACGAGAAAGACAAAAGATATTTTACCCCAAAACATTTATATATTTTACAATTAGATTGTGTTTTTTCTTTCTTGTTTTATGCTCTTGTTTATGTAAAAACTGCAATCACAAATCTGTGGTTTTTTAAATGAAATTGAAGAGATCATTCTGCCATACTTCGTTATAGCAGTGTTATCTTTCTTTTGAACAAGATTTGAGTTTAATGTGGTTGTGAGACAGAGGTCTTGTTAATAAATTTCAGTTCTGATTACATTTTCAGTACATGGAGAAAAAAATGTATATTTGGGGTAAAAGGCAGCTCTATTGTGGACGCAGAATCATTTATGTGGTAATAAATAGCTGGCAGACTTTTCCATTTGTTGGTTAGATGCAAACAGTATCATTTTTAAGATGGGTGTCTACCTTAGAGATTATCACCATCTTTATAATGGAATCATCATATTTAAAAATATGATATTAATCATATTAATTTTACATAATGAAATGTATTATTTATTGTTACTATTATAAGGAAAATTTTAAATTATTATGCAATGTTTTTGTTTTTTGTATTTTAATTTTTTATGTATATTTAAAATGAAAATATTTTTAATGACAATGTATTTATTAAATATAAAATTTTATTGAAAAAAAGTGAAGAAGTATTAATTCATAGACTTTTATATATATTACTTTAGCTAAAGTATTTGTATCGATACTGGAGGCCTTTTGCCCCATGCTGATGAGCCTTTTACCCTGAGTTTGGTATGTTTTTTTCTGCATACAGGATGTGAGTAGTAGAAAACACATTTTCCATAAGGTGTACCTTTAGCCTTTATCATTATTTGAGTTTGCTCTGTCATTTTACATAAGGGTCAGATAGTCACTTCCTTGTCTAACTGCATCTTTAACACAACCAAGTTAATTCATCTCTGACAAAGCTCTATGTTCACTCTAAATTGTGTGTGTAGACACATTACCACATAAAAATGAGCCCCTAATATCAAAGGTGGCTCTGATGCTGCTTTGCTTCTGAGTACAGGAAAAGGAAATGCTGCATCATACCGGCCTATAGTATGTGAGACAACACAATGGATGCAAAAATGGATGGAAATATTACTGCACTTACAGTCTGTCCTGAAGTTCTGGTGTGTCTGGTCTGGTACCAAGTTGGAACAGCATGCTCTTGATTTGACCAGCTATGCACAAAAAACATGAGATGGGACATTATAACATTGAATTATGAGAAAAGTCTAAAAATAATAATTGTAATAATAATTGTTCAAAGTGTGTTTATTAAGAGCACAACAATAAAAAACATTTATAACAAAGGCAGACTTCTCTTCAAGTGCGGGTTTCTATGTAAAACATATGTACTCACTGTTCTGTGTGATTTTCTGGATGTTTGAGCTGCATGTCTGAGTGAGGTTGTTGAAATCTCTCGGCTGAGAGTGACTGTTGTCCATCATTTTGTAAGACATGATGACTGAAAACAACACAGCTGCTTGCATCAGATATCATTCATTATATCATATTTACGATGTAAGTGACAAGTGTATTTTCAAACATTTTCACAATATATAACATAATTACAAGTTGATAACAAAAAAATAAAAAATGTAAATCATTAAGGCTGAGCAAATCTAAAAATGTACTGCGTATGCAACGCAATAAGACATTTCATATCGGTTCTGGCTGAGAAGGCCCTTCGCAAGATAAAACATTTTCTATAATTAATTTCATGTTGTCATCTGAAATAACTCAACAACGCTTGCAGTAATGTCAACATAGCAAACTGTTTTAAAAAAAGAAACAGTGAGAATGAATCGCATACCTGTGATGCTCAGATGCGGCAACGCGCTGCTCCACTCTCACAGAAATAGAATAAACCGATAGAAGGGCAAGAAAACATTAACGTGGAAATTAAATAGGCGGGGCTTATTGGTCCGTTTCGGGGGGGTCTAAAAGTAATAATTGTAATATTTCTTCTATTCTCTTTATTTATTCAGTTTAATATCTATTAAAAATTCTAAGTGTCGATATTGTTGTGTAAAGTATTGTCTAGAACCTTGCTAAAAAAAATACAAACGCGTCTTTGTCATATGATACTTGTTACTTTTCTCAGCGCTTGTCAAAGGGATCCACTCACAGCAGTTTGTGATTTCTGAATAGGACGTTGTATTAATTGATTGTATAGATTTTTGTGTCCGATTTTTGTTTATATGTCAGGTACCAATCACTGGAAAAATAAATGGAATACAGTACAAATGTTTGCAAATGTTTACTATAAGACAAAAACGTCTCTAAATTTCAATATGGTTAAAAGAAGAATTCTGCTTTCTGAGCCACCATGCGCCCTCTAGAGGAAGAACATGGTTTTGTCCTCTGTAGACATCAGTATTTTCCACCTAATGTCTTCTTTAGAATGATGACTGGATTTATTAGACACAGTTCATGTGCGTCATACTCATTTTTCCTCTTTTCTAATAAACGTCATGAAAAGAATTTTTAATTTATTTATTTTTAAGTTATTTATTTATTTATTTTTACTTATAAGGTTCCATGCCTTGGTCTTATCCACACTAATTTAAAAAAAAAAAAGTAAATAAATGCACAAACAAACAGTATATTAAACAAGGCCTATTATTTGAGTTGTGGTTTACCCTAACATTGAGCGAATGGCAGGGTTTTCTTTTGGAGGAAATAAGCTCTTTGGCATAGTCAGGTTCCTGTCTCATGACTTTCATAGGATAATAGATCTCACACACAAGGCTCTCATCACATGACTTCAGCTACACTGAGGCCTCTTACTAGCAGAGTGCATGTGCTTAGAGCCAAATGTTTATTTGTTAAACTAAAGTTTACAAAGATTAGCATTCAGCACAAAGATTAGCAAAAGCACTTTTATTTATTTATTTTTAAAGAAACTGAAAAGACATGCGAAAAATGCAGGTTGTTTTTGGTTGATTGAATTATGCATTCCCTCGCATTTCTAAAAGATCGGATTGTTCTTGTTTCCTGCTCTTAGTGTTCTAATTTCCTATATTGTGTGAATAGGTTTGCTGCGTTTGGAAAATTCAGACCATGAAAATGAGCATTGTGATATCTGTAGGCCTAGGTGATATTTATTTAGCGTTATATGTAAGCTACTACTGCAATGTGTGTATGTATATATATATATATATATATATATATATATTCAAGAACAGGTTGACACCACCCAATTTGGGATTGGTCTACAATCCTCTAAGCAGTCCCTGTTTGAGGTATTTTGAAGGTATAGGACCACAAAACCAGTCATAGTAGCATGGGTATATTTGTAGCAATAGCCAACAATACATTGTATGGGTCAAAATGATTGATTTATTTTATGGCAAAAATCTATTAAGATCATGTTCCATGATATTTTGTAAATTTCCAGCTATAAATATATCAAAACTTATTTTTTGTTTCGTAATATGCATAGCTAAGAACTTCATTTTGACAACTTTAAAGGTGATTTTCTCAATATTTAGATTTTTTTTTCAATTAATAATTGAGCAACAATAATAATTGTGACCCTAGACCACAAAACCAGTCATAAGTAGCACGGGTATATTTGTAGCAATAGCCAAAAATACATTCTATGGGTCAAAACTATGGGTCAAAATGATCAATTTTTCTGTTATGCCAAAAATCATTAGGAATATTTTTGGATAAAAATCATGTTCCGTGAAGATATTTAATACATTTCCTACCATTCATATATCAAAACTTAATTTTTGTTTAGTATTATGCATTGCTAAAAAATCTGGACAATGTTAGTGGTGATTTTCTCAATAATTTAATTTTTGCACCCTCAGATTCCAGATTTTCAAATTGTATCTAGGCCAAATGTCCTATCCTAACAAACAATACATCAATGGAAAGCTTATTCGTTCAGCATTCAGATTATCTCACTAATAATTTCAAAAATTTTACCCTTATGACTGGTTTTGTGGCCTAGGGTCCCATTTAATTATAAATATGTTGTTGGCCGAAAGAGGGCGCTGCTCATTATACCAGCTTCAAATAGCGTTATTTCAATCGTTTTGAAAATAACTTGCTAGAGGTAGTTTTGCCACTGAAAACTGGACAAAATCGCTGCAAGAGTATCATATTATCATTCTGAGTCTAAAGTATGCATGTTTGAGCTTTCGTTTTTTAAAATTTTGTATGTGTGGACTTTCAATGAATGGACAAAAAAAGACGTCAATTTGTGTTACAGGTGAGTGGTAATTTTGAAGGTTCGGTGTGAAACGACATGAGGGCGAGTAAATGATGGCAGAATGTTTTTAATGTCAGCCTGTTTTAAGTGTCTTATAATCTATTATTCACAATTGAATAACTCTAAAATGTGACATCGTTCAGGTAAGTAGGCTTAACAAGGCATGTCACTTTTAAGGATGTAATGTAATTTGCATTGTTTTTAATTTGTATTATTTTTGCTTTCATTCACTTGAAGGAATTTAAAGGAAATTTAATGCGTTGAAGGCCCAAGTGCAAAACTGAAAGCACCCACTGGAGGGCGGTATGAACATAACCTACTGTTTGAAGACCAGCCAGTGTAAGAACGTATTTTATTAAAATGCATACTTTAACATAATAATTGTTGTAAGCTAGAATAATAGATATGTTCCCTGGAATTTATTTTTAGGGAATATGTTATCTGAACATGCCTATTTAAATGTGTTGGTTTTTCTGTTTAATTTTAAGTGACCTTAAAGCCAAGGGGTTGCTGAATTCAATGGCAGGTCTGACCGGTTCACAAGATATGTACAGGGAAAAGCAAGCTAATCAGAATCAATATATAAATGAGGGTCAATATCCTGAGAGCCAAACTCATTTTAACCATTTCTAATCTTAAACTAAACTAAACTCATTAATCTGAACTAAACCTCAATAAATGGTTTTATGCATAAACAGTGAACACTATAACATTGTCCTGGACTCTAACAGACCCTATGTGCCAGTTTACTAAGTCTCCTGGATATTACATTAAAAATGGCCATTTAAAAGTGTCCTGCTCTCACTCTTTAAATTTTAAAACACAGTAGCATTTCACAGACGCTGTTACAGTCATACCTGATTTCAGACTGATTTATTGCAATGATTTTAGTTCAGTTATATTCTGATCTTTATAGAGACATGGGTAGATAGTTTTTTTTTTTTTTTTTTTTTTTTTATGTTTGCATGTGTATGTTTATGTGTATGACTTTTAGTTTAGTTAAGAATGACTTTTAATAAATTAATTGCATATAAATACTGTATTTATAAATCAAATATTATAGTTTACATAATGCAATATTTAAAAGACTTGAGTTTGTGTCATATGAGTGATTCCTTCATCATAACGATTCCTTACTAAAATGATGCGCCATTTTTTTTTTTTTTATGTAAAAACACCATAATTTCAAGAAGTGTCAGTATTTGTGGAAAAAATCACTGTTAGGTTTTCTTTAAAATAACTTGATCTGTCATGACTTTAAGCTCAAGTCAGAGATATATCTCATACACTACTGTTAAAAGGTCTGAAAGCATGCATTTATTTAATCATAAATACAGAAAAAAAAATTATATTGTAAAATGATTACCATTTAAAGTAACAGTATTTTTTTCCTTTGATGGTAAAGCTGAATTTTCAGCATCAGTACTCCAGTCTTCAGTGCCACACCATTCTTCAGACATCTTTATAATATGCCGATTTGCTGCTCAAGAAACATTTCTTATTATTATCATGTTTGAAAACAGTGCTGCTTCATATTTTAGAAACTGTGATCATTTATTTCAGGATCTTCTGATGAAAAGAAAGAGCAAAAGAATATCACTTATTTAAAATAGTTCTTTGTAACTGTGAAAATATTGTCACTTTTGATTAATTTAATGCATCCTTGCCGGATAACTTGAAAAAACTTATAGTGACTACAACCTTTTAAATGATAGTGTATTAAAAGTCGTACTTTTCTTTGATATGGCACAGTTCTATGTAGTACTATAACACATAAAGACATTAGTTGTACTACACTCTTAAAAATAAAGGTGCTTCACGATGCCATAGAAGAACCTTTTTTTGACTAAATGGTTCCATAAAGAACCTTTAACATCTGAAGAACCTTTCTGTTTCACAAAAGGTTCTTTGTGGCAGAAGAAAGTTCTTCAGATTATAAAAAGGTAAGAAAAAGATGGTTCTTTAAAGAACCTTTGACTGAATGGTTCTTTGTGGAACCAAAAATGGTTCTTCTATGGCATCGCTGTGAATAACCTTTTAAAGCACCTTAATTTTTTAAGAGTGTATGTTTAAAAACCTAAAGAACTTTTCTTTAAAATCAGTTTTTCAAACTGGAACATTTCATAGAATGAAAACGATTGTGGCGGTTATGTATTAATAGAGACTGAGTTTCAGTTTTTAGAGGATCATACAATCCACTGTAAGAAACATTTGAATGATTATTCTACATGTATGATATATGCTACTCTCATTGTTGTAATTATAGTATGATTATTGGTTCAGTTAAACAGTCTGGTGAGTGCTTGCCTCTGTTTGTTTCTCTCCTGAGCCACTGGAGTCAAAGGTCATAGTGCATTCCCACTTTTTCTCATTGTGTCATTCATAGATAAAACATCTCTCCTCAGTTAGCATCTCTCTCGCTCACTGGCCATTTCTTTCCTTATCATTCTAAGTCGTTCATCACCTCTCTTTCTCTTTCAAAGTTCCTTCCTCTGTCATCAATACGACCTTAGCATCTCCCTTTTGACCTCTCTAAAGACTCCCCCCTTCCCTCACCCTGTCCATTCTCAGGGGCTATCAGAATGTATCGGACACTTTGTCGCCAAAGCCATTCATCATAGAGCAGCTCTGCACCAATCAAATCTTTTCTTATTATTACCCAAACATACCTCTGGCATACCACTCACAGCACAACTCATCACATAAAAGTTACGTGTTTACATACATGCACGTCACTCTTGCTTGTAATATGGGATGGCTGTACCGGACATTGGCCAATTTCATTGGGCAAGACTGTATTTGGAAAGTACCCCTCAGAGCTGATAAATCACACTGCTTAGAGGATGAGTGTGAACAAGATTTCTTTTAGGAATGGAATGAAGAGTAGTCCTCTTGGAACTTAAGGTTTAACATCCAGTGCTTATGTCCTTGATCTACCTGTTCTTGTAAATGCCTCTTACACAATACTTGGGTAAGAAAGTATTTCCCAAAACCTGTAATGCAGTGTAAATGTCTATTAAATGACTCAGGGGAACAGTCAATAGTAAACAACTCTGTTGTCTAGCACAGCTGTTGTCTTCATTGCACTGTAAATAGATGAATCACATAGTTGGTATAGTTTCAGAGTACAATTTATTAGATAAGGTTTCAACTAGTGACCACTTGCGGTAAGATTACTGGCACCAAGGAAAAACAATAAAATGTAGGATAGCAAAATAAATAAATCTTTTATGCAATCCACTGGGACAGAGTGCAGATGTAAGACCTGCTGGCCTTGAAAATTTATCTCACCATTCTTCATATGTATGTGTACATATATATATATATATATATATATATATATATATATATATATATATATATATATATATGTCCTTTGTTTCGTATTGTGCTTGTATTTTAACCAAGATTCAGTTTTTACATTGTGGAAAAGAAGTATACGTTTGTGTTGTTCTTAACAGAGTACTTATTATGGGAATAATACACTTTAAAAAGAAAATGTAAAAAAGAATGAATGTAATCTTTTCAGATCCTTTATTGCAAGTTCATTAGATGAAAATGTGTTATAGTTTAAATTGATATTAAATGCAATTAGCTGAATTTATGAGTGTTTTTTGGGTCTACTGGGTCTACTTGGGTCTAGGAGTAAAGTTCATCTTTGTGTGAAATTTCATAATTCTGTTGTCTTTGAAATATGGTTAAAGTGTACTGACAAGCGTTTATGGTAAACTAAAATGTACTTTGATATAATTTCTACTGCAACTTGCATGCCATGTTTTTAAATATATTTGTAATTAAACTTTTTTATGGAGTTGCAGTTTGTCATATCAAACAACACACATTGCATTGAAACTATAATCAAATACTTTACATGTGGTTTAGCATGTTAACACATCAAAATAAGCATATTTTTTTAAACATTATTTCCAGAAGTATTCCATTAATGTTTTTTTTTTTTTTTTACAGTAAAGACAGTGTTTTAAGTGACCTTTTATTTCATTAATATTATATAATCTGCAAGTACAGTTCTTAAAAAACATACTAGTGCACGTTCAATCCATTTATTCCATTTATTAATTTTTAGTTTCCCTAATTTAAAGAACAATTGGTAACACTTTAGTATCGGAAACAATTCTCGCTATTAACTAGTTACTTATTAGCATGCCAATTATTAACATATTGGCTGTTTATTAGTACTTTTAAAGCACTCATTCTGCATGGCCATATTCTATTATATAAACCATATTCACATCCCTAATCTACCCAATACCTGAACTTAACAACTACCTTACTAACTATTAATAAGTAGCACATAAGGAGTTTACTGAGGCAAAAGCCATAGTTAATGGTTTGTTAAAGGAGAAGTCCACTTCCAGAACAACAATTTACAGATAATATACTCACCCTCTTGTCATCCAAGATGTTCATGTCTTTCTTTCTTCAGTCGTAAAGAAATTATGTTTTTTGAGGAAAACATTTCAGGATTTTTCTCCATATTCTCCATATTTTCTCCAAGTTTGAACTTCCAAAATGCAGTTTAAATGCAGCTTCAAACGATCACAAATGTGGTTTTAAACAATCCCAGCCGAGGAAGAATTATCTTATCTAGCGAAACGATCAGTTATTCGTATTATTTTTATGAAAATAACCGATCGTTTCGCTAGATACGACCCTTCTTCCTCGGCTGGGAGCATTTACAACCATATTTGGGATTGTTTGTAGCCGCATTTGAACTTAATTTTGGAACTTCAAAGTCGGGGCACCATATCAGTCCATTATATGGAGAAAAATCCTGAAATGTTTTCCTCAATAAACACAATTTCTTTACGACTGCAGAAAAAAGACATGAACATCTTGGATGACATTATCTGTAAATTGTTGTTCTGGAAGTGGACTTCTTTTATAGTGAGAACTGGACCCTTAAAATAAAGAGTGACCAAACAATTTTGTTACTTTTGTATAAATATACACATTTTAGTGGTAATTTGGACTGTCACTTGACTGATATAAAATCTGTGCCTTGCGGCAAATTAAGTTAACAAACACTTTATGATGGATTATTTTATTAGGCATTGAGGAACAAAAAATCTTCATTCCTGTCGGAAGGAAAATTATTGGAAAGTCAACTTACAAAGCACCTCACAAGCAAACAATTAGGCAGAGATAGTAGTTTTAGTGAGGATTCGGATGTTTGCGAAACCACACCTTTGGACAAACGGAGTCAGTGCTTACCTTCCTGCAGTGGGATCATTTTTCAGAGGACAGAGGGTCAGATGGCAGCAATTATCACACCCCCACTCAATCCTGACAGCAGCGCTGAGGGTCGGTCAGTGGTGGGCGACAGCACAGACTATAGGAAGGCTGGAGCCACCATCACTCTTTCTTATGGCATATTGGGCCCCTAAGGGGCTGTCTTGCCCATCTAACCTATACACTTTTCTTTGTGTGTTTTCTTTATCTTCTTCTAATTGTTTGTGTGAAGATACAACGTGATGATGTCTTACAGATCCTGGCCTGAACAGAACTGTTTTTTTAGAACTGTTCTGTAATCATAGGAGGGAAAATCTGCCGGACATCAGTGTTGTTGTTTGTACAATTTAAATCAAACCAGTGCTGAATTGGTTACTAAAATACCCATTATGCAACAGTTAATTCCGGCCCAGGTTCCGGCACTCCAAGAGTTCTGAAATTTAGTCAGCGCTGGGACTTTTCACTGTTTGTGTCACTTGTCTGTGTTTGCGCATTCCAGACAGACTGTCAATATGGAGGGGATTTTTCAGTGACTCTTTCTGCAGGTTACATTGTTTCGACAGTAGGTGGCAGCAAGTCTTTATGAGTGAGTCATTGTATCATTCAGACAACTGATTTGTTTAAAGGGGTCCTATTATACTCTTTTACAAAGTCTCCCAGCCTGGCACAAATGGCTCGATTAGTTCCGGGTTTAATGAAGGTCCTCCTTCCAAAAAACTAAATGTTTTGTGATTGGTTAGCGGTCCCACTGCGTTGCCATTGGTGAACAGCTTAGACGGTTTTTCAGTACTGTACAACTGTTAGCGCAAGCTAGATTAAAGTAATTCATATGTTTTAAATATAGATATTTTTCTTTAAAAAACGCATCGATTCGCTATAGGAGGCCTTTATAGACCCCCCCGGAGCCGTGTGAGACAGTTTTTATTATGAATGGATGCATATTCTTGGGCTTGTTTTGGACTGATGAAGAGAAACACCCTTCTATGGCGTTCTAAGGCTTGGGAGTGCCAGAATAAATTTTAATATACATCCGATTGCATTCGTCTGAAAGAAGGAAGTCATATACAATTAGGATGCATGGAGGGTGAGTAAATAATATGCTACAGTAGTGTTGGGTCCGATCGTCAGCCTGCAAGATCGTGCTAATGTATTTAATTATTTACATACATAGTTTCATTGCCCAAAACCAGCTCCAGCATAAGGCTAAAAGCAACTTAACATTATCAAAGAACATCATCACTGATTTGCCTAGCCTATTCTAGTGCAAGTTTATGCATTTTAAAAAACACTCGTGTTATAAGTGAAGCTATCTACACTGTATGATGAATAAATCTCTTACCACACACTGCACACTTCTGCGGCGTGTTACGGCTCCGACGCGGCAACCGGAATAGATCGCAGCCACTCTAGTTAATGCTTGTGTTTATACTTGCCGCACTGCGGCTCGTTGAAGTGGCTCTCCGCGCTGCATTGCTAAAGTTAGGCTAATCCCCCACCTCATCATTACACACCGCCCAACAATTAAAATTTGCATGGGCGGGATATAGTTTAATGATATTCTAATGGACCGTGTTGTGACATCATTGCATGCGGAAAACAAACGTTGTAGTCCAAAGGAGCCGTTCGTTGTAGCTTTTGAATTAGCTCTTGGGATTTTTTAAAAAAACTAAATATCTCCCTTTGGAGTGGACTTTGATATTTGTAACTTTGTTAATCTTTTTTATGCCCAAAGATACACACCACACACCGACTAAAATTCAAAAAATGAAAAAGCATAATAGAACCCTTTTAAATACTGATTCATTTAGGAACAATACATTTGCTTGGAAACGTGCAACATTTGATTCTACTTTGGGTTTGTTTGGAACTATTTTTTTTGGTGGAGCTTAAACTTCTTCTTTTTGTCTCATTGTTGAGTTGATGTTGCCCTTAACGTCTACATAATGGTATCAAACTGGTACAAGTATCATTTTGACCTCTAAAGATAATCTTCCAGATCTATCAAAAATGCTCTAGTTAAAAGTTTAGAAGACTTGTTGCTAGGACCTACAGTGCCTTGCAAAAGTATTCATACCCCATTATTTTTTTCACGTTTTGTTTATGTTGCTGCCTTATGTTAAACTGCTTTAAATTACATAAGTCTACACTCCATACACCATAATGACAACGCAAATTGGCACAACTTCGTAAATTAAAAAAAAAAAAAAATGAAACAAGTACACTGCATAAGTATTCATACCCAGTACTTAGCTGAAGCACCTTTACAACCTCAAGTCTTTTTGGGTATGATGCAACAAGCTTTGCTCATCAGCATTTGGCACTTATTTGCCATTCTTCTCCTCACCTCTTCACCTCTCAAAATGCAAAGGAATAATTTAAGTTTTTTATTTGTAATAAATTTGCAAAGATGTTAAAAATATTTTTTTTTGCTTTGCCATTATGGTGTATGGAGAGTAGATTGATGTGGGGATGTACTCACCCTTAGGCCATCCAAGATATAGATGAGTTTTGTTTTTTCATTGGAACAGATTTGGAAAAATTTAACTGCAAATTTAACTGGGTGCCGTCAGAATGAGAGTCAAACAGCTGATAAAAACATCACAATAATTCACAAGTAACCCACATGATACCAGTTCATCAATTAACATCTTGTGAAGTGAAAATGTTTGTTTGTAAGAAAAAAACATCATTAAGGTGGTATTAATGTTAAACCATCACTTTCGGCTAAAATACAAATCCATAATCCACAATAACACTTACTCCAGTGAAAAAGTCCAACACCTGATGTTATCTCACATTAAAACACATTTGTGGCCCTGGACCACAACACCAGTCATAAGGGTCTTTTTTTCTTTTCTTTTCTTTTCTTTTTTTTTTTTTTCAAATTGAGATTTATGCATCATAAAAGCTGAATAAATAAGATCTGATGTATGGTTTGTTAAGGACAGGACAATATTTGGATAGGATACAACTATTTAAATATCTGGAATCTGAGGGTGCGAAAAAAAGAAAAGAAGAAAAAAGAAAAATATTTAGAAAATTGCCTTTAAAGTTGTCCAAATGAAGTTCTTAGCGATGCATATTACTAATCAAAAATTTAATTTTGATATATTTACAGTAAGGTAATTTACTTAATATCGAAATGATTTTTGGCATTAAAACAATTTGATAATTTTTACCCATACAATGTATTTTTTGGCTGTTGCTACAAATATATCCATGCTGCTTACGACTGGCTTTGTGGTCCAGGGTCACATTTGTTTACAACTGTTTTGGAGTTTGGAGTTTTCACTTGTAAACTTAACTTGCATACAAATACAGACGGTATGACTTTTTGGGTGAACTGTTTATTTAATTATTCACACTGTCATGTTTTTCCCATGGAATAAAAAGAATGTTTACATAGCTAATGCACGTACAATGATAGTTCAAAGTCACCATGTCAGCAAGATCCAGGAAGGACAAAAATGTCATAAGGACTATACATGTGAGTATATGTTCCAAGTCGTCTGATGCTGAATGAATTATAGTGTGAGGAACAGAGTGAAAATTAAGTTGTAGTCGGGCCATTTTTCAGGAAACTCTTCCTTCCACTGCATGTGTTAAATCCATACTATGTTAATTAAAAAATAAGTTTTTAGAGCTTTTTTAGAGAGGAACTTTATTATTGAATAGTGATATTTGAATTTCAATCTGTTTGCATATAAATCAATAACATTAATTAGTTAACTAGTCATTAACTAGTTGCTTATTAGTATGTATATTACTAGCACATTGGCTGTTTATTAGTGACCATATTCTGTGACTATACCATGGCTTTTTTTTTTTTTTGGAATAAGGGAACTTTTAAGAAGTACATATATATAATTTATACAGAGAAATCTTGGAATGTTTGTTTACAATTTTAACTCTAAATTATAAGATGACTTATTCCTTTTTATTTCCAAATACTGTACATTTAACACAATATAGTATTTACAAAAATGTCATGAAATATTTTTTATGTCCAATTTATATATATATATATATATAGTAAGGGAGTTTTACCATATAATTTTACAGGCTTTTACGTTAAAAGTACTTTTATTTATTTATTTATTCATTCATTCAATTTCTTTTTTACTTATTATTATTATTATTATTATTATTATTATTATTATGATTATTATTATTAATCTTAATACAAATACTATTACATATGTAATGGAACTCCTGGGTCAGTACCGAAACCTGAGCATTTAGGACAAAAGCCACATTTGATTGGCTGGATGAGTGGAGAACAGAGAGTAGAAGTCTCACCCACTCTGACCTTTGGCTCTGCTTTAATCTGATCAAGGGTCAAGGAGGGGTCAGGCCAATTGTAATGACTTCCTCCTATTAAAGTATGATATACGTGGTGTTTACCAGCACAGCCAGTATGTCATGATTTCAGCACTAAATCCTGTCAGAAGTGATAGGAACAGATTTAAAGAGATGACAACATTGTGTACTTCTGCTTCTAATCAGTGATAGTGGCTGATGAAGCACACAAACACATGTCCAAAGGTGCTGTGGTGATACATGGTACTGATGGCATCCGATGGTATGTTTTCATTACTGTACAGTATGTGACATGTTTCTATAAGTCCTAATAATAGTAACTATTTTTTTTTTTTTTCTTAAGAAAAACTATTTTGGTATTTTGTTTTGTAAAAAAAAAAGAAATGTGCTTAATTGTTTAAATGTGCAATTGTAGTGCACTTAAAATCTTAAAATAAATCTGAAGAAATTCTGAAACAATAACACAGAAGTTTAGTTTTGAAAAGGACACTTATTAGTAATAACTATTTAATATGTTTTTATGTTTTTTTGTCATGCTTTAAACAAGTTATTTTAATGTGTTGACTAACATATTGGTACATGTAAAGTACTTGATTGTAGTTTTAACTGTAGTGTGTTATTCAGTATTACATTTAAAGTTAATACATTTAAAATGTACTAAATTGCAACTTCATTATTGCAAATGTGTAATATAAAAAAATACTGCTGTAAAAAGTCAAAATTATGACATATTTAAGTCATAATTATGAGATGAAAAGTCGAAATTATGACTTACTTAAGTCATAATTACGAGATAAAAAGATGAAATTCTGACTTTAAAAGTCGAAATTATGACTTAAGTCATAATAACAAGATAAAAGGTCGAAATTATAACTTAAATCGAAATGACTTAAAAAGTTAAAATTATGACTTTGAAAGTCAAAATTAAGAGATAAAAAGTCGAAATTATGACTTAAAAAGACGAAATTATGAGATAAAAGGTTAAAATTATGTCTTAGTCATAATTACAAGATAAAAAGTCGAAATGACTTAAAAAGTCAAAATTATGACTTCGAAAGTCAAAATTATGGGATAAAAAGTCAAAATTATGACTTAAGTCATAATTATAACATAAAAAGTTGAAATTAGGACTTACTTAAGTCATAATTACGAGATAGAAAGTCGAAATTATGACTTTAAAAGTGAAAATTCTGAGATAAAAAGTTGAAATTACGACTTTAATCAAAATTATGACTTATAAAGTTGGAATTATGAGAAAAAGCCAAAATTAAGCCTTTCTTAAGTCATAGTTACAAGATAAAAAGTCAAAATTATGACTTTACAGGTTGAAACTGACTTAATGACTTTATCAACACATTGGTCACAGGATGGTCTAAACAGGAGATTCTAAAACGTTTGGAGGACCAAGTTAAATACACACCTTATTAATAAAGCATATACCATTTACAGACAAGCAGTATACCACAGAATATGAACGCAACGTGCTGAGTTTCACGTTAAGTGTTTTCTTGGAGTAGAACGTGGCTTAATGGAAAAAGACCAAATCTGGTGTACAGTTTATTATTATTTCTATTCGTCAGTATATGTCATACTTTACATTTTTGTAAGTCATAATTTCAACTTTTTATCTCGTAATTTTGACTTAAGCAAGTCAGAATTTGACACCATCAAATAACAGTGACATTTATATTTTATTGCGTACAGTAATTGCTCTGCTGTAAAGCCATTCAAACCAGTTCAATTTTTGCAGATTATATTCTTTTGTTTTACGCCTGCGATAATTATAAGTAAAACATTACATCATTATTGTGGATCAAACAGTGCCACCTCGAGGAATAAAGATGAATTGCACATATTGAGTCATCATTTATTTACATATTTTTGTGCAAGAAAAATATACTTACACTATTACACACCTTGGGTCTCTAGCGACCCTATACAAGTAAGTCAGAATTTCGACTTTTTATCTCATAATTATGATTTAGTTATGTCATAACATTTTGACTTTTTTATTTCTTAATTATGACTTTTAAAGTCATAATTATGACTTAAGTATGTCATAATGTTGACTTTTTAAGGCATGATTTTTTTTTCTTACATGGCAGAAATGGACTTCCATACAGGCCAGCTAAATAAAGTTCAGCTAATTAAATTTAATATAAATGTTTTATTTAATTGCAATAATCATGCACATCCAAACATATTACATTTAATTCACACTTTAGTATATTTTTCTAAAGTATATTATTTCCATCAAAATTATGCATAATAAGTACTCTTTTTAAAATTATGCTAAAGTGTACTTCTTTTTCACAAGGTTGTAGCACAGCATTTGTTTGCTAGGGTGTTCTGGGTGGTTGTTAAGGCATTGCTAAGCTGCAGGTATGTTGCTGAGAGGTTGTATTGCTAAGGTTTGCTAGGGTGTTCTGGTTGGTGGCTGATTGACCCAGACAAAAAACTTATCCTCAAGTCACTGTGATATTCTGGTCTTTCAGACAAACAGCACACTTTGAGGCTTCATTTGTGTCATTGCATATACTGTATATACTTATATACTTTGCAGAACAGATATGGGTTTATGTAAACACACCTAGTCTTGCGTATGAGCATTAATAATAGTGATGAACTTGTCATACTGTAGTTCCCCCCCAAAACTAAAATGATGCCTTTATTTTCTCAACCTGAAGTAATTTGCGTCAGTCACACACTTGTATGTGTGGAACTCAAAAAAGATCATTTGAAAAACATAACGCTTTTGTTGTTGTTGTTGTTTATTTCCATGCAATGAAGGTCAATACAGTGCTTGTTGTGTGACGTCAAACCTGAAAGACTAATTCGAAATGGGTTCTCTCAAGATTGTTTTTTATATAGTCCAAGTACTGCCATGTTATTTTTTACCACTGACCTTATTTTGCTCATGAATTGAACAACCCCATAATAAAAACTCTAAGGAAAATCTCAAGAAGCCCATGGTGAATTGACGTCACGACTTCAGCACTCTTTGGGGTCCAGTGTTTTATATAGACCAAAACAGTTTGAAATATCTTCATCTGTGTACACATTAAGACAGTGGCTCTCAACCAGGGAACTTTAGGGACAATCACGTAAAGTAAACCATAGGCATTTTTAAAATTACTATACGTTTATTCTAGTTATGCCAGAGCGTTACTTAATTTTTGCTGGGTATTAATTGTGAGTAAATCACTGGTTGAGAATCACTGAAATAAGGAAGAATTCAGAGAGAGATTCTCTTAACTCTCCAATAGGTGGCGACAGCTATTGGCACTGACAGAGAAACTGTCAATTCTGCCAACCAGTGAATGTGGTTTATCAGACTCTTAGAACAGGACTTTTTGTCCTTGTGCAGATCGTGATGACTTGTAGTCACAGCCATGACTGATGTCTTCTCAGTGTCATGCACACGTGTGCATTTACACACACTCCGCAGCTGGGAATAAAACAGTGTTATTGTCCGGTTCCGCTGTTTGGGAAACAATAAGCGCTCTCCAAATGTGTGAGAATGTGGAGGCTGGACGTGTATCAACAACTCCAGCTGGAAGGAACAAGTGAATGAGACGGAAAGGGAGAGAGAAACAAAGAGAGAGAGGAAGAGGTCATCTGTTTCCCCTCTCTGTTACACACCTGTAGAGAACAAACACTCATGAAGCGGTTTCTCTGTCCTGTGGGAAAACAGAGAAAGAAACTTTCCATGTGTAGAGTAGTTCACTTCCATTCTCATTATAATTTAGCCCTCATTGGCAAAACACCTTCCCATGATGCTCTGCATTGCACACACAGCTGAATGAGGGAGCTGACAATATAAGCTTTTAACGCCTGATCTGACTGGGAGAAGAGTTGAGAGAGAGAGGGAAGCAGGGAAGGAGGAAGGTGCATATGCATCGCTTCCTGATGTGTTTATACTTCACACACACTTTTCTTCCTGTCCTGGCTGTATTTAGACTTCCTCTTTCACTGGAGCTATTTTAAGGCCTGTTGTTGTCCTGCCAAGACGCACATCCACATGTGTTTATGACTGAGTGAAAGAATACTGACTCAGAGATTATAAAAGCACTGATATAAAAGAAAGCGGATCGTCTAAGCCAGATTTCGAACGATTGTCTCAAACTAAAATGCAGACAAATTATTGGGGAATTAATTTGAAAACAAGCAGTGGGTTGTCAGCCAACTCATATTCTTATATAGCAGTTTCTCTATGACAATGTATCATTAACATGACATTTGTATCGCCAACGCAGTCGAAAGTTTAGCTGCAGATAATGATTAAAAAAAATCTAAATTAATAGTGAGAAAAAAGAAATCATAAAAAAAATAACTATAATAATAGTCATTTTAGTATTTAGTAAGAAGAGATGTAGTGAGTGGGGTGTGTTGTTTAACCGGCTGACTCCATGTTATCCTAAAGCTGTTTTTTAAGAGAGAGAAAGATGCATAAACAAGGCGACTTTCTTATTTATTTGTTTTTTGGTCTGTCTGTCTTTTCACTGAGGACATTCCCATAACGTGACACGAAGATGTCTTCCTGTGATTCTCACTCTTCATCCATACTATCTCTTTTCCTGTTTATCAGAGGCGGTCTGAACTAACATTTAGTCATCAGCAAATGTCCGTCAGCGTCTGCAGTTTTACGCAGTATCTCTGTTCTATCTAATGGTGAACATTGGAAGACCGTATGAACTTCAAGGAGAACTGGAATTTTCTGGAATCTACTGGAAATTTGAGGGGGGAAATCACATTTTTACTTGTTTTATTTATTTATTTATTTATTTATTTATTTATTTGTTTCAATCAATAATGTTCCATTTGCTAAAATTATTTAACTACATTAGTTAACATGAACTAGTAATAAAGAATAATTTTAAAGCATTTGTTAATCTTTGGTAAAACCAATTTTAACAAATACTAATACTATACTACATACACACATTTTAATGCTATACTACTAATATTACATGCTAATTAAAACCAAAAGGTGTATCTTTTAATAATATTTAATGTTAGTTAATAATAATAATATTTCTAAAAATAATTATTAATAAAAATAACACTGCATTTTCCAAAAGCAAAATAATGCAGTTGTTACACTGAAAAAAATTGCAACCTAAAATTGGTAATATCTAAAGCTGAAATATCTAAAGCTGAAATACCTAAAGCTGTTTGTAAGTAAAAAATATTATTTGACATAACCAAATCAACCCAGTTAAATCAAGTAGAAATTAGAAGTAGAAGGTTTTAAAATTAATTTTTGAATTTTTTAGACTTTCTAAAATGCTTCATTAAGAAGAGCCAGAATTAATGGTTATAGAAGTACTGTTGAGGTCAAAAGTTTACAAACACCTTGCAGAATCTGCAAAAAGTTAATTATTTCATCTAAATAAGAGGGACCATACAAAAAGAATGTTATTTTTTTATTTAGTACTGACCTGAATAACATATTTCACATAAAAGATATTTACATATAGTCCACAAGAGAAAAAAATAGTTAAAAAAAAATGCCCCTGTTCAAAAGTTTACATTGATTCTTAATATTGTGCTGTTACCTGAATGATCCACAGCTGTTTTTTTTTTTTTTTTTTAGTAATAGATGTTCATGAATCCCTTGTTTGTCCTGAACAGTTAAACTACTTGATGTTCCTTCAGACCCCAAAAATTGTTTTGTTTTTTTGTTTTTTGTTGTTTTGTTTTGTTTTGTTTTGTTTTGTTTTGTTTTGTTTTGTTTTGTTTTGTTTTGTTTTTTTTTTTTTTCAGCATTTTTGTGTATTTGAACCCTTTTCAACAATGACTGTATGATTTTGTGCAACTATTACTATATGCAACTATTACAGAAGGTTTAAACACTCACAGATGCTCCAGAAGGAAAAATGATGCATTAAGAGCCGGGAGGTGTAAACTTCTGAACAAAATGAAAATGTGTACATTTTTCTTATTTTGCCTAAATGTCTTTTTTTTTTTTCATTTAGTGCTGCCCTTCAGAAGCTACAGAAGATACTTACATGTTTCCCAGAAGACAAAATAAGTTAAATTTACCCTTAACTTCAAATTTAAAAAGTGCAATTTTTTTTTTTTTTTTTTTTTTTTTTTTTTAAATGAGTGTAAGTGAGTGTTTGAACCTTCTGTTATAATTGCATATGAGTCCCTCATTTGTCCTCATTGTGAAAAGATGGATATCAAGGGTTCAAATACACAAAAATGCTGAAAAAGAATTTGTGGGACCTGAAGAATTTTTCTGAAGAACAGCTGGCGGCTGGCAGTCAGGTAACAATACAGTGTTAAGAATCAAGCGCATGTAAACTTTTGAACAGGGTCATTTTTATAAATTCAACTATTTTTTTCTCTTGTGGACTATATGTAAACATATTTTATGTGAAATATCTTATTCAGGTCAGTACTAAATAAAAAATAACATGCATTTTGGTAAAATAATTAACATTTCACAGATTCTGCAAGGTGTATGTAAACTTTTGACCTCAACTGTATACACTTAAACATTTCTGTATCTCTTGCTGTATCCACAGTATTTGCATGGTGACTGGTGCTCCTATATAAAACTCATGGCTTAGCTGTTTTTATATTTACATGAATTTTAATAAACAGTTAACTAACTCATTACCACAAATGATCCTCCATCATTATTCAGTAAAATTAAATTTATACAATTGATACAATTAAGGTGGAAAAATCGTGTTTTCCTTGAGAGAGATTTCAGCCACATTGACCCCTTTATCCAAAATTTGTGGCCCTCGGCTTGAGCACTTAACACTGGATGTAACAGTCAAAATAAAGACTTAATCTTTCCATTATAAAACATGTAGGATGAAGTGTTGGGTTTCATGATTGCGGCCAGTCTGGACAGATGTTTGTGTCAGTCCATTTTCTGCATCGTTTAAGGGGACATATTCTTTATTCAAAAACACTTGTGGCAAGCCCCAGCAAATGAAAGCATGACCCACTAAACCCACTTTTTGTGGCACAAAAATGAAATAATGTATTTTTCACCCTTTCTCTCTGGGTTTGCTGACTGTTCGTCTGTGATGGAGGGGCCGGAGGGGGCCGTGACTGTTGAGTGTCCCTTTGCACCCAACTGCTCACCCACTAAACAGACACTAATTACTGCCCTACATGTTTGTATGTCTGCAGGATCTTCCGACGACAAAACAAAAAACCACAACAAACATTTTCCACTGTTTTTACAAAGCTCTGATGTTATTTATAGGGCTGTTTATTAGTCACTATGAGACAGAAAGAGAGAGAGAGACAGAAAGAACGCAGCGTAAACTGACAGTGTTCGAAAATGATGTACATGTGGAAATAATCATTTTATATTCTTGTTTTTGGTGTCATTGTTAGACTGACAAATCTTTGTCATTTGCTGTAGGTTTATTTCCATTGTCCACATGTGTGACTCTGGCTCATTTGATTGTTTTAAAGTCTCAAGGTTGCTGAGAGCCTGTCATCAAACACTTTTGTTTCGAAGGCAAAAACAGTGGAAGGAAGCAGTTTGCACAGTGGAGAATGGACAATAGTTACACTTTGTAACAATGGAATGGTAACATTTTACGGTAACACTTTAGTTTAGGGACCAATTCTCACGATTAACTAGTTGCTTATTAGCTTGCATATTACTAGCGTATTGGATGTTGTACTTGTAAAGCACATATTAATGCCTTTTCTGCATGACCATATTTTAGATCCCTTAATTTCTACCCCATACCTAAACCTAACAACTACCTTACTAAGTATTAATAAGCAGCAAATCAAGAGTTTATTTTCTGGCAAAAGTTGTACTTAATAGTTAGTTAATAGTTAGAATTAGTCCCCAAAATTAATTAACATTAACTAACACTGAGCAATACATTTGTTACATTTTTTATATATTTGTTTACTTTTTTTTTTTTTTTTAATGTATCACAGGTTTCCTGTGGGTTTTAAAAAGTGTTTCTTCACTTTTCCACAACTTAAAGGGGACCTATTATGCAAAAATCACTTTTATAAGGTGTTTGAATGCAGTTGTGTGGCTACAGTGTGTAAAAACAATCAGCCTATAATGGTAAAAATCCACCCACTCATTTTTTTTAATAATTCCAATAAACATAGACACAGCTCTGAATGAGAAGCAGCAGTCCACCATTGCTGGCGATATACAATGTTAGTGCCAAAAAGGCATTACAAGTGTTATGTTTTAGGAGGCACAAATTTCATATGTTTAGGGACAGACAAAGTAAGTATCACGCGTTTTTTCTTACTTTCCTTACTTGGCATTCTGTACGGCTAATGTTGCTAAAGCTACCATTGTCTCTGGCTATTTTCACTGATGGATGCCTTCACATCCAGAATGATCGTAAATAGGAATGTGGTAGTTAAAAATTGTATATGAAAGCAAAGTCAAGTCGACCGTTTGAATTTGACAAGCTCATAATCACAAGTGGGACTTACAAAGTTTGCAATAGCACACGATGGCACCATGAGACCAGCTATGCCGTTAATTTTATCGCTCCATGCTCCCCATCTGTGTAATTCATAAACGCCCATTTATTATGCACAGTGCAATCAGATGACTGACTTTTAAACCAAGTACGATTTCTGTAAAGATAAAATGTGTATTTGCAAGGGCCAGCGCTGGTATGTCGGAGCATGAGTTCTTGAAGCTCTGCCCTCTTCTCCGGGAGCACCAGTTCATTTGCATTTAAAGGGGCATGCACAATTTTGAGCTAAAACTTCACATACACACTCATCAGAGACGTATTTTACATCTTATAAAAAGGGGCATAATAGGTCACCTGTAAGGCTTTAAAATACAAATTAAGGTCAGTTCTTAAATTCATAAAGTCATGGCATTTTTCTCATGCAATGAAATGCAAAAAAAAATAAATAAATAAAAATAAATATTTAAAAAAATTACACAGCATTTTTTGTATTTTTTCAGTACAATTATCTAAAGATCCCTAAATCAAGATGCATTTACTTAAGATGGAAAATGAAGATATAAAGTTTTGTTTTTTGAGAAATGTAAGAAAATTAAGTGTGCTTATGCTTAAAGCAAAAACAATTATCTGCCGTGGGGTCATAGAAATAAACATATGTTTTTTCTATGGAAGCCCGTTTCTGCCACTGAATAATAAAACGTTATTGCGACTTTTTATCTCTTAATTCTGACTTTTTTTTCTCAGAATTGCATGATATAAACTTGCAATTGCGTGTTATAAAGTCACAATTTCCAGATATAAACTTGCAAATCAGAAAAAAGTCACAACTATGAGTGTATGTCTTGTAATTCTGACTTTATTTCTCAGAATTGCAATTTTATTCCTCAGAATTGCAAGTTTATTTCTCAGAAATTCTCCGTTAATTTATATCTCGCAACTCTGACTTTAAAACTCGCAATTGCGAGTCGATATTAAGCAATTCTGAGTTCATTTGCAAGTTCATATCTCACGATTTTGATAACCCACAATTGTGAGTTTATATCACAATTCCGAGAAAAAAAGGGAGAATTGCACACTTTTATCATGCAGTTTTGAGAATAAAAGAATTGCAACATGTAAACTCACAACTGCGAGAAAAGTCAGTTGTGAGATAAAAAGTCGCAATGACCTTTATTTATTTTTATTCAGTGGCAGAAACAGGCTTCCATATTTTTCTGACCTCATTGGTAATATTTGTTGTCATTGTTAGTTCATATTAACTAATATAATTTACTAATGTTACCAAATGGAAAGTGTTTTTTCTTTCTTTCTTTCTTTCTTTCTTTCTTTCTTTTTTTAGGTATCAAATATTGAATATTAAGAAAACCTTTTATCAGATATTATTAGATAATAATTATTATTTTCCAATATAATTGGAATACTTTGTGGGAATGAATTCTTAATTCATGGCCACAATGTCTTGTTTTCTCTTGCATGCCATATGTGGGATTCCATAACAATTTATAAACTTGAGATATAGGCCTAATTAAAGCATGTAAAATGGCAGACAACACAACTGCAGTGTATGTTCATAACAAACAGAACATTATCATTTCCTGTTGTGAATGGATTTGAACTCTTTTGCCAGCATCTGGTATCTGCTTTTGATTACCAATGATAACTTTTCAATTTGTAAAAAAAGAAAAAAAATGCAGTGATTAATTTGTAGCATGTTTATGAAGTCAAAAGTTCTGTGGAATTGCGAAAAAATAATGACTGTTTTCGAACAGGTTTGCTATTGGTTAGACAAACAGGTAGTCCTGTCCCCAAACTTACGACATTAGTTGAGTCACTCAATGTACTGTAGCTTGGGATGCACAAATAAACAAAGCAATGTTTTTAAAAAGTCCCCTGGAGTCATTGTTTACTGTTTTCGGTGGACTCATCCTTCCAGTGGCTTTTTTATAATGAACTCATTAACCTGGAATTGGAGAAAGTATTTTAGCATCCAAAAATGACACACATCATCTTTAACTCTTTACGTTCGTTGTCTGTTTTCTTCAAAAACATGTTTTTGTGTTTGTATGTCATAAGTATATGTTGGGTATCATGTTTGTTTTTCCCAAAACAAGCGTCTGTATCCTCTCAGACTGAAATCGAAATGGACCACTTATTTGACATTCCTTAAATTTATTAATCTTCACTTGACATGTTTCCACATTCCCGGAAACATGGATTACTCATCAGTGAGCACTCATGCCGGACCCTGGGTGGCTCCTTTCCCTCCGAACGAACAAACATGTGACCACAAACACAAGTGTAGACCAAACATCAGATGAGCTGGAAAACGTCAATGTTTACATTGTCAGAGAGAGCAATGACGCTCTGGAACTGTTTACTGATGATGTTGAAAAACATGTAATTAATCAGCCCCGCATCGCTCCATGCTTGTTATTATTTGTTGAAACGTGCCCACTACAACGTACTGTTAATCAAGGACCATGTCGCTCTCAGAGAGCTCAACGGAACTTAGATTGACCAACAGGATTTATGTGGAGACTCTGAGGTCACTGCCGTTCCAGGGAATCTTATCGTCGTTGTACTGTAATTGTCTACTATGGGAAAATAGCTAATTTAGGTAACAGATTAGGTAAGATTGTTACTGCTCAAAGTAAGTTACCAACAACCATTCTCTTTTTTTTTTTTTTTGTAACTTAATAAATAAATAAATAATTCAATAATTCAATGCTCCATCCTCTCTACTGTTGTTTAGTGATTTTTGCAGTCTTTGTCTAAGGCAATTAACGGTTTACTTCTGGCCGTTCCATCAGTTGCTGAAAGCCCCTGTTTGCTGTTGTCCAGTAGTACTATTTTTGGTTCATGTTTACCTGGTATCTGTAACCATCTGGATACGTGCAGAAATTATACACAATTAGTGGTGTTTGCTAAGGCAAACATTGCTATTACTGTTGCTCATACGGTGGGTTAGTTATTTGAACAAACTCCTCTAAGTAAAAAACTTTGATGTGTAAGCTGTGTGCTACGAAAATGCATGACACATCAAATTGTGTGGCTTGTTGAGGACAGGCGTGCTATTACTTTTCTAAGTGATCTGTTTTCACCTGGAAGACGATAAAATGGGGAAAATCGTACACTGGCTCTGCTGTCATGCACCTTCAGGCCTACTATAATTATTAGTTAAACATTTTGTGTTGCATCAGAGTGAATAAAAGTGTATACAACATATTTTCCAACATAATGGAAAAATACATGTTAACAGTAGTAAAAAGGGTTACTTCGATTAATGGATAAGTTTGCAGTTTTTCAGCCAGCTATGGTTATGTCAGTAGTATATGGGTTATTGATGTGACATGGCATTTTCACTGACCCAAAAGATAAAAATGAATATAATTAGGCGTTATTTAAAATGCAGTTAATCGTTAAACATTTCTTTGTCCTACATGGACCTGTTGTTATAAAAGCTGCAGTGTTATTTGGCTTGAAAAATGTTAATAAATACCTCTGGCATAATTATACAAGTGTCTAGTTTAGTAAATGGCATTTTTTTTCATCCATATATTTCTGAAAGCACAGGAACTTGATACATTTTGTCTCTGAAAACCATATCCTGATGTTAAATCGTCCAATTCCAGAGAAAATTTTAATTAGTTGAAGGACTCATTCATGATCTTTCATTCATGATTACTGAAGCCCCCTGTCAAGCTCATGACATGTGCACTTGGAAGATTTTTGTCTCAGAATTGTTTAAATATTTAACCATTACTGTAGTGGAACCAGTACAAAAGTGTTAAGTTTTATTGTCCTTTGGTGTGACACCCCTAAATTATATTTTTTTTAAATCAAAAACTATATTTTAAACTACATAATCATGGAAAATTATGCAAATGTGTCTTGCTAACAGCTAATGACAGGTTAGCTCGGAATAGCAAGGTCATTAATTGACACAAAAGGCTGAAACGTACTATGGTGTAACAGTAAATATGTTACAAATTTATGGTACAGTTCAGGAAAAATGCTTAAAAAAACAATGACAGAATTGAAGAAGTTAGTGACCCTCTGATCAGACATCACACTACATAGAGGTTCATCTCAATAAATTAGAATATCGTGGAAAAGTTCATTTATTTCAGTAATTCAACTCAAATTGTGAAACTCGTGTATTAAATAAATTCAATGTACACAGACTGAAGTAGTTTAAGTCTTTAGTTCTTTTAATTGTGATGATTTTGCCTCACATTTAACAAAAACCCACCAATTCACTATCTCAACAAATTAGAATATAGTGACATGTCAATCAGCTAATCAACTCAAAACACCTGCAAAGGTTTCCTGAGCTTTCAAAATGGTCTCTAAGTTTGGATCACTAGGCTGCACAATCATGGGGAAGACTGCTGAGCTGACAGTAGTCCAGAAGACAATCATTGACACCCTTTACAAGGAGGGTAAGCCACAAACATTCATTGCCAAAGAAGCTGGCTGTTCACAGAGTGCTGTATCCAAGCATGTTAACAGAAAGTTAAGTGGAAGGAAAAAGTGTGGAAGAAAAACATGCACAACCAACCGGGAGAAGTGCAGCCTTGAGAGGCTTGTCAAGCAAAATCGATCCAAGATCTGGGTGAACTTCACAAGGAATGGACAGAGGCTGGGGTCAAGGCATCAAGAGCCACCACACACAGACGTGTCAAGGAATTTGGCTACAGTTGTCGTATTCATCTTGTGAAGCCACTCCTGAACCACGGACAACGTCAGAGGCGTCTTACCTGGGCTAAGGAGAAGAAGAAATGGACTGTTGCCCAGTGGTCCAAAGTCCTCTTTTCAGATGAGAGCAAGTTTTGTATTTCATTTGGAAACCAAGGTCCTAGAGTCTGGAGGAAGGATGGAGAAGCTTTTAAGTTTCCACAGTCTGTGATGATTTGGGGTGCAATGTCATCTGCTGGTGTTGGTCCACTGTGGTTTTTGAAAACCGAAGTCACTGCACCCGTTTACCAAGAAAATTTAGAGCACTGCATGCTTCCTTCTGCTGACCAGCTTTTTAAAGATGCTGATTTTATTTTCCAGCAGGATTTGGCGGTGTTGGTGTGCTTGACTGGCCAGCAAATTCACCAGACCTGAACACCATAGAAAATCTATGGGGTATTGTCAACAGGAAAATGAGAAACAAGAGACCAAAAAATGCAGATGAGCTGAAGGCACTGTCAAAGAAACCTGGGCTTCCATAACACTTCAGCAGTGCCACAGACTGATCACCTCCATGCCACACCAAATTGAGGCAGTAATTAAAGCAAAAGGAGCCCCTACCAAGTATTGAGTACATATACAGTAAATGAACATACTTTCCAGAAGGCAATACATTTTTTTTTTTTTTATTGGTCTTATGAAGTATTCGAATTTGTTGAGATAGTGAATTGGTGGGTTTTTGTTAAATGTGAGCCAAAATCATCACAATTAAAAGAACCAAAGACTTAAACTACTTCAGATTGTGTGCACTGAATTTATTTAATACTCATGTTTCACAATTTGAGTTGAATTACTGAAATAAATGAACTTTTCCACGACATTCTAATTTATTATTCTTCTTCAAACATAGATTTTTACAAAAAAAAAAAAAAAGAAGCTTTTTTTACTGCCTATTTGTCAACTACCCATATATAAACAAACAGTCTCTTTCTTCCTGTTGTGTCATTTTGCATCATCTGGTGGACTTTTGACAGCTTCAGGGCTTTCGTTAAAATTACAATTTTTTTTATTCCCGCCCACGGAGTTAGATCAGATTGGGATGGTGCCAAAATCAAATGTGCAGTTCTTTTATTCTGTTTTCTCTAGTCACACAGCATTTTAAGTTTCTACTAATCACAACACTAATGTAAACGTAGTGTAGCTACTGAAGAAAGTGGACTCTTTGGGTCAGGAAACAAGCAACCACCTAGCCCTGGAAACCACGCAAAACAGCCCAGAATTCAGTTTACCATGAGCAAGCATAAAAAAGTTGACATTTGCAGAATCACAGAAAGAAAGTGAAAGGACTTCAGAAAAACAAACAAACAAAAAACAATACTTTGATTTCATGGTCTTTAAAAACATGGTACAATGCATACATAATGCAACATGATATATTATGATGATCGCTTTTTAAATAATTTGAATGTTTCCTCTAATTTGAATTAAGAAATAAACTAAAATCAATTTTCTTTTACCAGTATTTGAAAGACAGGGATATTAACAATTTAATAACAAAACAACCTGCAGTAGATATATGCTAAAATATGTATTATGAATAAGTATGAGGGCTGTCTACAAAGTATCCAACCATGTTATATAAAAATAAAGACATTTATTGATGAAAATACAAGAAACATTATTCTCTCTAAAACCCTTTGTTGGAATCACCATCACCTTCCTCATCATTTTCCTGAATCTCACTGATGGTCTAAAATGTCTTCTCCTTCAATGGTGATTTTAGTTTTGGGAAAAGCCAGAAGTCACAGGGTGCCAAATCTGCGCTGTAGTGGGGCTGAGTCACCTGGGTGATTTGATGTTTCACCTAAAAACTCTGCACAAGACATGAAGGAGGGGCGGGCGCATAGTTGCGATCGCCAGTTGCCCATAGCTGCAGCCGTTTTTATTGTGTTGCATCTCTCATCTTGTATTTTTCATATTACATGGCTGGATACTTTCCACACAGCCCTCAAATATACAAACAAATGTGACTCTGAAGCACAAAACCAGTCTTAAGTAGCACGGGTATATTTGTAGCAGTAGCCAAAAATACACTGTATGGGTCAAAATTATCAATTTTTCTTTTATGCCAAAAAACATTGGAATGTTATGTAAATGTATACCGTAATATATTTATATATTTACTACCGTAAATATATCAAAACTTAATTTTTGATTAGTAATATGCACTGCTAAGAATTTCATTTGGACAACTTTAAAGGTGATCTTCTCAATATTTTGATTTTTTTGCACCCTCAGATTCCCGATTTTCAAATAGTTGTATCTCGGCCAAACATTGTCCTATCCTAACAGCTTTCAGATGATGTATAAATCTCTATTTCGAAAACTTGACCCTTATGACTGGTTTTGTGGGTCACATATTTCAAAATCCTCATATTATTGATGCTGCATTACAGATTATAAGTAAGGCTGTAAAATAAGCAACTATATTGTACTTTATGAAGGACTTTCTGAGATATATACACTAAGAATGACTGTGTGTTAATTTGAATCAAAGTCATGTTAGACCAACAATTGCAGCATGAATAGATTACGAGGTTCTTGATTGCAAAATGTTCTGTTCTTCTGAAACAAAGATGACAGGGTTTGCTTCATAGAGAAATCAGATTAAAAACCAAATGCAGCAAATGATGTTTCAAGTAATTAAAAGTTGTTGTATTGCTAACTGATATTTAGCTGATTTTTTTGTGGATGACCTTTTGCATTTAGCAAACAAACAAATTAACTAAAAATGTATCATTAAGAACAATTTTTAATCAAAAAAGCAAATAGCAAGATTTGACCATAAACTTTTCACATTTCCTGTATTTCCTTTAGTTGTTTTATCCAGAGTGACTTATTGTACAAAAAACTTTTAAAAGTCAAATCAAAACTGACAAAAAAGACTAAAGACACACACTCAAAAAAAAAAAAATAAGGATGAACCACTGTCATTTTGTGTTTGATACATGTACTGTGATACTGTAATATTTGAACAGTGACTGAGACATTAGTAATCTTTTTTTTTGCGCAATAATAATTCTATTACAACCAAAAACAGATGGGAATTTCCTCAGAAATCCTGTCACAGACATCTGTGAGGGAACATATAGACACACAAAGCCATTCCCAAGCTCATTGTGTATAAAAATGTCACCCCATTTGTTTCCTGTAAGTGCATTATTATTTATTTCCTTTGCTTGCACCGGTTGAACATCTATAAATATATTTAATACCATTTTGTAGCACTTGGGGCATTATGCTGAGTAAAACACGCAGTATGTGGCTGGAATGTACAAATATTACCTGACACAATCCAAAAACATGTCAATGCTGACACTCAGACAGTTGCAACAGCACAGGACTAATCCGTCTTAAGACCATGCTTAACCTGAAACTGAAAAAAAGTGAAACAAAACAAAAGTCTTAAACCAGTTTCATGCAATCAGTGTAAATCGTTTGCCAAACACGCTGCCCACATTGAGGGTTGCTGGGCGTGTATTTGCTAAAGCATTACGCAGTGAACATTCTTACTATGTCTGATACTGTAACTACAATGTAAATAAGGGTGTTTGTGTGGACAAGTCTGAAAAACATTGACGGTAAGCGAGAGCTTACTAAATAATAACTTTAATCCAATAGTGTTCTGTACTAACTAGGCTACACAGAAAAAAAAAAGTAAAATGACTCCCCATTGAAGAAAAAATTAAAGAAAGAATTTTCTGTTCATTTTATATATATATATATATATATATATATATATAAATTCTCTTTAAATATGTTGTAAATATTTTTGATTAATATTAAATTAATATAAATATTAAAAAATATATATTTTTATATCATTTTAAATTAATATATATATGTATATATAATTTGAGAAAAACTCTTAAATTAAGTTGTAAATCAAGCATTTTTTTTAAGTTGGTCTAAAGTGTCTTTTTTTTTTTTTTGTATTATGGGTTGCCAGATCATTGCAATGCAAAGATCAAAAGTAATAATGATGCTTCCCTTAGAAACCAGCACTAATGAAGGCAGTCAGAGAGTGTACAAATAGTCTGGTTTTTGAGCATAGAATTAAAGCAATTTACGACTGACCTCCGCAGAAAAATGTACAATTTAGATCAGCTACACCCTACTACAGAGAACAACATCCAACGCATTTACATAAGAAAGGGAGAAGAGGGATTGGGGGTGTTTTGTCGGGAGCAGCGGAGACCTTTAATTTACCGGTGTAATACTTACGGGAGAGGCACATTAAAGGTCAGCGTAATGACAGGAGAGACGCTAATAGACTGGCTACGAGAACAGGAATCCACAGATTGGTATGTGTCTGTATCAGGTGAGACTTTGTGGCACTCTGCAGTGTCGACATGCACTGAGTCACCGCACTAATTCACGCTCATAAACGTGCTTTTAAGGAAGCAGCCTCAGGATGTGTTGCTTTAGTTCGATAAAAGCATATCAATCAGCGTTATCTCTGACAAAATCAGTTCTCATCACTTTTTATTTGGCTTTGACTTTCAGGAAGCAATTTATGTGTGATGGTAGAATGTCCGCAGGGATAGTTGAGAGTGACTAGGTGCGCTGAAGAAAGCTGACATTCGTTTAATAACAGGCTCTGACACAATTCCATTGAACTTATACCGAGATGTCAACATGTTAACAAAGGAACAGCTAGCTGGGTTAGACACTTGACGTTGGTCTAGACATGTGAGTCCTCAACACACAGGAACAGCACCTGACAAACAACAACATCCCATGTCCACAGCAGACGTGGGGAAATGTGTGGACAATATCAAAACAGACGAACATGCACATGAGTTTCTGTTCTTTGTGGTAGATGGACATGTGGAACACAACAAACATGTGACCTGAGTGTTTCACAAGCCTCAAATCTCTCATAATGCAGAGATCTGACTGTGATACATCAAAGTAAAAAGCTTTAGAATAATGAATGTTGTGATATAATCACATTAATTGTTGAACCCTAAACAATCAAGCAAATACGTAGGGACAATCAGTGCTTTTATTTTGCTATAAAACCGCTTTATGAAAATATGTGGGTTATTATCAGTAAATAGTGTTATTTATTTATTTATTTATTTTGGAAAGGCACCTTGTTGGAAGGGGCTCTCGCACCCAGACTCACTGCCACCTGGTGGCTCTAGGAAAACAGCAAACATTGGGCAATATACATTTAAAGTGGTAAATATAGGAGGAATATGTCAAAGTCATTTATATGTGCAAACCTCCTGCTGCTGGCGCTATGACTATAACTGAATATTGGCATGTAGATGTCTTCAAGCCAGGACTTTTATCAAACATATGAAGTTCGGCGCAGATTGAACATGGTATGTTTGAGTTAGTGTAAAACATATCACTTCCTGTTGCCAGCAGGTGCCGCTATGACTATGACTGAATATGATCATGGGTATGTGTTCAGGTCAGGAGTCTTATCAAACATGAATTTTGGTGCAGATCAAATTTGGTATTGATCTGATTAATCTCTAGGAGGAGTTTGTTTAAATACAACGTCTAAATATGGCAAAAACCTCACAAAACTTGCAGAGAAAATTCAAAATAACAAATTCCTGTTGGGTTTTGGACCTCATATCGGGGACTTTTTTTATAGGTATTGGTGTGTTACATGTGTCTACCGAATTTCATATATGTATGTGAAACAAAGCTCGAGGGGCACTTCGTTGAAATTTTATAGGTGGCGCTATTGATCAATTTTGACACACACATTTCTGAAACCCAAATCAGTAAATTTTCACAAACTTTTGGTGCATGTGCATTTTCATGAGTTTTTGAGCATGTTTAGGCCATCAAAAATGCAATTCATTTTGAAGAAGAAGAAGAAGAAACAGCAATTCTAGTCCCCGCACCACCAGTGCTCAAGCCGTAATTACATTTTTCATTACATTTAATCGTTTAGTAGACATTTTTGAACAGATAAGGAATATCAATTATACTCAAACCAATGCAGAGGTAGGTAAATAAATAAATAGGGATTATAGTAAATTCCTTTGTTTATGGTTGTGGTTTAGTTAAGTGCTTGCAAAATATGTGTGACTTGCAGACGCTTCTTAAACACTCAGCTGTTCTCAGCCATTCGAATGGAGTTTAGCAGCAGAGAGGAAGTTTTTCCACCAGACAGGAACAGAGAGAGTGAAGGTTTTGGAAGGCGACTTTGTGCTTCATTGTGAAAGAACAATCAGCTGCCACCCATTCAAAACTGTGTGTAGTGTGTAATGCACAAGAACTTAAACACTCTGTTGTGTTTGTGTTTGTTGTTGAATGTTTTGGCCTTTATTTATATAATTATGTAATTAGATTTAATTAGGCCAGGAAGTGAAGCAGGAAAGAGAGGGGGACTGGACTGGCAAGAACCACATTACAGACTCGAACTCGGCCCACAATGCTATCAGTTCCGACTTAAACACTAATTACTGGATATTTGTTTTTCAATGGAAAAATCAGCCAATGTGCATATCACGTATTTACTGTTGACCAATTTTTTATTGGAAACACTTCTCACTTCTCACTATTAAAGGAGAAGTTCACGTCCAGAACAAAAATTTACAGATAATTTACTCACCCCCCGTCATCTAAGAAGTCCATGTCTTTCTTTCTTTAGTCGTGAAGAAATGATGTTTTTTGAGGAAAAGTTAGGATATGTCAAAAAACTCCCATCTCATTTTCTTCTCCAACTTCAAAATCTTTCTGCATCGCTATGTTATAAATAGGCAATATGTTATAAATAGGCATGCTAATAAGCAACTAGCTAACAGTGAGAACTGTTCCCTATACTACAATATATTGGCCTCATCAAGCTAAGTAGTTCAGCTCTGTTTTGGGAAAACATTATACAGCGATCAGTGTTTTGCAGAAAAATATTATTCTTGGATTCTCACTGTAAACGATGTGGTGTGTAAATAATGATATTTAGCCATAGATATCATTCTTAGATCTTGGAGTAATTTGAATGTCATTTTTTTAGTTATAATGTGTGATTTATTACAAGGCACACAGTGGTACTAACAGAATTTACTCGTCTATGTTTTTTAGTCATCAGTTTTCTGACACAAAGGGCTCAGTCTTTGCAAGTTTAGATATCAAGATTAAAACTAATGAGTTTCCAAACAGAGCCACAAATCATTTTGAAGCGAGGAAATAAAAGGAGCATCTCTATTATCGAGAAATCATAGCATTTTAATTTCAATACATGTACAGGTAATTAAGCTTAATATATAAATTATGTGAGAAATCTCTTGGCGTGTACTCTTCAAAGCTCTGAAATGTTAATACGAGTGACCTGCAGATCACATCTTTACGTGAGAATAATACAGGAAATCCTTTGAACAAAATGGAAAGGATCGACGAATCCTCTGACCTCTGATTATACAACCTGAAAGAGAACACACACACACAAACACACACAACCTGAAGCACTACAGCTCTCTCAGCGCCAGACACCAAGAGTTGACGCTCTCATGTGGCGTGTGTGATATCAGACTCATCATCAGTGTCTACAGCGTCTGTGTTTGGCTGTTGCATGAATGAAGTAAGCTGAGGTAAATGATATTTTGTCTCTGTGCGATGTCTTTTGATTGTGGGGTCTTTGATGTGGACGGAAGTGTTTTGGACACAGAAGCCGAGAGGGGGAGAGACGACGTGTGACAACACTGGCAATTTAGACTACAGGTGTGCCCAGCGCACTCGGGAAAGACAGCGACTTCAAAAACACCTCTTCCTCTTAGGATGAAAGAGGGCTTCATTCTAATTGTACAGCAAAGAGAAGACAAAACAAATAAAGGAAAGATAACTTTCTAGTGGCTGTTTTATACAGCTTGTCCCAATAACCACAACAGAGCTTCATAGAAACTACAGCCATGAGCAAAAGACTCTTTGCTTTACCTCTGATGCACATCTTTTTGAAAAAAGATAAGAAATATAAAAAAATAAATACACACAATAATAATCTGTAATCAATGCGTTTTTTTTTAATTATTTTTAAGAAATTGATTTTCTGAAATGATTTGAAAACGTTTCGCTCATAATGTACCACCAAGACATCATCTTTGTTCATCGTTTTATGTTTAGCAAAAGAAACATTAATATTTAATTTTTGATTTACTTGGAAATCTTCTAAAAAGTCATTTTTAGTACCTTACATTACAGTTTATTAATTATATATATCCGCATTTTGTATTTCAACATAATCCCAGCCGCCTGTTTTGGTCGCTACTGGTAAGTGACTCGCAGCTGACAGTTACAGTAGAACCTCTGTCTGGTCATGTCATTAACCACATCTGCTTTCATACTGAGAAATCGCAAAATAAATTCAGTTGTAAGATCAAATAAGGCAGTAATAAAATTAGAGACTGGGCTGTTGCTATATACCAAAAATAATGAGAAAAGTACATCAAACTAAAAACAAATAAAAAGACCGTGGGTTTATAAGGTTACACCACCTACATCAACAGCAGTACCTAATATCTTCACCCAGATGTCAAAACACATATTTGCTTCCTTCATTAATTATATGAATCACTTGGAGAAAACAATGCAAACAGTCAGTTGAGCAAGAGGCCAGACAGATGTGTGTGTGGCATGTGGAAACACTGCCACATGGTTTATGAAATAAATAAACTTGTCCATCTTGTTCTAGTCGTTATTAAGACAAAAATGTTGGACAAGTCTGATTTATATATAATTATGCAGAGGAATAAATTAAAGCACAAATGATCATCATTCATTAGTGGACTTAAATGTTGAAGCCTCTTTGAGAGTTGTGATAATAAATAATAAGAAGAAACTCTGTTGAGTAAAATCTGGTATTATATAACATGGCCTGGATGGTTGACAACCTTCCCAAGGAAAAAAAAAAACTTTTATGGTCACATTTTATTTTGAGGTCCAATCCTCGCTATAACAAACCATTAACTATGACATTTCACTTAATAAGCTACTAATTTGCTGCTTATTAGTAGTTAGGACTAGCAGTAAGGTAGTTGCCAAGTTTATCGGGTAGGATTAGGGATGTAGAATATGGTCGTGCAGAATATGTGCTTTATAAGTGCTAATAAATAGCCAATATGTTATGAATAGGCATGCTAATAAGCAACTGTGTTACCTCTTTCACATAATAAATACACTTACTAGAACAGTTTGTGAAAGTATGCACATAGTATATGTAAACTAAAGTTTAGTATAATAGAGATGTATGAAATTCCCTCTATATATGCTTTTGATCAAATGTATCAAATGTCCTGATAATGTCTGAATGCATGTTTGCTTGATGAACAGATATGAGCAGCTGTTTCAAAATTGCATGTACTTTACTTGTGTTGCATGTCAGGGCAAAACAATGTAAACAATACCAAATATGTTAATTCACTTCTTGCTTTATATCACCCAGAAATTATGCTAAATCAAAACAACACATTAAAACAGATGGCTTTTGTAACTTGCAAAAGACAACAAACTAAGATGAAAGAGCACAAATTAGTGTATCCGTACCATAATATTGAAGTTTTACACGATGTACTGGAAATGACGATAAAGCAAAGCTGTAAAACGAGACGTCCCATCCCCCCCGCAAGTCAACTGACCCTTTATCAGATCCATGATGTCTTTCTGACTCACGGCTTATGGCTGGAAATAGTTTTGGGGAGCGGAACCAAATGGTCCGGTAACATGTTTTGGGACTTTCCAGCTTTCCCCTTTTTTTTCATCCTGGATAGATTGATCCACAAAGGAACAGAGACATGGTAAAACACAACAACTGGAGATAGTGTAATAATACTTTTATAAAAACAGTTTAATGTCAGATATATGTCTTTCTCCATATTGTCTACTGACAAAGATCAATCTCCTAGAGTAAGACTTCAGACGACACTCCCACGGATGCAAACCGGAAGCTCCGATCTGATTGTCTGGTTTACTCTATTTCCGGGAGTCCGAGTGCACATGTTTTGACCAGCCCATCAGGAAGAAAAATCATGTTTACAAGGTGCCATGCTGCTAGATTTCCCTCAAGTTCAATAAAACTAGTACTTTTGGATGAAGAAATTTAGACTCAAATGATCTACAACAAATTTTTTTGATATCCCACTTTGTGGAATTGTTGCGTCATTGATTTCAGATTTACTAAATGCCAAATAAAAAAAACACAAAGACTGTGATTGGTTGTTTTACATGCGTCTCAAACAGTCTCTTATTCTATCTATAGTCCAGAATGAATTACAGTGTAGACCGGATTTTATGTAATCAGACAACCTTTATTGTCTATTGAATTTGTCATGTAATTTACCATGTTGAAGAACAATTGTGTTACGTCAGTCCAAGTCTTTCGTTGTTGCCTGGAGCATTGCACAAGTGGATGTCGTCCAACTTGAGGATTGCACAAGTGGATATCTTCCAATTACTGTCCAATTATCATCTATTACACATGGGTTGTAAAGTTGTGGTTTTCAACCTGCCGCAGCTCATCAAAGATTTACAAATCTTTCAAAAGGTAATCAAGTGATGCGTTATGTAGATCAAGTGACATTGTTAATTTGTCCCTGTGCGTTTGAGCTGTAGGAAAGGAGACGCAGCCCACCGCAGGTCAGGATGACAGGGTTCCTACACTGCTTTCCATTTCCCACATCAGTTAAGAGGCAAGTGTGGTTTTCTCAGAAGCCAAGCAGCCTTTAATCAAGGGTGTTTCTTTCATTTACGTGCCCCACCACCCCACTAATACGCACACAGACTCTCTCAACACTATATTTCCTCTAGATTTCCTTCCCTACCTGTTGCCTTCTCCCTTCCTCCCTCCCAAACCTGGTTCTGGGTGGTCTGGGCTCCTGATTCTTGGCAGTGAGGTTCTGGGGGTAGTTACAGGACTTCCTCCTCTGCCTCTTAGCTTCCTGTGGCATTACGCTTCAAAAGACCTCACAACACCCACACACGAGATGCACACAAGGGATGTTTCTTCCGTCAACGTTTGGGGTTAACCGCTACTCCTCAACGCACCCCGTCCCCTGCGAATCTGTGGGCCGCCACTCCAGCGCTGTACACACAGCGGTCACGGGACGGTCGGTAACCAAACACACATGCAGCCGCTGTGTCTAATGCTAATGTTGTAATTCATTTTTGTCCCTTTCTATTTGTGCTCCTGTTTTAGCTCACACAAGCACTGCAGCAACACGTACAAACTTTGTTGATTGCCAGTGAATGATTACTTACAGCAAAGGAAAATCTCCTCTAGAAAAGAATCTCCTTTTAGAAGAGATCTCAAAAACTGTGCCAAGACACTAAAGCCCGAAATCAGACATCTCATAAATGAACTCACACATTTCTCATCAAATTCTTGCAATTTGCTATTTACGTTTTGAACCTTTTTTACATCTTTGTTTAATGCACTACAGGTCATAAGTGTACAATAATAATCAAAGACCTTTTTTTAGATGTTGTTGAGAGAAGTCTGTAACACTTTAGTATAGGGAACAATTCTCACTATTATCTAGTTACTTAGCATGCCGATTGTTAACATGTTGGCTGTTTATTAGTACTTATAAAGCACCTATTCTGCATGACCTATAATATTCTACATCCCTAATCCTACCCTATAACTGAACTTAACAACTACCTTACTAACTATTAATAAGCAGTAAATTAAGAGTTTATTTAGGCAAAGGCCGTAGTTAATGGCTTGTTAATAGCGAGAACTGGACCTTAAAATAAAGTGTAACCGAAGTCTCTTATGCTCAGCAAGGATGCATGTATTGTGAAATACTAGTACAATTTAAAAGAACCGTTTTCTTTTTTTTGATAATGGCAAAGCTGAATTTTCAGCATCATTACTCCAGTCTTCAGTGCCACATGATCCTTTAGAAATCATTCTAATATGCTGATTTGGTGCTCAACGATAATTTATTATTATTATCCATGTTGAAAACATCTTTTCCTGCTTAATATTAAAACATTTTGAACTTAACAAATCTTTGTAGTGACCGTAATACACTACAGTTCAAATCTTCAGGGTAAGATAAGAAAGAAAGAAAGAAACATACATACAGTAAATACATACATAAGCAAGGATATATTTAATTAATAAAAGTAAAGACATTTATGACATTAAAAAAAAAGTCTTAAATTCTGTTTTCTTGAATTTTCTATTATCCTGAATACTGAAAATAAAAATAAAAAAATATTAAGCTGCAAGGACAGTTTTCAATTACAATTCTGTTTGATAATGATAACTCACTTATTATTAATTTATTTCTAATTAATAACTGAGCAACAATAATAATTGTGACCCTGGACCACAAAACCAGTCATAAGTAGCATTGGTATATTTGTAACAATAGCCAAAAATACATTCTATGGGTCAAAATGATGAATTTTTCTTTTATGCCAGAAATCATTAGGATATTTAGGTAAAAATCATGTTCCATTAAGATATTTTGTAAATTTCCTACCATACATATATGAAAACTTAATTTTTGTTTATTATTATGCATTGCTAAAAACTTAATCTGGACAATGTTAAAGGTGATTTTCTCAATATTTTAAATTTGCACCCTCAGATTCCAGATTTTCAAATAGTTGTATCTCGAAAAATATTATCCTATCCTAACAAACCATACATCAATGGAAAGCTTATTTGTTCAGCTTTCAGGTGATGTATAAATCTCAATTTCAAAAATTGGACCCTTATGTCTGGTTTTGTGGTCCAGGGTCACGACTGATAATAACTGAGCAGCAAATTAGCATATCAGAATGGCTTCTGAAGGATAATGTGACACTGTAGACCGAGCAATGGCTGCTGAAAATTCAGCTTTGCCATCAGAGAAATAAATTACATTTTAAAGTATATTCAGATCGAAAAGAGTTTGTTTGTTTTCTAATAATATTTCACAATGTTTTTAACTGCATTTTTTTAATTAAAAAATGCAGTCTTGGTGTGACATAAGCAACATTAAAAAAAGTAAATAAATAAATCTTAATGGTTTCAAACTTTTGACCATTAGTGTGTATCCTGAGTGTTTTTGAAGAAAAATTGGAGACAAAGTTGATACCTCTGCTAAATTCTCTCAAGCTACTGTATGAAAAAAAAAAATCTGAATTGTGCATTTGGTACAGTGTTAAACTAGCTTTATTTCCCATCTGCATTAAACACATGGGAGCTAATGTGCACTGGAACATAAAAGACATTTTCAACGTCCCGAGTTATGGGTTTGTGTCAATATGATGTCTCTGTGGCAGTATGATGCATCACATGTGAGTTCTGCCTGGAAAATGACGAGTTTTTGGGGTTTCCAAGATCTGTATGAGGATGTCTTGCTGCCTTTGATAGATTTTTAATAAATGGTAAAACATAGTGATCAAAATAATATTACTTTTTTTAAACAGATTTTTCACCTGTTGTTGTAAAGCATCTGCTAGCAGACTGTTAGATGCAACTCACTGAGTCACTTTTCTAAGAAAAAACTTCTGCTTTTCTGCAAGCTGAGGGAAGGACTGAGGGGCTTGTGGGAAAAATAATATAAAGACAAGCTATTTGCGGACCTGAAGTGATTGTGATGTCATAAGTCATAAGTGTAGTTCCTTCTTTTCACACGCACAGACTCTTAGTTAAAGTGTCTACACAGTAATCACACCCCTATAGAGGCACCTTACTTGGAGTGTGTAAATGGGTTTGACGCAAGAAATTCCCCTTAATTGCTTCATAAGTCCACATTACAAAGAATGCTCACCGTTGCATTGCTATGCCAGGATGTCTTTATACAGTCTATCGCAGAATTCAAGCCTGAAAACACTCAGAGTAAACCCCACAATCATTATACAAGTTTAAATAAAATGTGAAGTGAAAGTGTGAGAAAGTGAATTTTGAGATTTGTCCAGGCATCACTCTGCAGAAAAGTAATTGCGTTGTGGTCTGATTTGAGGAAGCGAGAGTCATTGTTTGTCATTGGAGATTTGACAAGGAAATGTTTTTTGCTGAAATCAGATGTTTTGAGATGAATTAGGTCGTAGATTTCCCATCATAGACATCTGTTTGTCTGTGTAAGTATCTTCGCTTGTACAGGAGGCATATGTTTTACAAAACTCTGTAACACATCGTTATTAAATTCATATACTGTACATAGATGACAGTGATTTTGCAAAGTAGGAAATATTTTGTTGGTCCAGGATCAACATTTTTGTCAAACAAACAATTGCCTAACCCCAATGATAGCTGAAACAAATTCAAACCTTCCAGCCCCACACTGCAAAATATGATTATGGTAATTAGTATTTTGCTCATGTTTTTCAGTACAATTACATCGATAAAACAAGATAAATGATAAATACACATTGTTATATAGAAATAAACTCCCCATAGGTCCGCTGTCTTACTCAAAATTTATGTTGATTTCAATTGGTCAATTAGATTTTTTGTTTGTTTGTTTGTTTGTTAGTTTGTTTTCCAAGAAATGAATGCTTATATCCAGCAATGACACATTAAAATGATCAAATGTGAGAATAAATACTTTATGTTGTTGCAAAAACACAAAAAGCAGTTTAAAAAACTGTTACAGTCTTTGTTTCAGCATTTATAATAATAAGAATAAAAGTTTCTTGTGCAGTAAATCAGTCGATTAAAGTGATTAATGTGACACTAAAGGCCAGAGTACTGATGCCGAAAATTTGGCTTTGCATCACAAAAATAAATTACATTTTAGGATATATTCAAATGAAAAACGTTATTTCAAATGATATTTTTATTGCTGTTTTATTGTATAAAACACATGCATCTGCGGTGAGCTTGGGAGACTTCTTTCAAAAACATTTTTAAAAAACTTCACTGACCTTAACCTTTATATACATGTACTTACAGTACATGCACTTAATAGACATTGAATAGTGAAGCGACCTTTCACTGAGTTGAAAGGCAGATGCTCAGTCTTGCATAGTAGGTTTTGCATATAAATGCAGCTGTTTGGAGTCTAAGCCCATATAAAAGGTGTTTATTGTGTTTCAGATGGTTTTGAGAATGGCAAACTTGGCTTTACTTTGAAGACGCATATGAAGACTTTCTTCAGGCAGTGTGATAGAGAGGGCGAGCAACCAATAGATGAGAAGCCTTTGTATGAGTCTGGTTTGAGCATGTTTTATGTAAATTACTTACGGGCACACACTGCCTCATTGAGAATAATCCGGATTCAGCAACATTACAAACAGTTAGTAACATATATTGTGTGTGAATATTGCTCATCAAACCATGTTTTTTTCCACTGCTGTAGGGTTTAGGTTCTGTGGTCTCGTCACCAGGTTTTGCATCATATGTGTTTGCCCTGTCATTAATGACTAAACGCATGTCTGAATCATTCAGGTGCTGATTCAGTCCTGTGCTGATTTTTGCTGGAGTTTTTGAGGCTGCTATTTAGCAACTACCCTGTGAGGTCTCTGACGTTGTTGATGAATATGCAGAATTAATGTGATCTGTCTATAGAAGGCAACAGAAATGTTTCTGAAGGCAGTTTTTGCAGATGGTGATTGGTATTGGGAAATCTCTGAAAGTTGGTTGATTAGCTGTTGCCCAACACACCAGCAGCACACAAGGGAACTGAGAGATTGAGGTTACTGTCCACCAGAAGCCCTTACACAAACTCAAAACATACTGACATTCATCTGATCTCACAACACACAGCCAGACATTATTTTCACAAACTCATGTGTGTTCTTGCAACATCCCAGATTCGCAGAGATCTTGGAATTATGTTCCCGTAAAATGCACCATGCACTTCATTGTTAAGTCATTGTTAAGTCATTTTAAATTCTGAGCCTTTTACATACTGTACAGTAGATCTAATATAATATATAGACGTATGTCTGCACTTTAAATAGTGGTCACCTACAATTGCTGACTTGAATATCTATTTTTACCTGATTTAACCCACACAAATGAGTTTTGTTGGTATAAATTATTGATTTGTTTTGAATCAATGATGTTAAATAATATATTTGACTTGGGGAAAAAATATTTACATATATTGTTAGGTTCCTATTATGTTTTTTTTTCAATGCATGTATGAACGAATGGCCAACCTGACACTTTTGAAATTAAATATAGTTTGATGGGTGCAAAATATCCACAAGTTTCCAGGGGGCGCTACTGTAAAAAAGAACGTTGGTACAACTTCCGGTGAGGCATCGGACGTAGTATGCCAATGGCATTTTGTGTGCTAATTAGCGAAGAGGCTAACTGTTTTTTCATTGTTTACTTTGTAAAGTTGTCACTACAGTACAGGGACAACATATGCTGTTCGAATTTGTGTTCCTACATCATTAACAATTTTGGATTACTAAATCTTGAATGACTGTCAACTAGTAAAAAAACATTTGAACCGAGACATCAGAGCTTGTTAAAGGGCATGCCATTCGAGGCTTGTTAACGTAGAAATCACTTTCGTAGAAGCCTCATTTTCTGTCCAGTCATGTGCGCAATTCACTTTGCGTAATGTAATGTTCGACGCCCAGATTTTACTTTGCCAGTATATTTTCATTGGGACTTATTTAATAATTACATTTTTAAATACCCAGTAATACAAGTAATATGCAGAATACAAATTATTTCAGGAAAATTATATATTTGTTATACTTAATTAATATATGTGTACACTATTCTTCTATTACATCATATTGATAATCGTACTGGCATTTAATGGCACTGTTTAATGGATAAATTAATTTATCAGCGTCAGAAATTCAACAAACAAACTCACTCACAGTTAGGCTTTCATTTGTGCATATAACAAGTCGATCTATGGAAATTGTGGTGAATGCTTCTTCCGATGGAGCTTCACAGGCTGCTTTATTTTTTTAGTAACCACCAGATCGCGCTGTTTTCGAAACTCTCGAAGCTTTGAATCTTTTCCTGAAACAGTCAGAGGAAAGTCTCAGTGCTTCACGAGGTTTAATTTGCCCGTCACTCCTGTCAACTGTTGAATGAATGAGTCACATCCTGCTTGTTTACTTTGAAGCGGAAGATGCTCCTACTTTTGACATAAGGCCTCATGGGGCATAGGAAACGTGTGAATATTTTATTAGGGGTTCAAGCGTGTAGCGCTGAAACCATACTGTAATTGTTAAAATGGCCAAGGACCAACAATCTCCACATAAACCTGATCGGGCAGACCAAACCATAAATCATAGTGACTTGAAACTTGGAGGGCTGGTAGTACTCACACTGTCTACAAAGTCACCAAGGCTCAGCCCAATCAGCCTGACGGGGGCGCTACAGCGATCAAAAGTACAGAATCATTTATAACTCCTAAACCGTTAATCGCAAGCTAAAGTGTCTTATGTCATTGGAATCCTTGGCTCATGCCGGACAAAACACACATTTCTGCGAAATTTTCATGTGTTTTGAATTTTTTAAAACCCTACTTTTGTGAACTAGTCCTATGTTTTTTACCCGATCGGAACCAAACCAGTGCAGGAAGATTCTCTGTAAGGTGAATATCATTAATTATACAACATATAACAATTATATAATTATATAACTTTAGACTCTCTGTCACAAAGGAACGCCAAAACGTTTGAAAGGGGCAGGTCCACCTTCACTAAAACGGGTATAACTTTTGAACGGAATGAGATATCTTCGCCAAACTCAACGCCTATGTAAGAGCTAAATCTGAGGTCACGTGAAAAAAGTCGCAGAGCTTGGCCACTTGGTGGTGCTGCAAGAGGGAAAAAATATAAAAATGGTCATAACTACGCACCCGTTTGTCCCATCGACATGAAAATCTGTACGCATGGTCTTGGTCCGAAGTTCCACAAGTGTCTATAAGGACATCTCATGGAATGGTAAATACATGGCAGCCATAGGCGATGAAATTGGAGCACCTATTAGACAAGGTTAACAGAAGTTGATTGGAACAGAATGTGGGCCTGTTTGGCTCACGGCTCTTAAAGGGGTCATCGGATGCAAAGTTCACTTTTACATGTTGTTTGAACATAAATGTGTGTTGGCAGTGTGTGTACACAAACCAAGTGGTTTTTATTTAATCTGTAAAAATAATTTCCCCCTTTTCAAAATAAGCCATTCTCAGCATCTTGTCTGTGACATCACACCGACAGAGGCCGCTCCCATGATAGTTGATTGACACGGCCGTCTTACCTTAGACCCACCCTGATGAGCTGTAACAGTCCGATTGCCATTGTTTCGATGCTGGAACAGTGACACAGTTTTTCACACATATGCACGATATTCGTATCATATGATAGAATTTCTCATTCCGAACAACTTTGCCTCTGGAACCACTGCTGTCAATCAAACCGTTTGTTAAGTGTTTGAGAAAATATAGAAAACCTACTTTTGTGAACTAGTCCTAGGTTTTTCGCTCAATCTGGGAAAAAAACACTGCAGTGCAATTCGCTGGACTCTCTAGGTAATTCTCAAAAAAAAAAAAAAAAAAAAAAAAGAAATGTACCCTTTTGGCAAGCTAAAACGAGGTCATTTAGAAAAGCAGCCTATCCAAATATACCCAAAAGCCTATAAAGCCTAAACCAAACCTAGTGAGCACATGCGACAGGTGATTTTAAACAAGCATGCAAAGTTTTAGGGAGATTGGACCATAGCTGGTGCTATAACACCCATTAGCATTAAAAAGCATAATTTGTCTATGGTTAATGACCTGAATTTGCTTTTTTATATGTACTTATTTGCGCTTGAACCCTGGTAATCGATGTTTGCAGCTATATTTAATACTTTTTCAGTCTTTATTTTGCATAGCCTATTTATTTTAATACAGTTATATCTCATTTTTAAAAGTGATAAAGTATGTATGATACCTTACATTAAAATTTAGATTAAATGTGACCAAATGCAGCAACATAATGAATGCTATTGTGCATGGAAGTGGGAGGGTTTTTTTATTTTAATGTATTTTATTTTATTAATTTTTTTTTTTTTATTTTATTGAAATGTATAAGTGTGTACTGGTATTCACTACATTATGGGGACCAAATGTCCCCACAAGTAAAGTAGTACTACTAAATGTTGACCTTGTGGGGAGATTTTTTGGTCCCCCTGTGGAAACAAGCTTATAAATAATACAGAATGTTTCCTGTGAGGGGCAGGTTTAGGGGTAAGGTTATAGTAAAAGGATAGAAAATACACTTTGTACAGTATAAAAAACATTACGCCAATGAAATGTCCCCGTAAAACATGCAACCCGACCTCACTCATACAAATTTGTATGATTTTTGCTAAATCATACGTATTCTACAAGTTTCCTAATTTGTATGAATTTGCACGAATGACCTACCCCTAACCCTGCTCCTAAACCTACCTGTCACTGGGGTCTAGACAAATCATATAAAATTGTACGAGTAAGGGCATATGAATTCATACGAATTTGCCACATCGTAAAATACGTACGAAATGGTCGTGAGATAGCGTTGAAACATGGAAAACCAACATATGTTATTATTGTTAACATTCTAAACGTTTTTTATTACTTAAAATAAACATTTGCTCAAATAAAATAAAATAATGTCAATGTACTTCAGCTATTTGCCAACATTTCTCATTTTCATTTAGTTCAAGTACTAAAATAACCAAAAAACTAACCAGAACTAAACCTATATAGAAAAAGGAAAAAGAAATCTAATAAAAATGACAAAATAAACAACAAAATGACTAAAAATGTAACTAAAAATAAAATGAAAACAGAAAATAGTGTGCGACATGTGGCCAAGTACGATGTTCCATACACACACACACGGAGCAGTAGGCAGCCTTTTTTTTTTTTTTTTTTGCTTCAGCGCCCAGGGAGTTGGGTGTTCGGTACCTTGCTCAAGGGTCTCACCTCAGTTGTGCCATAGAAGGTGGAAGAGAGCACTGAACATTCACTCCCCCCACCTACAATCCCCCCGCCGGTACTGAGACTTGAACCCATGACCTTTGCCCCTTTAATAAATAAATAAATAAATAAAAGCTAACTCTAAATATTATCGAAACTATAATAGTATATAAAAACTCTGTGTATCCACCCATTTTCCTTGAGCTCTTTAATTATACACACACCACTGGCTGGTGGTGCTGCAGGGCTCCTGTGTTTGTGTTATCTGCGCTATAGTGAGAGCTGCTGGGATGGTGTCTCCATTCACTGTTTAGTTTTTCTCCACCAAGTTCGCTGATTCAATTAGACTAGTGTTACTGCAAAAAAGAGGAAAAGATAACAGTTATAGAGTTACTCGTTGAGTTTAAATTTCCTTTATTAGTTTCTCAGCTCTAATTAAGCTTTGAGTCCTAAAGATGGCCAGTGAAACAGATATGGATGTCTAATAAGCTTACACTGTCTCCCTCTCAGTTTACAAGCCTCTTTTTCAATGAAGATCTGCCCTCGGTGTCAGCTGAGAAGACGACACAATACGGACGAATATGGCAGCGTTCCAGTGAAACCCTCTTCAGAAATCTTTCCACTCACTTTCCTCCTAAACTACTCGAGATTACACTGTAAAAAAAAAAAAAAAAAAAATCTTATTCAGCATTTTTGTCTCATTTTTCTTCTTTTAAGCATAAACATAATAAATTTCCTTACACTTATGTTTAAAAAAAAATCCCAATGGGGTTACAAAAATATTGCAATAGAGCTCTAAAGCAGCATCTTAAGTTTTGCTTCTCAAATAAATTTAGACCGTTTTAATGTAAAACAAGATCAAAATATCCATTAAAGTATGTTTGCAATGAATAAAGTTCACTTGAGGGATGTAATGGGCTTCAAATATCTACAAACACAGTCTATCTGCTTGATATTTGCTCTGTGATGGTGACAGAACATTTGCTCTGTGACTCTTACCTACAGTGTGTGTAACTAAATATGTCCGTTCTAGCAGCCAGCACCTCACACCATCACACGTACCTCCCATAAAAAATTAAAGGTTCTCACTTACACATAATGATGCAAATCGCTTTCTCATCAATAAATAGCCAAGATGAAAGGAGAGAGCAAGAGTGAGAAAGAGAGAGAGACGTAGAGATAAAGGTGGCCTATATCATTTAGATATAAATTCATTCAGCTTTCATACTGTATCATTCTAAAAGAGTATGGCTATGCTATGAATAGAATAATAAGAGTTTTTATGCTATTCCAAACATAGCCTACAAGTACTGTATTTAGTCAAACTATGTGTACTTATGGGAGGGAGCTGAAACTATAGGCAAATATTTGAGAAACAATTATGAAAGTATCTTTTACCAAGCCCTCCACCTCTACTTTTGAATAAATCTCAGAGATATGAATAAAGACCTCTGATAAATATAGGTACCTGCAACCTTGCGTAAAAGCAAGCCATAAAAAGACACTTAGTGGGACTCAGTGGGATGGGTTTGCAACGTGGTCATATAAAATAAGAAAGAAAAAAAGGACATGTCAAATTGGTCATAAATACAGTAAAGAAATTTCTGGTTTTAAAAAATCCGGTCCCACTTTATATTAGGTGGCCTTAACTACTATATACTTACATTTAAATTAATCATTTGGTACAATGCACTTATTGTGTACGTACATGTTTTTACATTGTACTTATATTTTTAAAAATACCTATATGTAATTACATCTGTAATTAATTTCTGTAACTACATTTATATAACTGTTGACCCATTCCTTACACCTTAACCCACCCTTAAACCTACCCATACCACCAAACCTGTCCCTAACCTTACCCGTATCCCACCTCAATAGAAGCAAAGTGTTTTGCAATACAATATGACAACAATAAGTACATAAGGCCACCTAATATAAAGTGCGACCAAAAATTCTGTCATCAAGATTTCCACAGAAATATTACACAGCACAACTGTTTTCAACTTTAATAATAGTAAAAAAAAAAAAAAAAAAAAAAAATTGCACAAAATTAACATATTAGAATGATTTCTGAAGAATCACTTGATGCTGTAGACCAGGGATGGGCAACTTCGGTCCTGGAGGGCCAAGTTTAGCTCCAACCTTAATTAAACACACCTGAATAAACTTATCAATGTCTTCTAGATCACTAGAAAGCTACAGGCAGATATATTTGATTAGATCTGGAGCTAAACTCTGCAGAACAGTGCAGAAAGTTGCCCATCCCTGGTGTAGATTGTAGTAATGATGCTGAAATTGCAGCTTTGTATCACAGGAACAAATTACATTTTGAAATATATTCAGATAGAAAACTGTTATTTTAAACTGTAATAATATTTCAAAATACTACCTTTATTTATAAAGCGCTTTTTACAATACAGATTGTGTCAAAGCAGCTTTACAGTATTAAATGGGAAAACAGTGTGTTGATAATGCAAGAGGACAGTACATCATTGATTCAGTGATATCATTGTCCATTGGGGTGCCAGTTCTTCTCTGGCCTGATGAATTTATTCCAGGCGTCAGCACAAGTCAAGTTAAGCAAATTAATGGGGATTTGTCTCTGTGGCTCATCTAGTTGACATGGTCTCCGCTGACAATCAAGGCTGTCGAGGTCATCTCTAGGTGCTGATCCACCATCTGAACTGGATACAGACTGGATCAAGGTGGCTACGGTGACCTCAGAATAAGAACGAAACAGACTAATGCTAGCGTAGATACCATTCTTCTTACGATGTAATAAGTACATTGGGTGTTATGGGAAGTGTTTCCAGTTCCGGTTGACCTAATTAATGCAGCCTAACAATCCTTTAATGGATTTGAATTATAGAAACGTGATAGTGTGTTATGCATATGTCAGATGGGTCTTTAATCTAGATTTAAACTGACAGAGTCTGCCTTCGGAACAACACTAGGTAGATTGGTCCAGAGTTTAGGAAATAAGAAAAGGATCTGCCGCCTAGAGTTAATTTTGATATGCTAGGTATTATAAAATGCTAAAATGAGTTTTGAGAATGCAGGAGACGTGAAGGACTATAATACAATGAGAGCTTGTTTAAGTACTGAGGTGCTAAACCATTCAGGGCTAACCGGTCTAATGTTGTTATTCTTCCTGGTTCTAGTAAGTACTTTAGCTGCTGCATTTTAAATATTAGTATTTTTACTGTAAGGAAATAAATGCAGCCTTGTTGAGTGTAAGCAGTGGTCCCAATTTGTATTATATTTTAATATAATATATTACTTATATTTTAATTAATAATTTGGTACAATGCACTTTTTGTGTACATACATGTTTTTACACTGCACTTACATTTTACAAAATGCATTCCTGCTTGTAATTACGTCCGTAATTACTTTCTGTAAGTACTTTTAGAATTGCACTCTTGACCCATCCCTTACACCATAACCTACCGTTAAATCTACCCATATCACCTAACCTGTCCCTAACCTTACCCGTATCCCACATTAATATTAGCAAAAGTGTTTTGCAATACAATATAAACACAATAAGCACATTGTACTTATTTTTTTAATGTAAGTAGTTAATTCCACCTGCTGACCCTAAACTTGTGAATGGTAGTGTACTTAGACAACTTTCTTCCAAGACTGTTCCAGGAAGATTACACTCATAATCTCATGATGTACCTCATTCATGATGACCAACGTTCCAAGTTCTGTCACTGATCTTACACTTTGTTTTAAAAGACATTTAATTTGTAGTAGTATTATCATTTTGATGCCACTGAGACAATGAGAACAAAACTTGAACTGAATTGAACTAGATAATGACACTATTGTCTTCTCTTTTATAGCTGAATTTAATTTGTTCATAATTGATGAATTTTGCATTGATGAACATTGACACTGTTATTGACTTGAGCTGCTTTATTCAGTAGAGCTGCTAACAACTAAATTGAACTTGTTTTCTAATGAACAAGCTATATGCAGTAATTAAACTGAACAGAATCAGCACTGAACTGACTGGAGCTGAATAATGACACTATTGTCTGGCTACATTTCCTTTACAGCAGAATTTGGATTTGCTTCACTGATTTTGTTACTCTACTGTTAAATACTGTGAAGATGCTTTGAAACAATCTGTATTGTATAAAGCTCTATAAAAAATAAAGGTGAATTGACTTGGCAGAAGTTAGTCATATAATTAGGCACATGCCTAGCTCATGGTTCTTGGCCATGGCTCATGGCAAAAAATCTAAGCACTGTAAAAAACTGTAAAAAGTGTGCAGCCCTGATGTACTGATAGTTTGAGCAACTTTACAGAACATCCATACACCACAATGTGCATATCTATAGCTTGTGGCACACTCATTTTCCATTTAGTCTTGTTTGCGTCCTATCTCTCCTTCCTTTCTTCTAACTTTGTCTGCGGCTTGGACTATGAGTAACGGCTCACTGGCCGTCTGAAAGTTAGTCACCTCCACGACACCACTTCCTCTCGCTGCAGAAAAAGGGAAGCCTTTTCTTCCTCTGCCTCGGCTTCTCCTTTTGCTGCAGTCTAGACCCCAATAAACAATGCCTTCTCCAGAAATTCTTTAATATGGGAGCAGCAGATCAAAGAGCGTAGTGTAACATGAGTCCACGGACAGCGGGTAAACAGGCACGCGCGTTCAATGCCGCTCTTTATGCTGGAGGAGAGAGAGAAGGCATGACTGGGAGGAAGACTTCAAAGTGACACGCCTCTGTCTTCACTGGCCCATTAAAAGCCAGTCGGGGGAAGGGGGGTGCTTGATTTCACATGAGATGTGTAAGGTGCCGTCACAAAGATGCTTTTTAGCATATGCAGTGGGAATAGTGAGAGTCTGTGGGAGGGAGAGAGCGTGGGCCTGTGTTATTGCTGATGGTGCTGTTACATTTCGGGAATGCTGCAAAGATCATTCATAAAGGAAATGTGGTGAGCGAGAGAGAAGAGAACCATCTGAGAAATAGAAAGAGAGAGAGATTAGGATGGAAAACCCCTAAATTACCCAGTCACAATAGGATGTTCAACCACGCGATAAATTAGGAGTGCGTTTCCCTTACGACATCGCAACTCACTGCGTAAACACCGTATAGTACGGTGCATCGTTGGAAAAATATATAATAACTAGCTAGTCAAAACAATTTCGTGAAAACATAGTAACATTCTGTCGTAATTACTGAAAAATCCTGTGTCAATGGGTATGGATGTATACTGACCTAATTTTCTCAAATCACGTGTGTTTTCTATCACCGGTCACACTTTACAGCAGTTTGGGGACCAATTCTCACTATTAACTAACTATTAACTGCAACTTTTGCCTCAGTAAACTCCTAATTTGCTGCTTATTAATTAGTTAGCAAGGTAGTTGTTAAGGCAAGGTATGGAGTAGGATTAAGGGATCTAAAAATGGTCTTGCAGAATAAGACATTATTATGTGCTTTATACATACTAATTAACAGCCAACATGCTAGTGAAATGCATGCTAATAAGCAACTAGTTAATCGTGAGAACTGGTCTCTAAATTAAAGTGTTACCCTGTCAGCTATCTTTAACCAGAACTTGTAATGCCAAATGTGCAAATAAATCCCTCTTTTGACCTAGTTGCTCAAATGGGTCTTCAAACAGTTCGCACAGACATTGAATGCACATGCACAAAATAGTAATGGGATATTTTTTAAGACAGAAAACAAAAAATGCACTGGATAAGAGGCACATGAACAGTGCCTTGTAGAAGTATTCATACCCCTTCATTTTGTCACATTTTTATGTTGCTGTCTTATGTTAAACAGCTTTAAACTATTTTTTCCCACACCAATCTACACTCCGTACACCATAATGGCAAAGCAAAAGAGCTCAGAATCAGGACTGCATCAAGCCACACATCTGTGGAAGAGTTCAGAAAAAATTCTGCTGCATTGAAGGTTCACAGAAGCATGTAGTCTCCATTACCCTAATGAAAGAGGTTTGAAACAACCAGGACTCTTCCTAGAGCTGGCCTCCTGGCCAAACTGAGCAACTGATGGAGAAAGGCTTTTGGTTAGAGTGGTGACCAAGAACCTGAAAGTCACTCTAGCTGAGCACCATGATCATATGTGGAGATAGGAGAAACCTACAAAAAGACAAATATCACTGCAACGCTCCACGGATCTGGCGGTGTGGCAAGACTTAGTCTTCTCCTCAGTGAAGACACATGAAAACACACTTGGAATTTGCAAAACAGCACTTAAAGGACGCTCAGACTTTGAGAAATAAGATTCTCTGGTCTGAAGAACCTCAATTCCAAGCATCATGTTTGAAGGAATTCAGGCACTGCTCATCACCTTCAGAGTAGCATCCCTCTAGTAAAGTGTGGTGGTAGCAGCCAGAGTAGAAGAAAAGCTCAGTGCACCAAAATATAGAGATAGCCTTAATGAAAACCCATTCCAGAGCATTCAGAAACTCAGACTTTGCAGAAGGTTCACTTTCCAACAGGACAATGAGCCTAAGCACACAGCAAGAGTGTCTTATAGACAACTCTGTGAATGTCCTTGAATGGCTCAGCCTGGGTTTGAACCCAATCAAACATTTCTGGAGGAACCTGAAAATGTGCATTTGCCCCCATCCAAGCTGATATAGCTTGAGAGGTGAAGAGATGAGGAGAAGAATGGCAGATAATTGCCAGATGCTGATGTGCAAAGGTTCTGAGTTCTGAGTTTGGGGCATGAACACTTATGCAATGTTCTTATTTCAGGTTTTTTATTTTTAATAAATTTACAAAGTTGTGACAATTTTGTTTTTGCTTTGTCATTATAGTGTATAGAATGCAGATTTATGTGGGAAAAAAGTAATTTAAAGCAGTTTAACTTAAGGCAGCAACATAACAAAATGTGAAAAAAAATGAAGGGGTATGAATAATTTTGCAAAGCACTGTAACTACAAGCCACTGTTTGAAACAAGACATTACTTTTGTTTGTCATCTTTCATCTTTCTTGCCAACCGTGAAACAGCTCTTTATTGTGTGTGCAACTTGTAAACATTTGTGTGCTGAAGGTATTAAAAAAGTATCAAATTATGGGCATACTTTTTTGGGAATGGGTCTGTGCCAAGTGCTGATGAAATGCTAGAAACACTCCTGGTTTCAGCCACACAAGTAGAAATTCCACTCAAAATTCTGATTCTGAGATATATATTGAGACCAAAAAGGCTTGGGAGTGAACTCTTTTGACTCTGGTGGGAAAGCAACTACCAAGCAGTGGCCTAGCGACCATCCAGAACACCTTAGCAGCTGCACAGCAATGGGCTAAAAGCAATCCTGAACACTACAGAAACCAGAGAGCTGTCTTCATTCATCTCAGCAGTAGGTCTTAGACTGCCGCGTGACACCCTCAGAACCTGCAATATGCTTTCTGCCATCTTTGCTCATGAGCACATTTGTTTTGAGCCAATCACCTGAGCTATAAATGCCACAAGAATGCACACTGTCCCAAGTCCTTCACTAGCAGCTACGCCTTTGATGTATGAGCTGCCATCAAAGACAGCAGGAGAAAATATCCATTTCACACTTTTAATAGCCCTCCGTATTTAAAGGAAAAGTCTACTTCCAGAACAAAAAATTACAGATAATGTACTCACCTCCTTGTCATCCAAGATGTTCATGTCTTTCTTTCTTCGGACGTAAAGGAATTATGTTTTTTGAGGGAAACCTATTATACTAAACACCTATTATCATAAAATATTCTTCTTATAAAATGTTTCTTCAGAGTGCACATTTTTGAATGCACATCAGCATGGGCATTGCTGTGCTTAAGCCCTGAACATTTTTACTATATCCAGCAAATATTTTATTTAATTAATATTATTTATATAAAATTTAGATTTTGCAACAGGTTTTTTCAGGGATTCGCCATGGTGACCAACGGAAAGCTGCTTGGTTTTGAAGTGACTTCTCTGTGAGCTGTGATTTATGCATTGCTTTTCTACTGACAATAGACAATGGCTCTTTTTTTCTCCACACCTTTATTTAGTGTACACCAGACTACAAAAAGCCTGAAGGGATAGACGTCTTGTGTTTTGAAGTTTGGCTGAAGCAAATTTGGGACCTTCGTTTGACATGTAACGCAACTGCGCTTGCGGTGACCCATTCCCTTCTCTCCGCCCAATGCTTGTCCTGTCTGTCAGCGCTCTACTGTCCTATCCTAACAAAGGGATAAGAGCCCATAAATGTAACTTATACTACATATACATAATGAAAATACCCTGCTATTGTATACTAAACTGGTACTAAATTGGAAACTAATTTTTACTGAATGCACTTTAATTGTGTGGAATTAGTGCTGAAGTCCAATTAAAAATATACTTAAGTATATTTGATTGTGATAAAGTGCAACTATTGCAAGTATACTTGATAATATTTTGCATTTAAAGACTGATATTATTTAAAGATCATACAATCCTCATCAATAGTGACATTAAAACATATTTTAGGCTTAATATTAAGAAATGTGCATTGTGCACAAATAGTACTCCAAATAAAGTTTAATTACAATGTTTAGCCATCCGAAGTTCCCCTTGGTAGTGTTATGAAAACCTCTAGTGGGCCCCAATGCCCTGGTTGAGAACCGCTGATCTGTACAATAGATCAGTGGTCTCCAAACTCAGCCCTGGAGGACTGGTGTCCTGTAGAGTTTAGCTCCAACCCTAACTGAACGCGCCTGAACCAGCTAATAAAGGTCTTATTAGGGATGCTAGAAACTTCCAGGCAGGTGTGTTGAGGCAAGTTGGTGCTAAACTCTAGAGGACACCGGTCCTCCAGGACCTAGTTTGGAGACAGTGTATTCAAAATATTTATAACATTTATTCAAAAGATGGCTCTATATGCATCCACAGAGTTCTTTTCTAGGCCTGAATAACCACTGACTTTAGCCTCCAGAATTATGTAGTTATGGCATCTACCAGCAGGGGCCCTGTGCCCATACTGATCAGCCATACCTTGGCCAAATCCCAACTTTAAGTCGGCATCCCTGTGCCCTGCTTTGTGGGAACTTTGGAGAAAGCAGAGCAACTGTGTTTTTATAATTTGACCATTTGGATCACACTTGGTGAAATTTTCTCTTTATTTGGAATTTTGGAATTTGGATTGGAATAAAAATCATGCTGCACTTTTTTTCCTCAGTGCTGAAAAGTGTTTAATTTTTGGAGAGAAATAGCACAGACACCGAACAAGGATGAAACTTTCTAATGATAGAAGTACAATGGACTATCCAATTGTTTAACAACATAGTGCTTGTTCAGCTGATAAAACGTTTTTCATAAAATTTTTAAAAGTTAAATTAAGAAAATTAAATGATTTAAGATTTTTATATAGTGCCTGCCACTGTAAAGATTGTAAATCCATTCTTCATAGCCTCGTTTTCATTGGTGTTTAAGTTCAATATGACATGTAGAGTGATTAAAGGGGTCATGAACTGCCTTTGTTTTTTGAGGTCCATAATGTTATAAAGACTTCTATATCAAAAAACATCCTAATTTAAAAGTAATAGGCTATTTTCTGTCCTGTTTTTAAACACGCTCTGTATGAAAAGGCATGGCAGATTGTGGATTCAGAAGTAAATGCCCACAACTATGATTGGCTAACAGCGTACATACCTTCATTCCTCATAGATGGATGCCGTGGTGATTTAAGTTTGAAACACATAAATAAATCAATACATATCAAACAATCTGTAAGAAGAGACAAAGCAAGAGTGACCACGTAATGAAAACAGTTACACTTTTGTTATGACATCACTGTCGGATCCAATATAGTCAGCACAGCATTGTCTTTTATTTTCAATCTTTTTGAAAATCCTGCATTGGATTGTAGCTCCCATTACTGACGTAACCTTGGTTCCCTGAGATAAGGAAATAAACGTTGCATCACTGACGCTATAGTTAATTGTAAACATATCCACTGTAAAATGTAAAGTAAACAAAGGACCGATTACTGGTCTGGAACGTCATTAAAAATAAAGTTCATCCACTCTTTCCAAACATTGGGATCAGAAGGGAGGCAATGCAAAGACTGTTTTTTCAACAGATTGGCACTGCCTTCAGTATAAGCTGTTTTTAGATCAACTACAAAGTTTTGAGTGCAGTAGCATACATTTAAAACCACATAGCAATGCCTTGAGAGCCACTTACAACCTTATAGCAAGTGTCTAAAGATGCAGTCACATTAGCAAAATTTGGCTGGCAAAAAGTTCCATTGTCTATCGTCAAAAGTATAACGATGTATGAAGCACAGTTCACAAAGAATTTACTTTCAAGCCAAACTGCTTTTTTGTGGTCAATGAGGCGTGTCGGCACGACCGACTTGAACTCATTGAGAAATCTGTGTAGGGAAATCTTACTCTCTCACGCAAAATTCCCATTCACGTGGACTCCTATTAAAAGTGATAATTCGCCAAACAATGGTAAATGTGACTGCACCTTAAGGTGACATGCACAAGCATGCACAACTCAGAATATCTTGTAAAACAAGAATAATGCGATCAAATTTATTCTCTGTTGTTCTGTTTATTAAATTATTTTATTTATTAATCCTACTCAAAATGGTAATTTTGGGAAGACATGCTGAAAAGTCATAAATCTGTTGGCTCTTTTGCCCCTCCTTTCTCTTCCCGTTACATTCGGTGTCTTTTTGCCAGTTGCTTGTGTCTTGTCACCATGAGGGTTCAGGTTTCCTCTGTTTCACCGTGTTACAGTGACATTCACTTGATATTTGTGGCTTAGTGCTTATACAGGCCTTGGTGCCTTCTGTGCTGGATTAGGGGCCGGTTGTCAGACACACGTCTTGGCATAACACAGGGGCCAGCGTGTGGGGTCACAGGAGCAGTTTAGGTTGCTGTACGCTCTGTAAGGCCAGGTGTCACTGAAAATCCCAACACCGCAGTAGGGATCATGCTGTCATGTGTTTAGACAGAGGCCGGAACAGCCATGTCCAAAATGCGAGGAAGCCGAGGGGTAAGTGTCTTGATCACTCCCTGACCCCTAAAACTACTGCCATGGTCAGCTGTTAAAGGAGGAACTATGTTTTTTTAAAGGCAGTGGAGCGTCTCTGGTGTCTAAACAGGTCTTGTTTAGTGGGTGTTCTGGCATTAGCACCTACGGCCTCTGAGAGTCTGTATTTTTAAGTTATGACAGCTAGAAAACATACACAGCTTTAATAATGTATTGCTATAGCAGCTTTAAATATAAACATACAGAGTTCAAAGTGGTCTTGCGAATTGGAAATCGGTTTTATTGAGGAAAGTGTAAATGATGGCCGCTCCACGTGTTCCCTATGTGGTCTGTTTACGATTCAACAAACACAGGGCCACATTTGCAAATGATAAATGTCCTTTTTGCTCATCTTTGTTTGTGCTTATGGTAAAAGTATCTGGGGGGTGTATGAACTGTTAATATTTTTAGAGTGATTGAGGTGCATACTTTTTCTTCTTATGAACTCAGGTTGGCATGCTGTGTACAAGAGTGCAGTTTTAGCCTTGGGGAACGCAGCCGTAAGTCTTAATGCGTGTGCGTGCTGCAGTTTTAGCCTGCGGGGTTAAAGAGACAGGAGAGAACAGGTGTTTCTCATGTTTGAGTGAAGAGTTCTTAGCGCTAAACAAAAGGGAAAGTAACATCGTAACAGCACATGAGAACATCTGGCAGGAATTATTCTGTCAAATACTTCTGTACTGCATAAGAATGTGGCATTTTGAGCTTTCTGTAAGGCATCTTATAAGGCTAGCATTCTACCACTTGGAATGGCCTTCATGTCAGGAGTGTGTCTATGATGAATATAAATGCTGTCTAGGAAGGCAGCTCACTAGAATTTGAACCATTTTACTATAAAAATTAAGGATAGTTTACATGAAAAATGAAAATTCTATCATTATTTATTCACTTTCATATCAGTCCCATACAAACCTGTAAACCTTGGTCACTGTGCATACATAGAGCATGTGGAATATGGTAAATGGAAGTACAGTCATGCTTGCTCGACATGCAACAACAAACCTCTTTGGTTACTGTGCATCAAACAAGCACGTTTGAGCTTCTGTTGTTTAAATTATTGAAATTACTCAAATGGATTACTTTTACAATCAGCATTAGTTGATTGAAGTTGAAGCATTAAAGTTTTGGTTGCATGGGTTGCTTTGGTTGCATATATATAACCCCTAGTAAAAAGTAATAGATTTAAGATTCATTTATTTTAGTTCAAGTTATTATAGTTCAAGTCTATTAAAATAGTTACTGACATATCGCTCGAGGCTTACTGATATAAAAATTGTAATTAAACCTTATTTGGAGTACTACTTGTGCACAATGTACATTTTTTTTTCAATATTAAGCCTAAAATATGTTTTAATGTCACATCAGTTCTTAAATACAAAATATTTAAAGTGTACCTAAAGTATACTTGTAATAGTTCCACTTTAGCACAAATATACTTAAGTATATGTTTAGTTGGACTTCAGCACTACTTCTGCACAGGTAAAGTGCATTAAAGGAGAAGTCCACTTCCAGAACAACAATTTACAAATAATTTACTCACCCCCTTGTCATCCAAGATGTTCATGTCTTTCTGTCTTCAGGAAAGCATTTCAGGATTTATAATGGACTTGATTGGTGCCCCAATTTTGAACTTCCAAAATGTAGTTTAAATGCAACTTTAAAGGGCTCTAAATGATCCCAGCCGAGGAAGAAGGGTCTTATCTAGCGAAACAATCAGTCATTTTTTTTTTTCGAAAAACGATCACGATGCTTCACGATGCTACGAATTAGTGATGGGTCGTTCTCGAACAATTCGTTCATTTTGAACGAATGTTTAATGTGACTCAGGAAGAACAAGTCGTCTCGGGAGTGATTAGTTCAGTCGCACATGCGCAACATCCTGTTAGGTTCTGTATTGGAATTAGTTCGCCTGTTTTGAGTCTTCAGGTTTTTCGAGTCGTTCGTTCATCTTATGGGGCTGTCACGTGGTGAACGAACAACTCAAATCCAAAAACTTGTCAGATAAGAGGTGGTGTGCTAATCATAGAGTAAAGACCCAGGTAAACAATGAATTAATCTTTTCTGTTTCTTATAGCATTATAGTTTTGTCTTGTTTGTAGTGTGATCAACATTTGTGTAAGCAGTAGATGTGTTAGGGAACATGTAACATTTTAATTATATTTTGCTAAAATTAACGAAATTAACTTAACTTAAATGACTCAAAAAAAGATTTGGTCACTTTGCTGAACGAGACTCAAAGGTCCAAGTCAGTAAAATGATCCAAACTTCCCATCAGTACTACGAATCACGTCTAAATTCATTGTCTGTGTATTCCGGCTAAAAAAGGTAGAGTATGGTGAAAAACTCCATCTTATTTTTTTCCTACAACTTCAGAATCGTCCGACATTGTTGTACCTTTTTGTCTGTAAAGAGCGTTTGACTTACTTGCACTTTCTTAATCTTTGCATGTTCGCTTTGTAAACACTGGGTCTGTAGTTCCACCTACGTTCGGTGTGACCTTTCGACATTATTCAATGGTACGTGTACGCGCTTCCCAGAACCTGTGCTACATGAGTTTTTGTGCTTAAAAAGTACACAAATTTTTATTTTCCAAAAAAAATGACAGATCATTTCGCTAGATAAGACCCATCTTCCTCGGCTGGGATCATTTAGAGCCCTTTGAAGCTGTATTTACATTTTGGTGTTCAAAATCGGGGCACCAATGCAGTCCATTATATGAAGAAAAATCCTGAAATGCTTTCCTCAAAAACCATAATTTCTTTACGACTGAAGACAGAAAGACATGAACATCTTGGATGACAAGGGGGTAAGTAAATTATTTGTAAATTGTTGTTCTGGAAGTGGACTTCTCCTTTAAGTATAAAATCAGTTGTTCCAATTTAGCAGACTTTAGGTGTACCAGTTTAGTATACTAAAAGCACAATTGCAGGGTATTTTTATTAAGTACATAATATGTAAATATATTTGTAGTACACTTCAATGTATTGTAAATACATTTTAGTATATTTATTTTTCACTAGGGTGTATATATATATATATATATATATATGGGTGAGAGTAAGTAAATGATAACGTTTTTCATTTTAGGTTAACTGTCTCTTTAACCTAATAAAAGAAACACATATAAAGATTAATTTTACATTTTATATTTGACTGATTTCTTATTTTCTTATTCTTATTTTCAGATGATCAATATATTAAATATTAAATACTCTGCCCATGTGGATTCTCCAATCCCCTGTCCTCAAATGAAGGCTGTGTTCTTCAGATACAATCCAAGTGTGTAGTGTGTTGTGTAACGGTGCCCTGCTAGTGTCCTGTTTACACAGTGGGACACAAGCGCTCGTAAATAAGGAGAAGTGGCCGTGCGAGATGAAAGCTGCAGTCTGTTGTCTATTCCCTGCCAACCTCTTATTAAAAGCCTTTTACATGTAAACAGTCCAGCTTGTAAAACACAAAGCATTCCCCTGCCTTTTAATTTTACCTGTTTTCCCCTCATACTCACTTATTTGCTTTTGTTCTTTCCTGATATTTGTAATGTTTGCTCATGGTAAGGTGCGGGAGGCCCATGCTGCTTTGCGAGTTCAAAAAGGTTTTTAGACACTAAAAAAAACCATGTGCATAGATAATTAAACATCCTGTTGAGTATAAATTATGTTTTGTGAGAAGTTTCTTCTGCCATCTGATAGTCATCTGACAAATTTGCTAAGAAAATCACTGATACTTGGTGAACAGGTTTTTGAATGTAAAGAAAATAAACTGTTTTGCATCTTGACATTTTCACATGGTAAAAGTGGTATGGGAAGTATCGTTTTTCCTCAGCTTTATGCAAAAGAGCCTTCTGCTACTGTCGAATATCAAAAAGAAATTATGAATAATTTTAATGGCACTGAATATAATCATGTGATAATGATCTATCTTGTTTCTTGAGTTTCTGGCAGCAGACAAGACAAACTTGTGTGCAAAGAAAGGAAAATTTCAGTTATTTCTTTTTTAAATACACAAATTAATCTGTGAAAGAAAGTCTGCAAGATGAGTTGTCAAATATTTGTATCCCATAATTCTTATACCATCAATTCATACTTTACATCCATTCACCCTCTTAGTCAATACCTAACCATTAATTCTTTATTTAGTTCATTCATGGTTCTCTGTGACTTAGGGATAAACATGGATGACTTTTCTTTCTTTTTTAATTGTTTTGTTACACAGTGAATGTCAATGGGGTCAAAATCCACATTTAATCCTGCTTACTTTCATTGCTTGGACAAAAAACACAAATATATATCAACCTTCTTCTGTCTCGCACCAAATTTTATGTGTTCCACAAAAACTACAGGTTTGAAATTACATAAGGTCAAGTAAATGATAAGTAAATTACAGAATTAGTATTTCAGGGGGAATTTCTTTAACATTCCTTGTATCCTTTTTGTCAATGCGCACAATAGAGTAATAGGAAAAATTAGGGGGGTACTGCATGAACTTTTATTTACTTACTTTACATGTATTAAGCTAACCTCACAAGTACAAGCAATATGAATCTGTTGTTTTTACAGTTGAAGTCAAAAGTTTGCATAAACCTTGCAGAATCTGCAAAATGTTCATTATTTTACCAAAATAAGAGGAATCATACAAAATGCATGTTATTTTTTATTTAGTACTGATCTGAATAAGATATTTCACATAAAAGACATTTACATATAGTCCTCAACAGAAAATAATAGTTGAATTTCTATATTTCTTGATTTTTAGTACTGTTGCTATCTAAACGATCTACAGCGTTTTTTTGTTTTGTTTTGTTTTTGTTTTGTTTTTTTTTTGTTTTGTTTTTTTTTGTTCAGTGATAGTTGTTCATGAGTCCCTTGATTGTCCTGAACAGTTAAACTGCCTGTTCTTCAGAAAAATCCTTTAGGTCCCGCAAATTGTTTGTTTTTTCAGCATTTTTGTTTATTTGAACCCTTTCCAACAATGACTGTATGATTTTGAGATCCATCTTTTCACACTAGCTGGGTTTCCATCCAAAGTTGCGAATAGAACTTATGCGAAAAATTGGAATATCGCATAAAACATTTGCAAACAAGCAGCGTTTCCATCCAACGAGTCAAAGAGAACAAAATCGTCACTTCCTGATAAACTGGCACTAAATCACTAAGAAAAGTAGGAGAAGCCACTGAATATGGTAATTTTCATATCTAATACATTGCTTGCACCTCAGAGCGAGCAGATAAAACAAAATAAATACGGTAATTGCTTTCGGAAGTGGATGCCTGCTATTTGAGAACGTAGTCGTGTAAGACAGTTCTGGGAGGCAATTATACAGAAATACTTTGATGACAGACTTTGCTCGGGCATTTCAGAATGACCATAACCATATTTCAGATGCTGTGGAACGAGATCGGTCTTGTTTTGCCGTTCCATAGCGCAAAGTCACATGACTTTTTTGATGCGCATAGAGGGATTTATTCGACAAATACGATTCCATCTGCCATTATTCGCATTAAGCCTTTTTCGCACAAGTCAAAAACCACCTCAAGCGAACGTAAAATCTTTTTTGCGAATTAAGGGATTTTTATTTGAAATGTGGCGTTTCCATCCCTTGTTTCTAATGCGCTACTTCAAAATATGCATTAAAACAGAGTGATGGAAACTGGCTACTGAGGACAACTGAGGGACTCATATGCAACTATTACAGAAGGTTCAAACGCTCACTGATGCTTCAGAAGGAAACACAATACATTAAGAGCCAGGGGGTGAAAACTTTTTGAATTTGAAGATCAGGGTAACTTATTTTGTCTTCAGGTGAACATGTAAGTATCTTCTGTACTTCGGTTTAGGACAAACAAGAGACTCATGAACAACTATCACTAAATGAAAACAAACAAACAAAAAATACTGTGGATCATTCAGGTAACAACACAGTATTAAGAATCAAGCGTATGTAAACTTTTAAACAGGGTCATTTTTATAAATTCAACTATTATTTTCTCTTGTGGACTATATGTAAATGTCTTTTATGTGAAATATTTTATTCAGGTCAGTACTAAATACATTTTGTATGATCCCTCTTTTTTGGTAAAATAACATTTCGCAAATTCTGCAAGGTGTATGTAAACTAATGACTTCAACTGTATGTAAAACTAATCATAATGTTCACAACTTGAACCCTAGAAGAAAATGTATATCCTAAAGGGAGGTTTAGGTTTAGATGTAGCAAACTTCTGGAGACAAATTACTTAAGTAAACCTCCATGCATACCCACACACGCTATTAGGACTCAGTAGGTTGTGTGTTTATGTGTATGTTTGACCTATATAGGCATGAAAGGGAAAGCATCCATTGGAGCTCACCTGCCCTGACCCATAACAAAAATCACCTTTCCTCATGAAAGCACTCAGTTTTCAGGCCTGGGGCCGAGGGACACTCTTTGAAGTGACACTCTATCTGTGTATGTATGTGTAGCAGGGAGAGAGTGAGAAAGGTTATTCATGTGAACGCAAAAATACATTCTTTCATCCTTTCTAGAAGAAAAATATAAAGCGTTCAGGTAAATGTCTTGTCACAAGGTGTATGTGAGTGAGTGTGTGTGTGTGGGAGGTTTAGGGCCCTTTTGTTACAGGCTAATGAATGTACTATGGATGTGTGTGTGTGTGAGAGAGGTGATAGTAATCTGAGTCTTTCACACTCTCACACAGGATTGTTTTGCAGAGGAAAATGGAGGTTCTTCCTCCTGGTGACCCAGGGTTCACAGATTTCCTCTGATGTGTGTGGCACAATGCATGTGTGTGTGCTGGTATCTGCCGTGAGTTCAGCCTTTTGCTCAGGCGTGATTAGCGTGATTAGTCGGTAATGGAGACAGTGAGGACGGGGGAAGGACACGTCACACCTGTCCTGAGGACAAGTGATCAGTTATATCAACTCTAAACTTCCAGGCTGATATCTTTCTCCTTGTGTCTGTCTCCTCCGGATGTGCTGATAGGGATGAAGGAGATGGATGGATGAGGGTCAGGAGAATGAAAGAAAGAGGGAAGTGTGTTTCTTTACTGACAGAAGAGTGATGCACGAACCCAAAGGAGTGGACAACACTTTACCAAAATCTGGTTGAATTAAAAACAACAATAAAATACAACAAAAATGCATGATTGTGAATTAATCTCTTCAATTATTAATACATCTCTCAATTATTGATATACTATTAGAGTTTTATTAAATATTTTTAATTCATTTTTATTTTTCATTTCATTAATTAGAAAGATTCCAATAATTTAAATTTTGTTTTTTTTTTTTGTTTTTTTGTTGTTTTTTTTATTAACTTAAACCAAATGAAAATGAGAAATGCTGTCTTGGCAGCTAGCTGAAATAAAATATGTTTTTAATATATGTATATATATATATATATATATATATATATATATATATATATATATTATCAGTTAATTTTTATTTTATTTCAAATAATGTAATGTTTTTATGGTTTTAGTTTCAGATAATAATCCTAAATCGTCTAGAATAAAGAGAATGTTTTTCCAGAGAACGGCTCATTTGCAGCATTGTTTGTTTATATTGAAGTATTATTATACAAGTTTACGTTGTCGTGCAATTGCCCGCATAGGAATGAAAAATAAACTTTTTTTCTTCTTCTTTTCTAGAAGGCAAATGAAGATTTCTGCTGAAATCTGTTTTTTTTTTTTTTCTTTTAAAACCTACTCCAGTCTTTATTTACAACCTAAAAAATCATTTTCTGCAATGTGCTTGTGCTTTATTTTTTTTAAATGAGCAATTTTAGAAACATCTTAGACAAATTTTATACTGAGATTGGAACTTTTTTAAGCTTTAAAAGCCTAACCTTTGAGATATAAAACAATCCTTTGAAAAGTACTGTTGACAAGTTTTTGGCATTGTTCATGGTGATTCCAAAAGAAAAGCGTGGATCCGAGTGCAAGTTTCTTGAGTGTGTGTGCAGTAGCTAAGTGTGTGTTAGTCGTCATGCAGAGATGAGTGTGTGTTCTGCTCTTATCTTAATGGAATCTGAGGGTGGCTGTTTGTTTAGCTGAGGGCTGGGGTGTGGTAGACTCCATTACAGGGCCTTTGTCATGCTAACCCGCGGCTCAGCGCTCAGCTCCCCGCTGGGCCGCAGCTCTTTTGTGTCCACTGCTCTCTCAGCGGGGCTGTCTACACTGCACGGCAGGGGCAGGCTGGGGGCCATCGTGCCCCTGCGTCAGGCCTTGAGTCTTGTGAGCTCTGCGGGGTCCCTCTGATTAGCAGCCCCTCGACCTGCCTCTGTCCCCTGGCTCTGTGCGACTGTGTCCCTCCTTTAGTACTCAGCCCATCCGTCACACGCCCTGTTTATCCTCAGGTCCCCTTCTCTCTCCTGCGGATCGAATGTGTGAGGTCATTCCGTATAGAGAGCGAGAGCTTTTCTCAGACTAATTTGGGCGATTTAGGGATAAGGATTTGCATTTGGCTAGATGATGTGCCATTTGGTGCGCCCCAATCCCCCTCCTAATTCGGTCTGCTTAATAAAGCACAGCCAAAACTCTTCAGGATTTGAAGAGAAACTGTCTTAGTCTTCATCACAACTGAGGGAGACAATTACAGACGCCCAATTCAGGTGATTCTCACAAAACCTGTCAAGTACTTGAGTCATATTTCACCCCAAAATAAAAAGAAAGGAATAACATATTTTATTTAAAAAAAGAGTTCTTTAAGAGTTCTTTAGGACATCTTATTCTCTTTACTGTAGTGCAGAACAGACAGTTAAACTTATTTTCCATCCAAATTCTCTTTACTGTAGTAAAAAAATTTTTTACATCGGATATTTACAGTAGACACATATATACAGTTAAGGTCAAAAGTTTACATACTCCTTGCAGAATCTGCAAAATGTTAATTATTTTACCAAAAAAGGGGGAATATACAAAATGCATGTTATCTTTTTACTTAGTACTGACCTGAATATTTATATAAAATCCACAAGAGAAAATAATAGTTGAGTTTATAAAAATGAACCTGTTTAAAAGTTTACATACACTTGATTCTTAATACTTTGTTGATACATGAATGATCCACAGCTTCTGTTTTTTGTTCAGTGATAGTTGTTCATGAGTCCCTTGTTTTCAACTCTTTCCAGCAATGACTGTATGACTGTATGACTGTATGATCTTATTCAGGTCAGTACTAAATAAAAAATAGCATGCATGTGATCCCCCTTATTTTGGTAAAATAATTAACATTTTGCATACTTCAGCTGTATCTCCAAGCACAGTTATTTTATTTTATTTTATTATATATATTTTTTTTTTTATGTTACATTTAAACACATTTTTCTTTCCAATTTCTCTTTTCAATAGTGTTTTTTTTTAACGTTTTAGAACATTTACACACATTTTCCGTCCAAATTCTTATTACTACAGTGCAAAAATGTTACATTGTTTAAGACATTTAAACATTTTCATGAATAATACATGAATAATACATGAATGATAATCTGATGAGATTCAATGAAATTAAATAAAACAATACAAAATTACTCAAAAGTAAACACTGGAACACATTACAATAATTTGGGGGGAAAACTGTCATGAAAATGTTGTTGTCAGGTTACAATGTAAAAAATTTTGTATTAAAAATAAACGTTTTTAGGCAAAATACATTTTCTTTGAGTGTGATTTTGGGGTTAAATGTTACCTTGACATGTTTTTGTGAGATTCATTCTTATTCAGACTCAACAAAATACAACAAATTATGATGCACCAGTTGCACAGAATGTCACCTTTTCATTCTGAAGTCACCGTAGGTTTTTTCTTTAATCTTTCAGTTGGAACAGGACACACAGTTGCAATGTGTGTGAATATAGAACAGCTAAAATCTGTCTTATGGTGTATATGAATAAACGTTTGTTTTTTGCTCCATTGATTAAATGTGTTGCGTTGATTATAATGAGAGGTGTGGTCTTAAGCCAGGCTGGACCGAGGGGCAGATTTGAAGGGGATTTGAGCGGCTGCAGACACTAAAACATATGTCTCTCTGGAGGAGGCCACAATGCTAATTTAAGAACAGTAGCACATCCCTCGTCACAGCCCTTTATGACGACCCACAGGCACAGGACACAGTCAATGAGCCGAGAGAAAGGGCTGAAAAGAAAAAGAGAGAGAGACTATGTTAACAACTTTTGTCTCAAGGGTAAAAAAAAAAACCACCACATTTATTCATATTTATTATAAGATTATACTTTCTGGAAGGGGGAAATAGTCAGAATCAGCATGATATGAGTGATCAGACTTACTCATGGCTGGTTCATTTCAATGGGAAAAAGTAGAAAAAGTCCATATACGCATTCAGTCCTCAACAGAATATACATCTCTCTGATCATCTGATAAAATGTTATTTAATAAGTAGAACCTGTTAAGCACTACACTTTGTGTCCCGCTCCCTTAAAATAATTCCAAAGCAAACTGTAATGCAAATTATTTTTGTTAAACACTTTTTATTAGAAGTTTACTCAAAAAGAATGTTTATCTTCATTTACTGAGAAACATGTATATACCACTGCTGTTGACTTATTATCTCCAAATCACACAGAACTGAAAGAAATTGTAATGTGTTAAACATAGCAAATTGATTGAATATGTATAACTTTGACAGAACTAATGGTAATTCATACTGTATATGCATGCTTGCACATGCGAGTCTCCACATTTATTCAGGACATTGGAGGTTTTTACAAACATCCTTAAGTCAATTGGATTGTGGATGAATTATTCACGATCAGAGACATTCTTGTGCCGTGACATTAGAAGAAAACAATGTCAGTAGGTAATCAGCATCTGCAATCTGCAAAAGTCTCCATTTAGTTGACCAGCGTTTTCTGATTTACCCGACAACAGAAAAAGAACAATTGAAGAAACATGTTTGTTTAGAGGTTACAGTTTCGCATCTCAGAAGACCTGATAGAAATGTGTTATATGTTGTTCCTGTAAAAAAAAAAAAGAAAAAAACAAACAGTCAGTTGGTCAATAACAATAAGAGTATGAAGTTATTAAATGAATATGGATAGCATAGCTCAAATCTGCAGAGCTCCTATGAAAGACATGGTGATATAAAAATATGAGATGGGGTAAAGAATTATATTTCAATGCTTTTGTATTGCATTCCTCTGGAACACTTTGCATTTTCTCAGCAGCTTCCAGCAAAAGTATTGCATGCTCATTGAGTTCACTTGCTAAAGCACTGAAATTTTTCCTCCCACCTCATATATACAAATATTTTATGAGTAAATGCAAAGTTCTTCTAGGGAAAGCCGAAGTTTAATTAAAGCATTGAAATAATTTAATTTCATTAGGGACGTACAAATCAGTTTGCCTTGGAGGAAGTTAATGAAAAATGCTTGTGTTGTATTAAGATCTTTGAGTTGAAATCTCTTCTAGCACTCTACTTGGATGTTTTTCTCCAAAGCCTCTACTTTCTGTCCATTTAATCTGATAATTAAGCTGTCAAGAGATCCCATTTATAATTTAGATTTTTTTCTTTGGCCAGACTGCCTTAAACACATTGACCCTAGATGTCCATTGCATAGTCTATTCTCGTAATCTCTGCGTGGCGTCATTAGGGGGGGGCGGCAGGGTCAGTTTGGGCTCAACGGCAGTGGAATATTAACTCATTCTTCTGGGGTGTAATTGCACCAGACTTCCACTGTTGAATGGGTGGAGTTCATTGTCTTTGTTTGTCTCGCTCTGGGCAGCTGCCCTCGCTGCAGTGTTTTACTCTTTTACAACTTCTGTGGTATTTACAGTGGAGCCACTCAATGCAATCACCCCGTTCGCTTTGCCACTCGCGCCCCTCTTATCTTCCCTCTCTTTGTTTGAGCGTTGATTTCAACATTTCTGTCTCTCTCTCGCTGTCTTTTTTTCTCGCTCTTTCTCTCTTCAGGGCAGGCGTTTGGATTTATGGGAGCTGCTCTGCGCCCCGCTGGGCCAACAGCTTGCCCCAGTCTGTGTCCACCTTGTCCCGCAGGCCTGCGATTGTCTGCCACTAATTGGGAAGAGACTTTACTGCTCCGATCTACTATAGCTGATGTAACCCGTCCATCAATCAATACATCCATCAATGAGTAATCCAGCAATCAATCACTCCTGCTACTCACATTCACTCGCGGGAGAGACAGACTATAATTTTCTGTCTGGCATTTCATAAGTGGGATGTTTTGCATAGTGGTCCGCTCACATAGAGAATCTTGCTTGTCCAGTGCTACAAATACGTAATTAGAGTTTTCTCTTTCAAAGAGCAGACATCCTGTCTGTCTGAGCTCCGGCGGCCATCTACACAGAGTGCTGGGACTATCAGGACTTTATAAGACAAACCCTTTCACAGAATAGTGTTAGATACTTCCTGTGTGGTTTCCGGTTTTTTTATTTAAACATTTACTGCCAGTTTATCAAAGGAACAGTTCAATTTAAATTCAGGATAACACTTTATTTTAATGTTACATAGTTACACATATTCCATGTACACTCTGAAATGTACAATACTGTATATTAATTTGAAGGAATTTCCCATATTTACTTTTTACAGGTGTTTTACCTGTGTTTTAAACTTTACACTGCATTGCATTCTGTTTTGTAGTGAACAGAAATGTATGTAAAATTAACAGATAATGTCCCAGGACTGAACTGCTAGTATTTTTCTGCTATTCTACGGATTTATTTCTTATATTATACTCACTATAGTAACAGTAAATTATGCACAATGACAAGTAACTAACCCTAAATGAAACCCTAACCCTAACTTTAACCCTGGAGTAGTTAATTTGACAGTTCTAAGTTGTGTAATTACACTGTAACAATGTCACCTTGAAATAAAGTGTAACCAAATTCGATCATCATTTATTTAAGCCTGTTGATTTCTTTTATTTTTTTTGTTTTATTATTTCCATACAGCTACAATGATTAGAGACTATTTTTGGGACCATTAAGATTATTTACATTTTTTCTTATTTTTATAAGTACATTCCAAACCCTTCCTTCATACTTTAAAAAAAAAAAAAAATCAGCATTAAATTAAATGTAATACAAGCACTATCTACATGTACAGTTGTATTTTGTAATAAAGCATACAACTGAACCGTACATTTTAAATAATATATGTAATACAATGATACAGTAATGAGAATAAGATTGACTGATTTATCCATTTATTTGCATTGAAGTACTACGCATTGCAAAATTCATAAACAAAAAATGAAAAAAATAAAAGATGTCTAAAAAATAGCCTGACGAGGTTTATTTTTGTAACAAGAAAAAAAATGCCAATATAGGTTAACAAAAATAAAAAGCATCTCAGTTAAATTTTGTTATAATTTATTCAGGTTTTTTTTTTTTTTTTGTAAAAAAGAATGTTACAATGAACTGACAATTCAAAAAGGATGCAAAAGCAACATAAAGGTGTCATGAACTAACTCATGCATATTCCAAACCTTAAAAGGATAGTTCACCCAAAAATTAAAATTCTGCTGGTAGCCATTGAGTTCCATAGCATGAAAAAAAGAAAGCAATGGCTACACTCAACTGTATGGCTTTGGAATGATGTAAGGGTCAGTAAATAAGAATTTTCATTTTTGGGTGCACTATCCTTTAAAGGAGAAGTTCACTTCCAGAATAAACATTTCCTGATAATTTACTCACCCCAATGTCATCCAAGATGTTCATGTCTTTATTTAAGGTTTTCGAAGAAAATATTTTTCTCTATATAATGGACTTCAGTGGTGGCCAATGGTCTGAAGGTCCAAACTGCAGTTTCAATGCATCTTCAAAGGGCTCTTCACAATCCCAACCAAGAAATAAGGGCCTTGTCTAGCAAAACAATCAGTCAATTACTTCAAACAATAAAAATTTATATACTTTTTAACCACTAATGCTCACCAGCCTGACCTTGTACATTATGTAATGATGTTGAAAAGGTCTCGCATGTTGGTGGAAGTACCAACCCAGTGTTTACAAAGCGAACGTGCAAAGAAAGTCAAACGGCCTCAAACAACGATGTTGGACATTTAAAGAAAATGACATTGTTTCATTATATAAGACACTTATTTCTCGTCTGGGACTGCGTGGAGCCCTTTGAAGCTGCACTGAAACTGCAATTTGGACCTTCAAATCATTGGCTCCCACTGAAGTCCACTATAAATCCTGGAATGTTTTCCTCAAAAAGCTTAATTTCTTTGCGACTGAAGAAAGAAAGACATGAACATCTTGGATGACATGGGGGTGAGTATCAGGAAATTTTTATTCTGGAAGTGAACTTCTCCTTTAAGGTATTGTTCACTGGAAATCTTGACATCAGCCCTATCTCTCATTGAGTTCAGTAGAGAAGTAGCATTGCACTTTTAATCAATTCCTTTGTGCATGAAAGTAAGCCGTGAAATTACATGCATAATGAAATAAATTGTATTTCTGGATGAACTATTCCTTATTAGACATACACAAAAAAGGAAATCACAACCTCACCACCTCTGACCTCTCAGTCTGATGCAATGTGGACAGGAAATGCCAGAACAAGCAACAAGTGCTAGATATTATCACAGGAGGACACAAACAACAAGCGTGGGAACAAGATGCCAAAAGTCTCTCAACCTCAAAGAAAGTTATGGTAATGGTGGTGATTCATTCCTGGCACACCCTTTCCCAACAAGCTTCACTTTTCGCTGCGTCTTTAATGATGCTGCCCCCGTCCACCCCCAACCTCCTCTACCTCCCACCCCAAACCCTCTACCTCTCCAGCTCTGGGCCCTCAGGTGCGCCTCCAGGCCCCTGCTGGATGAACGGCCTTATCTGATGTATCTGAGTTGTCACGCCACCCCCCATTTCTCCTCTCTTCTCCTTCCTCCAGTTGCTCCATTTATTTGGGATTTGTTTGTAGAACAGGCCCTGTTCATTTCCTACATTATGCAAACAAAATGACATCTCATTTATTGAAATTTGGAGATGAAAAGAAAGGAGTTTAATAAATTATCCTTCTCTCTCTCTCTGAGATAAACCACAGTTTTACATATATATTACTAAACCAGTCTGTCCAGGTGAATCCTATAAAGAAGAATAATACATTTAAAATAATGGAAAAATTTAGTTAAGCACATTTCAAACTCACATTTGTTAAAATTTAAATCAGCATAAATTAAATGTAATACAAGTACTGTCAACAAGTGTACTTATAGCTGTATTTTAGTACATTTTAATGCATTTTTAAATAACATAATTTATAATAATAATAATAATAAAAAAAAAAAAACATTAGGAAGTTTTTTTGACCATTGTTTTCCAGCGAAATCATTTAAGTAATATTTAAAAAGATGGATAAATGAAGGCTATTTTAGGACCATTATGATTATTTTAATCTTATTATTTTAAAAACACTTTAGTATATTCTAAACCCTTCCCACACATTTGTTAAAATTAAATTCAGCATAAATTAAATGTAATACAAATACTATCAACAGGTGTAGTTATAGCTGTATTGCAGTACATTTGAATGCATTTTAAATAACGAAATATAATAAATATAATGAGTTGGGGTTTTTTTGTTTGTTTGTTTTGTTTTGTTTTGTTTTGTTTTTGTTTTGCATTTAAGTAGCATGTTAATGTTTTTTGGTCCGTTGTTTTTTCATTGTACATTCCAATTAATCTCAATCAAACTGCAGTTGGGTTCTGTTGATTAAGCAAAAAATAACAAAAATAATAATAAAAAAAAATGTTTTTGCATATAAACTCTTCATATATAAAAGTGCTTAAATATACCCTTATTCTAGTACTGTCTTACACAGTTTTCATTGGTTAATTTAACTTGGATATTCAGATATTCTTACATGTAAAAAACAAAAACAAATAAACAACAAAAAACTAGTATTAAGGCAATGGTTTTTGCAGTTGGAATGAAAAAAGAAAAAAAAGTACTGTACTAAAAACAAAAATATGCATAATTTATATTTTTTTTTTTGCACTTGTATGTAACCCAAATGTGTCATTTTCATGAAAAGTTTTGTGAGATTTATTCATATAAGAATATAAAAAAAGAAAACTTTTCAGAAATTGATAGTACATTTTACAGTTACTTACAAAGAAACAGCAATTCAACATGAAATTTTGAATAGAAAGACTCAAATAGTATTTTCTTCTAAAATCTGCTCCAGTAATTATTTAACTTTCAAAATTTCTCTATTTTATTATATATTTTTTTTAATACTCAGTCATGCACAAATGCAGAACACAAGACACTGACACGCTGACATTGCAGATTACACACTTCATGCTTTAATCTGTGGGTGTTTAGGTCATTAGGTTCTAATGTATAGGTCTGTGGGGTAACTGGCTTTAACACGCTCATGGTCACCATTCTCTCCGTAAGCTTTAGCCCCTTAGCAGCTTAGCAGAGATCTCTTTTTCAATCCGACCGTCCCTCATGACAATGAGGGGCCACATGGGGCCAGCCGGAGCATATGGGTCTTCTTACGTAATAACTCATCCATTCTTTTGTTTCTTGTGATTGAGATTAATTCTGCGACTCAGGTTCTTTGTATTTCTATTAATATTTGGTATGATTTTAATATGTATTTTGTCTATGTAAAATTCTAATAGCGTCTAGTGTGAATGTTAGCTAAACAGTTATTATCAGGTTTAATTAATTAATTTCCATTTGGTTTTAGTAGCTACATTTCTTAGGGAAATTTGTTAGTGTGTGTTGTATGGAAATGCAAAACAAAGCTTTTTGTGTTCAAGGGGTGCAGATGACCGTAAGTGTCAGGTCCTGTGACCTCTATCACCTTCCAAGCACATTAACCCTAAAACCCATCACAGACCTGATGACTGTTTCTCTCGAACATTATCATTGCTTCTCCAACACTAATCCCCACATGAGGTCCATGTCCCTAAAAGTTTGGTTCAAATATAGTGACCTTCTTGTGAATCTCTTTCTCCTTCATAACACGCAAACACACTCACACTAACTCACATATGTGTTGTGTGGAGACAGATTGGCGGTCGGGAAGGTTGGGGTGTTTCAGAGGTGATGTTACTCAGATGAGTTTTAATCAGGGAAGGCCTTGTCCTGGACAAATTTGTGGCCCCTCGTCCTAATTCATCTCCCAGACTCCATCCTTGAGTTGTCTCTTGCACTAATGAAAAGGTTCACTCCAACTGAAGGTCAACAAGACTCGCCCCATCACTCTCTCCTCTCCTCTTCTCTCCTCTCCTCTATCTTCCTCTCTCTTCTTTCTTTCATTTCTCTTTTCTTTCGCTGAAATTTAATTTCCTAGTCTTAAATGCACAATCCCATGTTTGAGGCTTATCATGCCATTAAAGGGTTAATTTACCCCATAAGAATGTTATATGTATATATATATATACACCATTTATATTTAGTATAAAGAACTTTTTTTTTTAATCTAAAGACTTTTTTTCCCACTGTAAAAAACCTTTTGTGAAATGGAAAGGTTCCATGAATGTTAAGTGTTCTTCGTGGAATCATCAATGTCAGTAAAGATGCTTTATTTTTAAGTGTTGTTGTACATGTGCATATTCAAACATGCTGCAGATTTGTTGCTCCAAGTTTGATATTAATGATCCTAAACCTTTGGTTTTCATGTTTCTAATAACTAAAAAAAAAAAATAATAATAATAGTTAATAATTTTTTTTTTTTTTTTTTTTTTTGCTTTGCATGTGAAGAGAAAGATGTTGTGGCTAAATCATTGTCACAGTTTAACTACATTTAATTTTAGTTCAGTTAAAACAAGGGAATGGATGTGACCAAGATTGAACTCAAGTGAGGGAATGAATTAGTACAACATAGCCATGACTTAATGTATTTTGTGGAATATAAGTTGTATTTGTTAATCGTCTGAAACATGCTGTAATTTATATTTCAAAGTGACTTATGTAATGCAATTATTTTTATACTTATATTTTATATTCATGTTCTGTTCTAATGTTATAACACAATGTGACTTATACATCAATGGAACTTATCAGTGTTTTTTTTTTTCCCCTTAACAATCCAAATTTGACCTGTTGCGACTTCTTTTCCCGACAAATATGGTGACTAAAATCAAGGGAACAAATTAGTATAGCGTAGCCGTGGTTGAACTAAAATGAGGGAACAAAATAATAAACCATGGTCACAAAAGTCATGGAGACAAATTTATATTTCATTTAATAGCCATAAAATCTTTTCTTTTTTTTTTTTTTTTTTTTTTTTTTTTTCTGCATATCGTGCAGGGCTTCAGAGATTTGAGATATGTAGTGGACAGATATTCAGTAAATAACAAGCAAAATGTTTGTCTGGTCCTAACACAAATTTATTGAAATTAACATAGTATTGTGACACTTTTATGGTGACTTTATGATGCATTTTGAAACTTATCTACTTGCTTTTGTTATATTGAAAAGAGCAGCTTGCACAATCTTCATAAAGAGTCAAAAGGGCCATTTTTTAAAATTGAGATTTATACGTCATCTGATAGGACAATATTTGGCCAAGATACAACTATTTAAAAATCTAGAATCTGAGGGTGCAAAAAAATCTAAATATTGAGAAAATCTCCCTTAAAGTTGTCCAAATGAAGCTCTTAGCGATGCCTATTACTAATCAAAAATTAGGTTTCACATATATGTGGTAGGAAATTTACAAAATATCTTAATGGAACATGGTTTTTACTGATTTCATCCTAATGATTTTTGGCATGAAAGAAAAATCAATAATTTTGACCCATACAATGTATTGTTGGCTATTGCTACAAATATATCCGTGATACTTAAGACTGGTTTGAATCATCTGAAACATGCTGTAACTTATATTTCAAAGTGACTTATACAACACAGTTGTTTTTATACTTATATTTTATATTCATGTTCTGTTCTAATATAATAATACAATGTGACTGATTTATACACCAATGGAACTTATCAGTGTTTTTTTTCCTCTTAACAATCCAATTTTGACCTGTTGCGACTTGTTTTCCAAAAAAATTTCTAAAATAAGGGAACAAAATAACAAACCATGGTCACAAATTAATAAGTCATGGAGACAAATTCATATTTTTTCATATTTCTTTTAATAGTCATATTTTTTTTTTTTCTGCAGATCATGGGCTTCAGATATTTGAGAGATATAGTGGAGAAATATTCAGTAAATAACAACCAAAACTTTGGTCTGGTCCTAACACAGATTTAATGAAATGAACATTTATTTTGTGATACTTTAATGATTTTATGATTTGTAATGCATTTTCAAACTTAACTACCCATTGATTGTTTGTTTTTGTTATATTGAAAAGAGCAGCTTGCACGACCTTCAGAAGGAGGGTTTCGGGCAACATTAGGATGAGTAAATAATGACAGTTTTCATTTTTGCATGAACTATTGGTCATGCTTGGCATTTTAAAGAAGAGAAGAGAAGAGAAGAGAAGAGAAGAGAAGAGAAGAGAAGAGAAGAGAAGAGAAGAGAAGAGAAATTTCCCCAGGGTGCAGTGTTTGCCTTGATAAACTCCTTAGGGGAGCAATACAGCATCATTGATGTTCCTCCCACACACACACACATACATGCAAACAGTAGTCAATACGGCCATGATAACTGCAGACCCATCTGTTGCCGGCTAATCAGACTTCAGACCCCCTCGCAGTGAGGTGACTTTATCAATTAGGGGTAATTAACAGCTGTCAGATTGCAAATAAGGATTGGCATCCAAGTGGTGTATATGTGTACAGCGTGTGTGTGTGTATGATTCGTGGATGATTTTCTGAAAAATCTGACAGGATAATACATTGCTGCTGTGAGAAGATTATATTAGAGATTATATTAGTTGTGTCAAACCCTCCCCTCCTCAAATTCTTTACTGCCAATGTGTGTGTGTCCATATGTGTGTGTCTGACCTCCTCTTGACAGTTGGGATACAGATGAAACATTCATCATGTCCTGCATCCGTCATGATGGCTTCTGAGTTTCTGTAAGGAGAGCAGGGACAGGGCCAATGAACACACACATCACTGGAGAATGATGAATCCCTGTATGAAATGCAAACACACACTCACACACACACGCTGCTGCTGACACAGTTGTTTGGCTCGAGTTTGCAGCTTCTATCAAGACCGAAATACCAAGCAGAAGAACAATGTGGTGAGTCACAGACACCCGCTACACACACACACATGCATACATTGTAATACACACGTACATATATACGTGCATATGCACATACCAACAAAACTAGTAGCTATTGATTCCTGGAGCAGTTGTTGCTGGCACAGGTGTCAGTGATTCACAACTAAAAAGACAACAGAAGTTTAAGCCGAAGAGTTTTGAACTGTCAACATTTATCTCTGTCATCTTCCTTGGCCTTTTTCTGTTTCACCTTGAGTCATGGATTTGGTTTCAGTTTTATTGGTTCTAAAATTGGTGTGAAGGGCTGCTGACCTTTGACCAATGAGGTAGGAATAGAGCGCCTGTCAAGGGTCAGGTATTGCAGTTCTATTGTCTCTGTGAGCTTCTGGTAGACCAACACACTAGCGTGCTCATGCTATGCTAAAGGTTTTCTCTTTTATTTTGAAATTATGTTTTTTGACTAAATGGTAAAAATCCATAAAATCGCTGTATTAACATTAAAAAAGTGGCATCAGATGGTATTACAATGGTACTGAATGATTGCCATATTCATATACCATGGTATTTGTGACCCCAGACCACAAAACCAGTCATAAGGTCTTTTTTTTAAATTGAGATCCATACATCATATGATAAGACAATATTTGGCCCAAGATACAACTATTTGAAAATCTGGAATCTGAGGGTTCTTAGCAATGCATATTACTAATCAAAAAAGTTTTGATATATTTACGGTAGGAAATGTACAAAATATATTCATGGAACATGATTTTAATATCCTAATGATCTTTGGCATAAAAGAAACATCAATAATTTTGACCCATACAATGTATTGTTGGCTATTGCTACAAATATTCCCATGCTACTTACGACTGGTTTTGTGGTCCAGGGTCACATTTAAGATCTGAATTACCATGGTACATATATAAAATAAATAATAATAATAATAATAATAATAATTTTTATTTTTTGCTCAGACATTACACAATAGTTTTATAACTGTGAAAACAAATTCTTAGTTATGTTTCGTTTAAGTCTCAGAATTTTGCCTGAATTTACCTTGAGAGGGTGTTATCACTGGTGCTTTAGCAAAAACACATTGTAAAAAAACATCTGCCACAAATTAACTTGGAATATAATTCCACAAGGTAACCACAAATAGCTCAGCAGAACAGTGGCATTTTTCCATTGTGGTTGTAATGTGGTACTTTCATTTGTCCTTTTTTTTTTCGGTGTTTAGTAATAGTTGTTAAATTAAATGATGATCTGTCACTAATGCTAATCCTTTTAGAAGGGAAATGCTTCAGTGGCAAATTTCTGTTGAACATTTGCTAAAATTAACTTAAAGTTTGCTACAAAATGGATTGTCTTGGCAAGGGACGTCCTTTTGTTACGGTTTTCAAAATGTTATTAAAAAGTGATTTTTAATGAACTGATATCCCAAATAGCCAATCAAATCGCTGTGTGGATATAAGTACAAATCACTGCAGTTTCCAGTTGAAATTAACACTAGAGGCAGTAAAACTCTGACAACTGTTATTTCTTGCCACAGAAGTTTTGATTAATAAAGCCTAATTTTCACACAGTTACATACAGAATATTATATTGCGGGTTCAAAACAATTTTAACAGCCTGCGCGATTTGAAAACTCATACTTTTGAACATTGTCATTACATATACAGCTTTATATCTGTGGATTTTTATAGACAGTGGGTTTGTTTGGTAGCTCACGCAGTACAGAGATGTACTTAACTATGGTTCTGTTGAAAAACAGTTCAAATCAGCATAAGGAAGTTAAAATAGCACGGCTGCATCAACAAATGTGTTTTGCATTTGTTGACACTATCGGTTAGGTTTAGAGTTGGGTTTGGTGAAGGGGATATTTCCAACACGATAGAGCATTAACTTTTAGCAACACTCCCTGGATATTGGAATTCTGAACAGCCGCAATACGGTACGAAGCGGCGGAATAAAAACGCAGCAATACATGCAGTGTAATAAAAAGGTGGCACGGTCATGCATTGAACGTGTATTTTTGCGCTACTGTCTGGAAATTTCTCTTTAAAAACTGCAGCGAAACATGCAGTAAGGTATGTAATTACAGTGTTGCAGAAATGTATATAGAGGCATGTATTTTCGATGAGCCTGGGTTGTATTTTACACTGTTACTTTAGTTAAAAAAACACCCATTATTTACCCCATTTGCAAAAAGTGTCCATTACACATTATTCAATATTTATGACATGTCAACTGTTCAGCGTTTTGACAACTGGGCAGATTTATAATTGTAAATTCACTAATCGCTGTTGTAAGTTTGATTTATTTCAAAACTCTACTCAAATATATTCCAATCTGTTCTGGTAATTCCAAACAATATCACTATTTTTTTGTTCTTTCCTTCTTTCTTTTTTTTGTGAGATTATAAACCACATTTGAAGTTATTCAAAAATCACCAGGTACATCAGTGAGCGACTCAACTCACAATGACATTTTGTTAAACGGGCATAGATAGAGTGTACCTTATAGTCACTACCATAAAATCAGATAATTGCTAAGTTTTACTCAAATATATGCCAGCCTGTGCTAACCATTCCAAACAATACCACTCTTCCAGTCTGATCTTACTGATTACATATTTTACTGTAATAATCCACAATGATCCGCATTAGTGTATATTTGTGTATTTACATGTGTTTATAATCTGAGCTCTGTAGTGATAACTAGAGGACACGCTAAATTGAAAGTTGATCCCTACTGTGGTGCATAATGGTTAAAGAGAGCGAGAGAGGGAGGGAGAGAGAAAGGTGTGTGCGTGTGCACAGCTTTCACTGCCAGTAAAGTGTGTGTGAGGGATAGCAGCAGAGAGAGAGAGGATTGAAATGAAAAGATGAGAGCTGTGAAGGAGTTGAGTTACAGCACACAAGGCCAGAAAAAAGAGAAAGAAAAACAATGGCGGTCGTTAAAAGGGAATGTGGCAAGTGTGTGGCAGACGCCCGCTGAACCAGTGACCCTCAGCTGCTGAGGAGCTGGCTGTCTGCGGGCCGCAGGGCGACAGGTGACGCTGCTTACGTTTGCCAGTTTGGGATAGCTGGAGTGACTCATGTTTCACAAAGATTCACGCACAAGGACAGAACCACCGCTCACACACACACATATGCGGAACGACACTTTCTACAAGCACGGCAACACATGCTAAAAATATAAACGTTCACATAAGAACATGCATACTGCAGTAATGCGCCACTGGCCTACGGAGAGGAAAGCAAAATCACACTCACTTTCAACACACACACACCATTGTTTGGCAGTCGTCCAGTGAATACTACAGCGTTTAGTGATAACATTATCACAAGTCTACCGCACCTCTCAGCAGGGAAAACCAGGGGGTGAATGAGGTTTTTTTATGCCAAAACATGCGGAGCCTCCAGTCCTCCTTATCTGTGTGTATTCATGTTGAGACACACCTACATGCTATTCTGAGAGAGTTTCACTCTCGGAAATTATGGCAGATAAGTATGTTACTTTTTTTTTTTTTTTATGACGATTCAAGCATTTTGATTAAGTTTGAGAGGAGCTTGTTTGTTCATATCTCAAAACTATTAAGCAGCCGTTTCTCATTCATGTGTCTATTCTTTTGAGATTTCTCCACTTCTCCCACTCTACCTTTATTTGAAATACCCGCTCTAATGTTTCAAAAAGGAGGTTTCCTTAACAATGCCACTAAAGAATCATCAAGTGAACAGTTCTTAAAGAACCATTTTTGTTCTTAGTGTAAAAAGTATTTTAATAATCCAAATAACCTTTTGTGGAATGGAAAGGTTCTAAGAATGCTAAAGGGTTTACATGGAACCACAGATGCCAATAAACAACCTTTATTTTTAAGAGTGTATATGAAGAGTTCCAATGCAAAAGCCTCTGAAAGCCATCTTCGACAGAAATGAGATAACGATACTGAGTGAATGGTCTCCACACATACTATAAGTTAATCAAGTACTTTCACTTCAAATGCACTAAATACCAGCCTAAACCCATTCAGAAGTACCAGTACTTACATAGAAACCTATACATACTGTAGTAGTCAGTAAGAAATGCTTATTTTAAAGAAAAACATCAGACGTACTTAGAGGTTTTTGCATCTGAACTCTTCATATTATCTTTCTTTAATCAGTCCACTGAAGGATCTTGTGAGTCACATTCTCAAGCCCCTCTGTTACAGACAGCACATCCATATCACATCTGAGAATATGAAAACTCATGAAATATCTGTATTTCTGATCTTTAGCCTTTGAATAATCTCTGTGTGTGTTCTCTGTAACCATTTGCTTTAACTTGTGTGTTCCTCTTTGTGTTTGTCAATTAGAATCAATTTGTAAATTCAGCTGTCAGCGGCATTCTGCCACCCATCATACACACACACCCTGACTCTGACTGTCTGCCGGAGTGTGTCAGGCTGCTGTTATTCTAGGGCGTAATGACTTTGTTCAGTGTGTGGGGCAGTTGTCGTCTATGTGTGTGGGGTTCTGTGCTGCTTCTGACACTTTTCTCTCTGATTTCTCAGATTTCTCAGGTTCAGTTAGCTTCACTGACCGGTTAAGTGCTTTACATTGCTAAAACATTAGTAACATATACCATTCAAAAGTAACAGGTTGGTAAGTTATTTATTTATTTTAGAAAGTACTACTTTGATTCAGCAAGGATTCATTTAATTGATCAAAAGTGACAGTAAAGACATTTCCACAAAAGAATTTTGATTTGTTCTGAATAGTTTAACTGGCCGTTGTTCTTCAGGAAAATCCTTCAGGTCTCACAAATCCTATGGTTTTTCAGCATTTTTGTGTATTTGAACCCTTTCCAACAATGACTGTATGATCTTTTCACACTGAGGACAACTGAGAGTCTCATATGCAACTATTACAGAAGGATTAAACGCTCATTGATGCTCCAGAAGGAAACACAAAGCTTTAAGAGCAGGGGGGTGAAAACTTTTGGAATTTGAGGATAAGGGTTAATTTAACTTATGATGTCTTCTGGGAAACATGTAAGTTTCTTCTGTAGCTTCTGAAGTGCAGTACTAAATGAAGAAAATATGATATTTAGGCAAAATAAGAAAAATGTACACAAAAAAATTTACACCCCTGGCTCTCAATGCATTGTTTTTTCTTCTGAAGCGTCGGTGAGCGTTTGAACCTTCTGTAATAGGCGCATATGAGTCCCTCAGTTGGAAAGGGTTTAAATGTGTGGGACCTGAATGATTTCTGTAACAGAGGGCAGTTCAACTGTTCAGGGCAAACAAGGGTCTCATGAACAACTATCAAAAAACTATTAACAAAAAAACACAGCTCTGGATCATTCAGGTAATAACACAGTGTTAAGAATCAAGTGTATGTAAACTTTTAAACAGGGCATTTTTATAAATTAAACTATTATTTACTCTTGTGGACTATATGTAACATCTTTTATGTGAAATATCTTATTCAGGTCTACTAAATAAAAAAAACAACAACATGTATTTTGTATGATCCCTCTTATTTTGGTAAAATAATTAACATTTTGCAGATTATGCAAGGTGTATGTAAGCTACAGTTTATGTAAATAAAGTAAATGTCCACTGTGTTATGGAGGAAAATAAGAATTTTGTCTGAACAGGATGAGCTGTAATGCAGTGTGCATCAATATGTACCCAATTCAGCTGTCAGGTCAAAGGCAACTCTGTTTCTTGTTTCAGTAAAAGGATCTTTGTAAGCTTGTGTTTTTGTGTATGTGACCACGAGCTTGCATTTCTGTGCTCATTTTATCAGGCTTTCATGAGTCATGTCGCTGTAGGTCTGAGCCACTGACTCACGGGAGATAAAATGGGTGTGCATGTGTTTTTGTTTTCGACTGGTCGCAGGTTCAGAATCTGTGTGTTATTGTCTCAGAGGTCAGACTTCTCTCTGTTCTTTGTTGTAAGGAGTTGCATTAATGATTACAGGTTTTGCTCCTTTGACTTCCTGTGTAATTAGGTTGCGGCTAAATCGCCACCAACCACCAGCGTGTTTGTGTGTGTGTGTAAGTCGTCATTTTGTCTCAGATGAGTGGCGTCACTGAGCTGTTCAGGTGAGGTGTGACTCATTCGGAGTCAGGTAGAAGGATGTGTTAAACACAGGGGAGCTGCGGCGGCCAGTCAAACAGTCTCCATGTGTTTGTCAAAGGCTGTCCTCCAACAATGCAATCAACACTCAAACACACTTACACTCATTTTCCTCTTTAACTACAGGCCTCTTGCTGTGATTGTGAGTTCATGCACTGTTGTTCTGGGTGTGTGTGTTTGCTGTGTGCTTCACATTTTCCTCTTGTGCTGTATTGAGTTTGTCCGGGTTAATTGAGTTTTAAAGGGACAGTGACAGAAACAACCGTGTGTCCTCCTTCACGGCTTACGGTGTGATCTGGAGTGCTGCTGTAATTATAGGTCTGATGTCAATTGTCAACAAATTATGGGGATCGTAGTCGCACTCTCTGACACATACACACATATAGTCACGCATACATTACAGCAAAGGCGTACACACACAAACAGATATTTTTAACTATTTGATAGTGCAGACTCTTACTAGACTCGTGATAGCTTTGGGAATAAAAGTGGTCATATATGAAGTTTCCTTTAAGCAGATTTCATACCTACTAACCTTTGAAAAAGAGCTACACTTTCTGAAAAGAGTCCTTATTAAAGAAACTGTACACGTCAAGTGCAAACCGAATGTAATGTTAACAGTTTACATTTATATTAAATGCAGTTAACTGAACTTAAAAGTGATTTTGACCCACTTAGAAAAATACTTCTGCATTTGTCTGATATATGGTTAAAGTGAATTGCTAAATGTACTGACAAGCATTTATGGTAAACTAAAATATATTTAATGTCATTTCTATTTAAACTTGTATGTCATGTATTTGAATATATATTTCTAATTAGACAATTTAATGATGAAGATATTATATTTAAAATATATGTGACCCTGGACCACAAACCCAGTAGCATGGGTATATTTGTAGCAATAGTCAACAATACATTATATGGGTCAAAATTATATTTTTTTCTTATGCCAAAAATCATGCATACAGTAAATATATTAAAACTTAATTTTTGATTAGTAATATGCATTCCTAAGAACTTAATTTGGACAAATTTAAAGGCGATTTTTCTCAATATTTTAAATTTTTTGCACCCTCAGATTCCAGATTTTCAATCTGTTGTATCTCGAGCCAAATATTGTCCTATCCTAACAAACCATACATCAATGGAAAACTTTTTTATTCAACTTTCAGATGATTATGAAAGGTTTTGTGGTCCAGGATCACATATTAACTTCAAATGTTATATTGAACAACAGTTAACATTAATATCATATAATCTTTACATTACCCAACACTTTTAAAAATAAAGGTTCCAAAAGGGTGTTTTTGCATTGAAAAAAAAAAAAAAACATTTTTGGTTCCCCAAAGAACCTTTCAGTGAACAGTTCCTAAAAGAACCATTTTGAAGAACATTTTAAAATCTAAAGAATCTTTTTTGAATTTGAAGGGCTCCATGGATGTTCAAGGTTCTACGTGGAACCATTGATGCCAATAAAGAACCTTTATTTTTAAGAGTGAAGTGTGTTAAGAAACATGAAAGTTTACTCTTATTAAGTACACTTCAGTGGCCTTTAATTTTATTAATGTTATATTATATGAAAGTACAGTTTTTTAAGAATATATTTTTCAAAACACATTTCAAGTACACTACAAGTGCACAATCAATACAATACCTCTTTTTCACAAGGGAAAACTTATGAGAGCAGTCATGAAATGTCCCTAGACTAATCATTCTTTCAGATTCAAAGTGAAACACAATTTTGTTCTTTTTTTTTACACTATGTGTACTGACTTCACAAGATACCAATCACCATGAGGAAGTCATGTTCATGTCGAGTTTGTTTTATGAATGGTAGTTCTTTAAGAGGGAACTGTTCCTTTTTGTTGTTGTTGTTGTTTTTTCACATATAAAACAAACATGTGTTTTATAGCATAAATACTTTCTCCAGTCAAAATGTAAAATAATATAGTAATTTTCTTTTTTTTTAATAATTGAAACATTATTTCGGTATTATATTTTTCATCACATACTATTTCTAGGATTCACTCCAATATCCCATTCATTCCATGTAATACAGGTTATTAAACTTTTTTTTTAGCCTAATGAAAACTATGTATTTGCAACAAACTGGGAGCTGATTTGTGGCGAATTTGCTACAATGTTCACCACTGAGGTTTGCAGAAACACTTTTCTCATGAGGAGAGTGAACTGTCTTTTGGTTTCACACAAAAGAGTCTGTTATATGTTCATCAGAAGTGTCCAAGACTGCGACACTGAGGATATTTCAGCCGTTCTGCTTGTACCTCTGAATAGGATTGCTTCACTGCAGTGTTCTTTCACAAATCCCATTTTATTGTGGCCGTGAGAAGGAAATATATTTCTGCAAAACATGGGTTCAGATTAAGGACAAAGCAAGAAGTGGGCAACAAACGGGTGTCGCCATTGTGTCGTGTGTGTGTTTGTATCAATGAACTCTTTTCCTGCCATTGCCCGCTAGATGCTCATGATTGCGGGTGACCTGTCGGGTCATAAAGAGGGCATCCAGAGGTGGATGGAGGGGTAAATCAACACCCCACTGCTCCACGCAGCACTTAGAGAGACCCTCGCTGACCACCCACACCAGACAGCATCAGCAGCTGATGGATAGCAGCTATCTGTCTATATGGTGACATGAGAGTTCCTTTGCATGCCCTCTAAATATTTACTACACCAGCGCCAATCAAAGGACAATGTCACAAGAGCTCCATTGTACCCGTAGAAAGGATATGAAGTCTGACCAAGAAACGATAGGTCAGCAATACCATACTAATGGCCATCATGTCACTTGGTTCCTCCTGATTTTCTTTTACAACGCCTAAAACCATTCTTACTGATGTTGGCAAACTTTACCCAGATATTTGAGAACAAGTTCAATGCTTGCTACTGTTATAAAACTCTTTCACACAAAGGGCATAATGTTTATTCTAACTCTACCTGGGGTTTTTGCAAAATAAATGAATCAAGATTTAAGCTGAACCTGGTTGATATATAGTGCCTACAAATGTTCTTTCTTTACACTTTATTCCACATAGTACAATGACACCTTTGGCAGGTTTTTGACACTCCTTACACAGGTATGAAATACTGCAGGATCATTGGTTCCATGCAGAACGAATAACATTCATAAAGCCTAGAATAAACTTTAGACTATTAAAGTTTTCTTAACAATTGGTAAAGAAAATTATATTTTATGTACTGTTCAGTGGTTCTTTGGGGAACCCAAAATGGTTCTTTATATATTTAAGAGTTTAAGCCTCCAAAAGAGCCACTTTCCTCCACAACAAAAATGGTCAAAATGTGTTTGACAGAATAATTTCAACCATAATGATTTCACCTTTTATAAAAGTTCGACAAGAGGAAGCTTTTGTGATATGTACTCGGACAGAAATTTACCAGAAGAATGAACAAAAATAAACATTTGTCAAGCAGAACAAAGCTGATGGAGACTGGTTCAAAACACAGATCACTGCAGTGACTGATCACATATACAGTGCTTGTGCTAATGATTTGAATACAGTTAGGGTTAGTCTATTTACTGCCATCAAAACACTGAATTTGGTGTCTTGCAATGTTACATGGTCCGTGAGTGTTTGTTTGTGTGTGTGTACTTGTTTTTGCTACATAGTGGGGACCAAATGTCCCCACAATGATAGTAAAACCTGAAATTTTTGACATTGTGGGGACCGGCCTGCGGTCCCCACAATGTTAAAAAATGATTAAAAATAGTAAATGATGTTTATCTGAAAGTGTAACGATGCAAACATGTTTTCTGTGAGGGCTAGGTTTAGGGTTAGGGTTGGGTTAGGGGATAGACAATATCGTTTGGTCATTACAAAATCTATAGAAGTCTATGGAAAGTCATGTGTGTGTGTGTGTGTGTGTGTGTGTGTGTGTTATTATGAATTTCCTACATTATGTGTGTGTGTTTGGGGGGGACATTATAAAAAAACATTATTTTATCAGTATATCATTAGCAAAAAATTCAGTTATATTGGCAAATTAATTTGTTGTATGTTATTAAACAAATCCTTAATCAGTGAGCTGGTGATTTGACATGCAGTTGATGAGTGTGTGTGTGTGTGTGTGTGTGTGTGTGTGTGTGTGTGTGTGTGTGTGTTTGTGAGTGATCTCTCATTAGGGGCCAGCAGTGGCTTAAATGGACTCATTGTTCTGACCGTGCTGATTAAGCATGGCTGCTGGTCACACACACACACACACACACACACGTTTGTTTTTGTGAATTGTGGGGACTTTCCATAGACTTCTATAGTTTTTATACTGACCAAACGATATTGTCTATCCCCTAACCCAACCCTAACCCTAAACCTAGCCCTCACAGAAAACATGTTTGCATCGTTACACTTTCAGATAAACATCATTTACTATTTCTAATAATTTTTTAACATTGTGGGGACCGCAGGCCGGGCCCCACAATGTCAAAAATTTCAGGTTTTACTATCCTTGTGGGGACATTTGGTCCCCACAATGTAGCAAAAACAAGTACACACACACACACACACACACACCTGTCATATCCATCGCTTGTTCCATCTATCACACTAACACACAATTCTGATCCCAAACCCTCATCATGTCATTTTAAGGTGATTAATGCTATCTACACTAATATCTACACCAGGAGAGTAACAGTTATGTATCATTAAATAGTCAGCATGTTGAACGCAACACACGCAACTCACTTCCAGGAAATTTATTCCGAACGTAGTCAGTGATGACTGCTTGAGAGAGAGAGGGATTTACACATAAATAAGCCTGCCATTGACATATGGTTTGTTAGGATAGGATGATATTTGGCCAAGATACAACTAGCTATTTGAAAATCTGTAAGCTGAGGGTGCAAAAATATCAAAGATATTGAGAAAATCACCTTTAAAGTTGTCCAAATAAAGTTCTTAATAATGCATATTGGTAATCAACAATTAAGTTTTGATATATTTATGGTAGGAAATTGGCAAAATATCTTCATGGAGCATGATCTTTATTTAATATCCTAATGATTTTTGACATAAAAGAAAAGTTGATCATTTTGACCAGTGTTGCCAAGTCTGCGGTTTTCCCAAGGAATTGGTCTACTTTTTTGTTTTTCATTTCCATGGGTTGAAGAAATATATATATATATATATATATATATACACGTATATGCCATCATATGTTCATATTTGGTTATCATAAGGATTTGTCTCAAGGCACCTGATCCATATAACAAGTGATGTGTGTTTTCTCACACATGGATCTATTATTTGAGCTACAATACACAGGCAGTGTCCCTGAATCTTTTAAAAGTGAAATAGCTTTATTATAGTTGTGTACCTCGCCCTGATATCTTATCTGATGCTGTTCTTTTCATATATCCAATACAGGTCAATTCACAATGCTTCCAATACTATAATATATCTCAGTTATTATATTTATGAATTCTGTTGTTTATAACTGTTATTTTTAATAGCTGGAAGTACTTCTGGTAGCTTTTTGTGAGATTTTGTGGCAGAGATACAAACTAAATATTTCCTAACATTCACAGCACTTCACAGGGTGCTGACGGGCCAAAGGGCTTCCCTACTCACTGTATGTGTGTGTGTGTGTGTGTGTGTGTTCAGATAAATGCTAGGAGATAACAGCAGGTCTTTTTCTGATCATGTTTTGCTAATCAGATCTTATTTAAAGGTTAAATGGTTTCTTAAAGCATTTTCCCCTGAATGCTGATGAAGTCACTTGAGAGTAAAGAGAAGAGCATGTGTGCTTACAGTGTGTCTGACTTTGTTCATCCTACACACTTTTCTCTGCTGCTTTGATGGGGAGATATTTGAGTGTTTGAGTGTGTGTGTGTAAGGGGGTGGTCAGGAACACTATGTCTGTTTCGTGTAAAGATCTGAGACGCAGAGAGGAGGGGGAGTGTGCCGGTGGGGCAAACTCATTCAACATGGACTCTATTATCAGCTCAGTATAACGCTGCAGTTAATGCCTGTGCGAATGTTTGTGTGTCTACAACAAACAATTTTCAATTAACTACAGTCAAATCCGGTCATCTGGCTGGATTTAAATAGGCTGTCATTATAACAACAACAACAAAAATGAAATATTACGCAAAGGTAGAGGCAAAAATGTAACATTATATGTAATGTTTAATACATTATACCACGTATTGACAATATTTTGATTATTTTCTCTACACCTGCAAAAGAATGCCTATAAAACTTTTACTTTACCTTGGATTTTGTTGTCCTGCTGAACTGTTTGCTTTCCTAATGTCTTCAGTTAATCCTAATGAGGCTGATTTGGGTGGAGGTTTGTGTGTGTGAACAGAGATCTCTGAACTCTGTGTATATCTGTAGGATTAAAGCATCGCTATCATTCACAGACATTTATGGAAACCAGCAGGTAAAACAAACATATTTTCATTAATTATAAATGTACTTAAAATGTATATATCTATAATTGTGTTTATTTTATTTTGTGTCTAGTCAAAAAATATTCATATTAAATTTAATCATCAGTAAATCATGAGATGAATACTTTTTATTTTCTTGATTTGTTACCACCAAAAAAGTACATATATTTCAATTCATATTTTCATCACATAAAATGTCTAAATATGGTCTATAACATTTAATTTAGTTGTTAAAATACGTTTCTCAGAAGTGTAGAAAAAAAATCCAAAACATTATTTCATTTGGCTTAATTTGTGCAGTCTTAATTTTACAATGATTCTTGCATGTTTTCACAATTTTAAAAAATCATGTTTTTTCATTGTGCATTCCAATTATTCTCAATCAAACTGCAGTTGGGTTATTTTGATTAGGTAAAAAAAATGACAAAAAATATAGCTCACTAATACAATACAACACAATTAAAACATGATAACATAATAAAACATGCTTTTTAAAATAAAAAATAAAAAAAACCTGAATTATCTGTTTTTGCAAATACTCTTGATAAACTTTTCATATATTCCTCTCTTGGAACTTTTATAATTCTCTTAGACTCTTAGAACTTTTATATCCTCATTTTACTTTATGAAAGTATGTAGAATAACAGAATATATTCTATATATACATACATAATGTATGCATATATATATATATATATATATATATATATACACACACACATATACATATATATTAGTTTAATGTTTCTGTCAGTGGTCTAACTTATTTCCAAACTTCCATTATAATTTTCAAGTTTCCAGTACAATTTCCATGTATATGTAGCAACTGTATTAAGTGTAATAATCATAATGGAATGAACAATCTGATTTTTATAAATTTATTCAATGTCAGTTAATTTTTTTCCCACCCTATCTGTCTGAAAAGCAGTAACATTACTCTGAATTCTCATTTTTAGGCCAAAACTCTTTTCTACTTAAGTGGCGTGTCATGTCAGCAAACCCTCAAGCTACTGTAGAGAGTTAATGTAACATAGATGAGCTGCAGGAATTTAATCATTAATAAAAACAGCTTAATAACACATGTGCCAAATTTAACATGGTCCTCTTTTAGTGTAGATAGTCTCTGTCTGGTCATAGTATTAATCACCACGCCGCCCCCTCTGTGGTAAATGTTGTAAGGAGACAGACATATCTCCAGATGGCTGGTTTGAGGAAGTGGAGTTGAAGCGGAGGGATTAGAGCTCTGTTGCCCCGTTACCCCACATGAAAAGGGCTGGGAGGGGTGTCATCTGCAGAACGTGCGGCACACGTGCAGATCAGCTTCTCTGTAGCACATGTGTGTACACACACACACATGCTCGAACCTTCAAACTCGGTCCAATCCAGGTGCCGTGGCTCAATATGCTTTGCCTAATATTTCAGTTGTGGTGGGATGTGCTTAGAATAACATTCACACACGCACAAGCAGAGGAAATGTACACTAGCTTTCTTTTAACTACGTAATCACTCTGTTTAGAGAGAGAAGCCTGATTAAACGATTTTTAAGAAGATAACATTGTTTACACTGTTTTAGAAGAGATGTGTTGTTGGTCGAAAGAAGGAAATTAGATTAAAAAAAACACAATTGGTTTCACATAGCAGTCTCTGGCTGCTGAGGACTAGCGGCAGATTGGATGTGGTTGTCGGCAACTTTGCAGCTTTAAGGATGTAAGCAATTACACTGCACAAATTTGTCATTTCTAATTTCAAATCGGAACATTTCTATTTATGCTGCAAGAACTTTTTGCACTTCATATCTTCCTCTTCTCTTCCTCTGCGGTGTGGGGATGTTATGAGCTGTCTGTAAAACTAACAGCGCTGTTGATGTTCCTCTGCCCGCTATTGTTTAGCTGGTTTTCTTTCAGGCCACATTAAACCCTTTATATAGACAGTAAAAAGGTCCATTTGAATTTGACTTCAGAGTTGAGAGTCCTCCCTGCCCCCTGGCCTCAGCTCGTCCAGAGAAAGAGAAGGTGTCTGATCAAGCCCTGGAGGGTTCAAGCCCTTTTATGGGCTTGATGTCTCCTAAAGCGGATCTTATTGGGGATGGCCTTGGCCGGGACAAACTCTCTTCTCTAGGATCCGGCTTGCTGGCAGCTCCCCGTTTCAGCTCTTTTGTTTGAAGGTGAATTTCAGCCTTTCGGTGCTGGTCCTTCCTGGACTTCTTATTGAGTGGGTTTCAGTGTAAACAGCTGTGGACCAGATTGGGGCGGGCTGTGGGCTGAGCGGGTTCTGGGCAGCCCTTGGGGCTACAACAATCTTCTGGGTAGTCTGCTGCCAGGAAATAGTAGGCTGCGACTGATGTGGTCAGCTCTTTGTCACCAGCCAAATTTCGGGTGGGTGAGAGTGTTTTTGTGTGTAATGAGTGTTTTTACGTATGTCTGCTGAGGGACAAGCAAGAATCCTTCAGCTTCCATTTATACTTCATATTCAGAAATGTATGCTAGAGAAGGTTCGCTGACTTTTAGGCTGATCAGCATGTAAGAACCCAGAAAATACGTTCCTGTGAGTTTGTAGTAGCGTTCTTAAGAATGAATAATGCACCGGAGACGGTAAGTATTGTGGGAAAGAGTGTGAATTGGGAGTTAAAAGAGGAACAGGGACGTCAGTCAGCTCCCAGTAAACGGCATTAGTCATTGAGTCACCGTCACAGGACGTCCTTCCTTCACAGGATGAGAGCGAGGGGAAGACGCATCAACATGTTCACTTTCCTCTTCAAACAAGACCTTACCTCTGGCGGTTTGGGTCAAAACAGTCTTGTGTTGCACGTCTCTAAATTCAAAGACTATTTTGGTCGCTTTTTTTCTTTTGTGATGGTCTGTTTTATAAAAATAATAATAATAATAATAATAATAACAATAATAATTAATACAAATGAAAAATCGAATACAAAAATGAATAGTTTTGGATTTCTGTTTTTATTATTATAAAATGCAATTATGTCATATAATTAAAAAAGAAAACGCACACTGATTAGAATTGATTTTTATACAAGGATTTTTTAGATTTTTAAAAGTTTTTTAATACAAATATATTTTAATAGAAAGGTCAAAAGGTCAAAAGAAAGAAAACTGAAATGAATCTCAGAGATTTTGGGTGGTTAATGCACACTTTTTTTATTATTTGTAATGATTTCTCTTCAGTGTGTGTGTGTGTTTGTGTAGCAGTGGAGTAATTGTTAGATCATGTACTCCGGAGGCGGAGTCAGTGACACTAAGGTGGGAGGAGATAGTGGGCAGGGCCAAAGTGCCTTCAACAAGTCAGACAAACATGTTCAGGCAGTCAGTCAATCTCAGGCACTTGCAGGAGAAGTCACTTACCATCTGGACTAGCAGTGGGACAAGACAGGAGAACTGTGAGCTGCACCTGTCCCATACACACACACACACTCAGGGGAGAGATCACACACAGCCTCTATGTGTGGCTGGGACCAGAGCGTCCTGGTAAGTGACATTTCTCTAAACTCTGTGTTCTGCGTTTATTTCTGTGTAAAGCAGAGATTGTGTTTTAAAACGGAACTGATTGTTTCTGTTATTTCATAAATGAAATATTTAGTGCTTATTTAGTGGCTGTTAATTACATGTGGTGTGATTGTTTATCGTGAGGTAGAAAAACATTTTATTGAGGCTTTCTAGTTTATTATTTTTATTAGTTTTTCAAGTTAAACTTCAGTTTAAAGTTTCCATTTATTTTAGTTAATTTTAGTTAAATGTAAAACAATTCTTAGAAAAGTATTTCTGTATTTAGTAGTTTATAGTTTTATTCAGTGTAATGTTTAAAGTTAATGTTTAAAGATTTCACCTAAAAATCTTTTTTTTCCCTTCCTTTTTAAACATAAGATACTTTTTTATATTATGCTTGTATATTTAGTATGCATACATCTGATTTCCATGTTTGTTAATGTGAAGTTTTTCAGTTTCAATATGAGTTTTGGTTCTACAGCTGTCCTACGCAGACGATTCTTTCTAACAAAAAACATAGCTGTTTTCTGATCTTCTTTTGTATAAAAAAAATGTTTATGTATATAATATACATATATAAAATGTTAGTATAATATAAAATGCTTAACTACAATTTATATTAATCACAAATCAATGTTTTTAACATTATAGCTTTGTACATTTCAATTTACTTGGCTGCTTTGGAATGTAACATTTTATTAATTCTGTAAACTTTAAAAATAACTTCTAACATTTGTAATTATAAAAACAAAAATGTAGTTTTAAATGAAATTAATACACTTTTTAAAATCATTTTAAGAGGTATAATAAAACATTCTCAGAGCAGTTTAGTTTTAGTCCTAAACAGGTAACTGCATATTTTACCATTTGAATTCTGGTTGAAGATTGGTTGTATCCCGATGGAAAAAGTTTCCTCTTTTGGTTCTATTTGTCACACGCACATTCTCTGGGATGGATTGATGGTTCCGTTGCTCTGCCACTCTGATTCCAATTTTAGCTACATTCAGATGTAGACGGGACTTCCTTCCTCTGTTTTCCTCCATTTGTGACTATTTTTTCACTCAGGGAAGAAAACAGGGAGAGGGTAAGACGCATGTTGATAGACCGAAATGAAGTGTAGGACGTGAGAAGAGAGACCGTGATCAGTTCTGACCTTAGGAACGGGTCGGGACAGCTGTTGTCTTTTATTTACTTGAAGAGCTCTTCAGCTTCTCTGTGCTTCTTGTAGTTTTTAATGCCGTGTAAACAATTAAGGTCTAATTTGGTCAAAAATATTTCAATTCTAATTAATTATAGTTTTTGGTATAAAAGAACATTTGTGCAAAACGAAATTTAAATTTAAATTTGACCCTTTACTTAGATAATGTTTAGTTCTGTACTTCTCACAGACTATCTGATGGGTCAAAACTTTTAATTCTAACGCTTTTTCTTTTGTCAGGCTGCTTCTCATCACAGCTCGGCCATGTTGACTACTGAGGGAGCACCCTACACCGTGGACGATGAGGAGCTCAAGATGGATGTAGAGGATGTAGACATGACAAAATGGACGGAGGAAGAGTTTGAGGAGAAATGCACATACATCGTGAAGGACCACACCTGGGAAGGTCCTCTGGAGAACACAGAACTCACCCGGGCCGAGGCATCCTTACCCAGAAACCTGGCCTTCAAACACCCACCAGACTCTAAAGAGGTATGACACGACGCTCACACTCCATCACATATGCAACGGCATTACGCATGATGTACTCATGGCCTCGAGGCTTCCTTTTTGAAATGTGCCACGAGATTCATCGGGTTACAACTGCAGTCCTGCGTGCCATCTGCTAATAATTGTTGTCTGCTTGTATGAGTGTACTGACAGTAAATTTACAAACCCGCCTCAGAGCGTCACATTATCGAATTGCAAGAAGCGGGTTTAAGCTTTGGAACTTTGGATGGTTGTGATTCTTGTTTAAACAGCATCTCCATAAAGCCGCACCTACCGATCACATAGCTGGTATTAATCTTCTTTATCAGCACTGTCAGGCCAGTTTTTAAACTTGCTTTGTTGAACAAAAAAGTCCCTGTCTATGTCCGTGTGCTTAATAATTTCTAGCTCACATTGTTACTCAGCTAACACAAACATCCATACATCAGAGCACCACAAGACAAGCTCCTCAAGCACTCGAGTGCAAAAGTTCCAGAGTGCCATCTATCAAACCTGTTTTATCTGTGGCAGACTGCCATGTCTGTGTCCATGACAATCCACAAACACACTACTTTCCACCTTTCTAGCGCTAATGATGGCCGAAGCTTTGAAAAGGATTAAGCCTCCCCTATTTTGAAAGTGTTTATAAATCAATAGAAACAGGGTTATAGATTTTTTCATCAGTCGCTCTCTCTGTCTTATCTCTTCCTGTGAGGAAAAAAGCGAGCCTCTTTTATGAGCACGTACTTATGAGGTGATAAAGAGTTTACCCTCTTTCTTCAAGAAACACCTGAGGTTCAAACAGGAAGAGAGTGAGTCAAGTCATGTGTTTTAAAGAGGAAGATTATGATGATGAGAGAGTATTGATGGGAAGAAGCTGAAAAGGGCTTTTTGCAGGATTTTGGGTGAGGAGATCTTCAGGGTTGAGTTGTAGTAGTTTTTAGATCCAAACAGAGGTGTTTAAAATTGTACTTATTTAAATCCATAAAAATTCTGTGTGGCCCTAAATATAATAATGTTTCTATCAAATAAAGCACCTGTATGATTCAGTATTGTGAAGAGAGGTCAGGCTTAGGTGATCTCCTGTGCGGTTAATAAGAGGTGAAGCGGGACAAGCGAATAGAATAGACTCTCTCAGCCTTAGGACACAACCTTGATGACCTTTAGCTTCCTGTGGCTGTCAGGAAAGGTGACGGGTGAAGAGAGGCATGGCTCCATGTCTTTCAAGTGCACACATCTGGCTGACTGTCAATTAATTACCCCTCTCACACAAACACACACACTCTGTCAAGCTAATTTAAAGATACCTGCAAAATACAGTGCTGTAAACATCATCTACCTCTTTTTCTAACCACCCTGTTTTCCTATTTTTTTGAACCAGGTTGTTGGTGTAGTAAGCAGAGAATACATCCCCAAAGGCACACGGTTTGGCCCCCTTGTGGGAGAAAGTTACACTGCAGAAAATGTCCCCAAAGATGCGAACAGGAAGTACTTCTGGCGGGTGAGTTGTTTTGTTTCAGAATCTTTCAATAAAGTAGGAGCAGACAAGAAAAAAAAAAATACCAGGTCACTTCCTGTTCCACTGACTGACTTCCTGTGTGACATCATGGGCTAGATGGTTATGTAGAAGCAGTGAGTTTATATTCTCAGAGCGATTAGAAACTGCTGAGTAAAGACCTGCTGTTTTGGGAACTGCATTGCTGCATCGGTGCTGAATGACTGAAGTGCACTGATACGTTCCATATAGTGTAATCTTTATTTGACTGTGCAGCGCTCTAAAAGTGTGGGACAGGAAGTGCCGAATGACTCTGCAGTTCTGCTACTGTGAATATATCTTTCTTAAGAATATGTCATCTTTGCAGATCATCTGTGTCATTGCAGTTATATAAAGTGATAAAAAATCACATTGCAACATCACAGTTAGCATTAACTGCCACTATAATTAAAACAAAACTTTTCTGTCACTCATCTGTGACTTGCAGCTGTTGTCTACAGCTGTCGTCACGGAGAAAGTGCAAAGTCAACCCGCTCTGGTTTTGTGTTGACTTATTTTCTGTCACTTCCATATTGCTGCCAAATCGAAGATCCCCAAGTGGAACAACTCTGGTCTTTACCTACCAGAAACAGCACTGATATCATTCTTTCCTGTGTTACTGTCAGTCCTTGCTGTACATGTAGGCCAGGTGATTACAGAGTCACTGTTTAGCATTTCAAGCATAGAGAAAAAGTGCTAGATGAAGTGTAGTGTTGACGTTTCAGAGGGAAACCTTGTTTGTGACGTCTTGAAAGTGTTCCTGGAACTTGCAAGCTTAGTATAAACAACATACTGAGACAGGCGTCCCCCTACCATACTTCAGACGAGACCTAAGAATGCACCAGAGAGCTGGATGGAGATACTCTGAGACTGTGAATATTAGTGTGGGGGCGTTTGCTGACTCACTGTGAGACTTTATAAGAGCAAACCCCACTCGTCTGTCTCAAAGACATGAGAACCACACTGGAGGACTAGAGAATAGAACATTGTAATAAAGACAACGAATGTTATTGTAATGTAAAAAGAAAATATTTGGTCCTAACTGTCTTTATTATATTTTGTAGATATACTCTAATGGAGAGTTCCATCATTTTGTGGACGGACTGGACGAGGAGAAGAGTAACTGGATGCGTTATGTGAATCCAGCTCATTCCCAGCAGGAACAGAACCTTGCTGCCTGCCAAAACGGCATGAACATCTATTTCTACACCGTGAAGGCCATTCCTGCAGACCAGGAGCTACTGGTGTGGTACTGCCCCGAGTTCGCCCGTCGTCTCAACTACCCTGCCTCTGGAGAGATCATGATGCAAAAACTCAGTAAGTTCATAACAAATACATATACTGTTTATGTCTCTCAGTTTGCCTAGACCTGGACAGATATTTGTTCCTTGTTATCTCAGTTTAAGTCAAGAAAGACATGCCTTTCCCACTATAGAGATAGACCCTGTAAGCATTGTGCAAACACACCAGCTTCTTCCCTTTCATCTCTGTTAAGATCGGAATTCTTTGAACTACTCTATTTCTCTCCTTTCTTCCTCTATGATGTTTTAGTTCAGACTAATTACAAAGAATAGGAGTGTAATGTTGCAGCCATTGGTGTTTGAGGACGTTCTTTAAACATGAAAGTGCAGACTAAGGTTTGTTTTGCCCAACATACTAAACCGGCAATAAAAGTCTCTAAGCTAAAAAGACGAGACAGAGGGAAAGATTGATACGGAGGAGAGGGGGAGATTATAGGAAGGTGAACAGGCCAGTCAGTGTGACTCCTCTCCCCAGAGTCATGCGCATACCCTGGGGCCACTGGATGTAGCCGACCCCTCACACACACATAGACGCATAGTCTGTAATTACACCTACTCACTCATGTCTGCTGCCCCTCTACCTGCAGCCTGAAGAAGGAATAATAGCCCCTGCATCTCAAAGCAGAACAGCAGCAACCCTAAAGAAACCAGGCATATGACTCAATTTAATAGAATGGGCTGATCTGACTGAGACAGCCTCCCACATGAAACTGATTTAGACACTGACTTTCTATTTCACTAGTCCTGTCTGGTGTAAGATGACAGCACATTTTCAGCCAACCTGTATCTGGAGTCCCTTCATTCCTTTGTCATCCTGCCTCAGGAGGTGTGGGAGGAACTTCTTCATTTGTTTGCCACTTTAAGAGTAAGGAGAGGCTAGTAAGAGCGCGCACAAGAGAAAAAACCTCCATTGACTAGTTGAACTTCCTGGCGGCAGGGCTGTGCTGACAGATTGATATCTCTGTGATCGCCGGCTGTTTGTTTTTGGCAAGCTCTCTAGGGAGGAACAGAACTGGTACTATCTGTGGAAGAGAGGTGGGAGGGGGAGAACTGATAACCTCTCGGTTTGTTTACACGTAGCTGCCGGGACAGAAGGATAGGGGAGTTGGGAGTATGGTACATCTTTTAAGGGATACTTATCATGCACACACTCATATTCACACTTGAATTCTACACAATTAACCCCGTGAAAGTTCAGTGAACAGGAAGCAGGAAGTTATTTAATTGTTTACATCCTTTTTAAAGAGATTAACGGTGAAGTATTTAAGATATATGGGAAAGTAATTTTCTAATTAGCTTTCCACCTTTCATCAAATGTGAGTGGGTGGAAGGTTCAGGCTGGTTTATAATGAGTCTATTTAGCCTACATTTGAGAAGAGTAATTGCCCATGTTTGTTTTATTCATATTTCACTGAAACATGAATTCTGTGAAAGCTTTTAAGTCTGAGGCTGTGCCGAAAATTGGGAACTCATTTAAGATCACTCACAAAATAAAATCCATCCGCGGTCTCTGTGGACACTAAAAGGGAGAGATCTAGGCTTGTAGATGCCTATTAGCGGGACGCCATCAGTCCCCCCACACCCACTCAGTGAACCCCATTAGATAGTATCAGTGCATCCATCCCACCCTGACCGGGGCGGCTGTCAGGCCTCACATCCTGTCTGTAGACCCTAACATGGGATAATTTGTCAAACTGTCACACTAAGTGAACCACTGGGGTGCTTTGTTGAAATTTGGTTTAAGAAGAGCTGTATCCCCTGGGACAATGGAACTGCTGTGTCCCTCAAAATAACACTGACTGGAATTGGTCAGGAATTGGGATTGGGATTGTAAATTGTAAAGTGAGAACATTATTAACACATTGCTTTTTTGTGTGTCTGTGTAAACAGAGCAGAGCCTGATTGAAGCCAAGCAGCAAGCGACTGAAGTCAAGCACCCAGTCAAAAGAGAGCACAGCGTTTCAGAGATTTTGAAAGATGTACTGCAAGAACCCAGCAGACCACTTCCCACCCGTCCCCGCTGCCCTAACAGCCCAGACCGACCTCTTTACCCCAGTGCTGTCTATCCGCTCCGCCCCTCCCTAAATGAAGACTTTTTAAAGACTACCACAGTATTTGGCCTCCCGAACCGTTCTCACAGACAGTGTTCAGTGACGCCCAGCCCTTCAGCACACAGCAGTCCTGGAAGCAGTCCAGAAAGCAGTCCCACACCAGCATCCCTTGAGCCAAGAGACAGCCTTCTCTCCTTCTCTCCAGCACTCTACAGTCGTGGCCTGAACCACTACCAAGGCTACTCACCAGCAGGCTCCATGCCATTCTACCCGAACCCGCACTACTCACGCTACCTCATGCCTCACTACCCTGTTAGTAGTTTAAGTGGGCCACCTACTTTGGGTGGTATATTTCCACACATGTACCCCTTTTATAGTAGCTTGGTACCCCCTCATGTACCCTTCCCACCTGGCATGCTTCCGTCAGAGGGTAGTCGGCAATTTCTGCTTCCACCCGACTCTCCAGCTCCCAGGGACATCCTGCTTCCAGCGGCCACCAGTGCCTTTTCTGCAGCCACGTCTCTGAAAGACAAACCAGCCCATGGGCATGGGCACCCCTACGCTCCTGCTGGTGGGTCTCCAACAGCCGGCTCTGCAGCCTCAACGGGCCGTGTTCCTACCAAGCCTACCTCAGCAATTCTGAGTACCTGCCGCTCAGAGGATGAGGCGATCAATCTCAGCAAGATGAAACGAGGTTCCACAGGCTACAAAAGTCTAGATTACCCACTTAAGAAGCAGAATGGGAAGATCAAGTATGAGTGCAATGTCTGCACCAAGACTTTTGGTCAACTTTCCAACCTCAAGGTAAGCAGGAGAACTGCATCTACCTTGTAATAAAAAGCATATGTGTTCTACACATCTGTTAGAAACACTCCTGGTAGTACCTAGCTTACCTGTTTTTACTTTCAGGTGCACCTGCGTGTCCATAGTGGTGAACGACCCTTTAAGTGTCAGACCTGCAATAAAGGTTTCACTCAGCTGGCCCACCTGCAGAAACACTATTTGGTCCACACAGGAGAGAAACCCCACGAGTGCCAGGTAATAACAACACTTTCAGTTAGAACCATCTCTGAGGACTTTTGTAAGATGTCTACTCAAATCAGAATGAGATCCTAAAACTCTGCTTTCACTTCACAGGTGTGTCACAAGCGTTTCAGCAGCACTAGCAACTTGAAAACCCATTTGCGACTGCACTCTGGTGAAAAGCCCTACCAGTGCAAGATCTGCCCGGCCAAGTTTACACAGTTTGTCCACCTCAAACTGCACAAACGGCTGCACACACGAGAACGTCCACACCAATGCCCGCACTGCCACCGCAACTACATTCACCTCAGCAGCCTGCGGCTTCACCTCAAAGGCTACTGCTTAGCAGTCTCTCCTTCTCCCAGCTGCAGCCTGGATGAACTCAACCGGGTCAATGAGGAAATTGAACGCTTTGACATCAGCGATAACGCAGACAGACTGGAAGAAATGGAGGGATTTGATGTGGAGAGCATGGTAGAGAAACAGATCTTTGGCCTGCTCTGGCAGGAGATGGATTTTAAGGCGTCTTATCACAAAGGTAGCACTGGAGGAGACCTGCACCCCCCACCACCTGCATTATCTACATATCGTCTGAACGAGCATGGCAGTGAGGCCTCTGTCATCAAGGTTCATTGCAGCAGCCCCATCCAGCTCCTACCGATCAAGGTTAAAAAGGAGACAGAGGAGGCCATGGAACCTTAGCCAACTAGAGGCTTGCTGACCGTTTGCCTGACTAGCTCTCTAGGCCAGGTTATGGACAGCTACAAGCATACATAATTCTTCTCAAAGAATCAGGCTATGGCCTTTATGTTCAGGGACTTAAGTACTCAGGGCTAACAGACATTGATCCAATCCATCAGTGGTCCAGTATGTCCTACACAATTTAAAGAGACAATCATATTCTTTTATTAATATTATTATTATTATTAATATTATTTGCTCTTCATGGTTTTTATTTTCGTTTGTTACGTAATCTATTTAATTTATTGTTCAACGCGTCATCTTTCACAACCAATACGTGGAAATAATGTTTACAATGACTGGTTAATTCATTGTAATTTACTGTTTTATATATTTTCTTTGACTATATTTCTTTTGTGCATAGTAATTGTAAATAGTGTCCCAGTTGACTGTGATTTCATGTGTGACTGCAAAGAGCTCACCGCATTCAGGTTTATTTTTTAATGTGGGCTGAAGTCAGAGGTAGACCTTTTTGTTGAAGGCATTTTTTTTACTTTAGGAGAAGGGTCAGAAGTTACATATCTATGTGTACGTGTTTTACATAACATTTATTCTCTTAATGTTGAGCTCTACACGATATAATGAGTACAAAAAGGGCATATTGTATATTACCAACAACTGTTACCTCAAATGTCAGAGTGTGTATGTGTGTGTGTGTGTGGTGTGTGCTTGAATTGAGAGACGTCAGAGGAATATGTGATGTTTGTTTTGCTACTTGAAGAGGAAATCAAATGTCCCAATGTGCAGGTCTACATGTGGTCCAAAGAATCGCAGTCTGTCTAGCTGTCACACACAGGCTGTGAGATTGACACTGACTCTGCATTTTCTTACTTACTGAAACCAAAATGATAAAGAAATGAGAATGTGGAAATGTTAACCAAAGTGAACTTTCGTTTTATTTTCAGAGATGTGTGCAAATGCAGTGTGAGCTGCTGCAACTGTCTGCTCTGCGGGTCAGTGGTGATGTTTACGGACACTCCACATCACTTTGGCCTTTGTATGCACTGGTTTCTTTTGTCTTATGTTTGTACTTTTTTCTTTGTTTTTAAATATGATTTTGTCCAGCGATATCTGTAGGACAGTTTATCAGCAACATGTGCTGTGAGGTAGTAGTATCTCATACACTTTCTGTCCTAAAGTATGACCAAAGTCTACACCTCATCTTCAGCTTTAAATTAAAGAAAAAACTGTCTTTGTTTACATACTGGTTTACGTAGCTATTTAAGTACAGCTTTGACAAAATGTAAATTATAATATAAATCTTCACTGATCTAATGCATTTTTGTCACTTGCGTGTTTTTTCATTATATGTTTAAAATGGGGCTTGAGGCACATTTGTTTTATTGTCCTCTAAACAACTATATTCACACTGCAGTACTTTTCTAAACATCTGAGAGCCACATCATGTGATATTTGGTGGATCCTTGATGTGATCGTAGACGGCAGTACAAAGATGATTCTGCACTAATTTGATCTATTTTAAATATTATAGATTTATGTAGCAAATGAGAATAGATACAATTACTGAATATATTTATTTAACCCCTTTTTTTAATAACTGAAGAATATGTAAAAGTATAGTATTTGGGATAAAAGTGCTCTTTTGGTGCTAAAGGCATAATTAGAGATGTTAGAGCTATATTAGAGATAATCACAATATTTATAATAAAAATATATGATACTAGTTATATATTAGGTCTATTATAAAGCATCATATTTATTATTACTTCTGTAAAGCCATGTTAAATTATTATGGGATCTCTTTTATGTAGCAAATGAGAATAGATACAATTAAAAAATATAATTATTAAACCAACAGTTTATATATGTATATATATATATATATATATATATGTATATATACACACACACACAATCACAATATTTATAATGAAAACATATTTAAAACTATGATACTAGTTATATATTAAGCCTGTTATAAAACATCATATTTATTATCACTTCTGTAAAGCCATATTAAATTATGATGGGATCTCCTTTAAAACGTTCAGTATTATGCTACAATATTAAAATTAAAAAAGAAAAGAGTAAAAACCTGAAGTTGAAGTGATTGTTTTAAACAAACAAATTTATCAATGTTTAATAAAAAATGTTTATTTGGCAAGCTATCAACCTTTATTTATTTATTTATTTATTTATTTATTTTTCATTATTATGACAATTTTTTTCTATTAAGCATTCATTTATGCAATAATTAGCTAAATAAAATGTGTAAAATGTATTCTTAGGTTTTTCAAAATACAACAACCTATCCTTTCCTGTGCATTAAAGACTCTGGGTGTACAGGTAGCTTCAGGGTAAGAGTCAGTAACACAACAACCCCACAATTACAAGTTGCTTCATTTGCACTTCCGATGAATAGATCTATGACTAGGTAGACAAAAGAAGCAGTCACCAAATCCAAAGTGTAAAATTCCACACCACACAAATCATGACACTGTTAGTAATACCACCACAACAGACCTGTAAATATATCACACTATACACATACACACTACATCACTATAGTAATGAAATACATATAAATACCAGCCAATTCAACGTATTCTGACAGACTGCTGATGTGTGATGTTTTAGAAGCTTGTTTATGATTACATAAAGCATGCAGTGTACAGCAGTGTACTCTTTTTAAAAAAAAAGATTAAAATCTATTACTAGTGTAAATGATTGTGTGTCTAGCTGTATGACCATGCAGGTTCATTTTAAAACATTCTTCTTTTTAACGAAAATCTGACAGAGCCAAATTTAGCCTATTGACGTAAACCTTGTTTGAATGATCACTTCAAAGGAAATCTAGAGAGTAATGCAAATGTAAAGAACCGAATCTTGGCTGTGAAACTTTACTGTAAGAATTTGTTTAGAATGCGTTTTCATTGTTAAGCAGATGTGGTAATACAACGCTTATGTAGTTCTGGCTCATGCGTGTCCTCTTCCTAATCCAGTTCTGAGAACGCTGACTATATCAAATGGAATCCCTTTCAGCTCTTCCCAAATTGTACATTTATAGGCCCCATGTGAGCATGTGGATTATATGATAATTGGCTTTCTTCATTTCCCGCTGTAAGATGATGTCTGAATCACCGAAGCTAAAACGGGAAACACACAGTTACAGAAACAAGGTTGTTTTCAGAACACTGACAAAAGTGAATGAACAGAACAGCAAGAATCTACTGACGTGGTCATACTGTTTAAACCTATAAAAGTATAAATATAGAAAGCCAACAAAAGCTTACTGGAAAAATGAGCCTCTACCTGCAACTCCAAAAACATACACTGTAAAAAACAATTTGTTGAGTCAACTTAAAATAATTTGTTACCCACTTAGATATGTGAGTTGAATCAACTTAAAATTTTAAGGCAGTTGGGTTACTTACCCATCTGTTAAGTTTCGCAAACACAAATATCTAAGTTGTTACTTAGTACGACTTAACATTTCAAGTTGACTAAACTTATTTTAGTTGACTGAACTTAAAATTTTAAGGCAGCAGGGTAACAAATTATTTTAAGCTGACTCAACAAATTGTGTTTTTTTTTATTTTTTACAGTATACCTATACATAAAAATAACTGTAATTTCCAGCTTAAATGTGATGCTGGACCACAAAACCAGTCGTAAGTAGCACGGATATATTTGTAGCAATAGCCAACAATACATTGTATGGGTCAAAATTATTTTTTATGGGTCAAAATATTTTCATCAAAAATCATTAGGATATTAAGTAAAGATCATGTTTCATAAAAATATTTTGTACATTTTTTTATTTTGTAAATATATCAAAACAACTTTAGTGTAGGTGGCAGTACTTTATTTTCAAACACAATCTAATATTAGCCTTTTAGGGTCGCTCACCGGACATTTCATTTTTAAACTGCCGTGGAACATACAGCTAACGTAATAAAACGTTGAAATTAACATTACTGATACTGATGCGAGTATCGAAAAACATCGATACTAAGGTGTGTTTTATTTACCAGTGATTTTATTTAACAAAAAATAATGCGTACAATATGCATTGAATTAGACGTATAACCTATGTTAGGAAATAACTGTGCAACATAGAACTATTTTCTTGCTCATCTGAACGCACGCAAATGTTGCAAGACAGAACCAATCAATTACAAGCGTTCTCTCACTTTAGACAGTGCTTTCAAACGGGGCTGCATTTCCCGAAAGTATCATAAGAAAGCATTGATGCTTTTGGGAATGGCAGCCCAGAACAATGCTTATCAGAGGACAGAAGAAAAAAAAAAAAAAAAAAAAAAAACTTATGTTTGAGTCATTTCACAATAAACAAACTGATATTGTTATTTAAATTAATGTTTAAAGTTCACAGACCATGTTCTATTTTTTAGTAATTACAATATAAACTATACGCTGTCAGAATAAAAATGTTGCATTTTATGTGTACAACAGCCTGTCACTGGCAGCCCCTTATGAAACTATTTTCAAAGTATTAGTATACTTAAAGTATTTTCAACTATAGGTTTTGTAGTTACCACTACAGTAAACATATTTATCCATATGTAAAAATAAATAAATATAATTTAAGTTGCAATTAAGGCATATTAAAATGTTAAAATGCATTTCAAATATAAAGTTAAGGGTGTGTCATTATATATTTTACTCTTAGTAATTTAATAAATTCAATAAGTTAAAATTAAGTTCAGAGGTATCGTATCGGTATCAATATCGATGAAACTGGCCTTAAAAGTGTCTGTATCGTATCGAAAACAAAATAAGCGGTATTGCCCATCCCTACTGAACATGCTTTTAGCGCCACTCACTGGACAGTGCACTTTGAAATTGTCGCAAAACCTGTAAGAAGCAACGTAATATCATTCCCAGTAAGCCATTTTTTAAATGTATTTATTTTTTTTTGTATTTTTTTTTTTTTTTCAGTTGAAAAATGTCTATATACTAAAAAGTTTTATTGATGTTTTCAAACGGACTTTGCTTTTATGTCAGTGTGGTCTTAGTGACAATTGGAATAACAAATTACTTTCTGTCCTTACACAACAAGTGTGAAGAAAACCACACATCAGGACTGCTTTAAATACACTGTCAGTGCTGAGAAAAAAAAAGAAAAAGAAAGAAAGAAAGACACAAACAAAGAAACAATTAAGAAAACAGGAACTGAAAATCAAAGGAAGAAAAACAACGTACAAAAAAATACACGTAAAAAAAAAAGTAATTGTAAACAGAAATGAATAGAAAAAAGAAAAGAAAAGAAAAGAAAAGAAAAGAAAAGAAAAGAAAAGAGGGAAGAAACTGATGTGGTGGTGTGGGGTAGGGATGATCATTGTCCCCTAAATGATCACAGCACCTTGGGGTCCCTCAGCACCTGTCCATTAGGAGCCGAGGTTAATGACAGGTTGGCTCTACGTGAGCGAGAGGGTGAAGGGGGTCTGAAGAAAATTAGAGGGCAGCTCATGTTAGAGAAGAGAGAGTTTTGTTGTTTGTTCCTCAGTGATCAACCCCCTCCCTCCACTTAGCAGCTCAGTTCCAGGTGTACTCCGGGTACGAGAAGGTCGTTCTGATCGGACAGAGGGGAAAGTTGTCTTCTGACACCTCATATAACTTAACAGGGCCTGGCTGAGTTATGGCCTTCGAGTTTTACTTTAATATCCTAATCAGCAAGCGTAGGGGAGTGGACGACACAAGAGTAATGTGGATAAAGTCTGTAAAACTGGGTGAAAAACACATATGAGAGAGCTGAAGGAGACATGAACCCTGTCCACTTCCTCATTAAATTAACTTCAAAGAGGTCCCACTGCCTAAAACGGTCAAGTCTTCACCTACTTCCCACAGAGGAAACCAAGAAATGAAGGAAATGAAGAAATGAGTTATAAAAAAAAAGCAGTACCCTTTTTTTACTGCTCTTACGACATGCATCAGAACAAATGTCTGAAGGAGAGATGACAGAGGAAGACGCAGAGGAGGAGAGTGGCTCCTCTGATCTTTTAAGTGACGGGTTTACTGGAATCAGCGAGTGGGTCTAGGACAGCTCTTTATTTAATGAACACATGAAGAGTGCTCGGCTTCACTTTGATGTCCACTCCGCCGCCACACAGGAGAGACCGCCTCCCACCCTTCTTCCTGTGCCTGAGAAAACTAATGGCACTCGCCCCTGCCCCCCAGCTGAAGACCATGACACTGAATAAGAAGAGTTCAGTCTCATTCAGTGTTGTGGTCAGGTTAAAGAAATATATATATATATATATATATACACAGGAAATTGTTTACAAAAATGATAAATTCAGAGCTATTGTTTTGTAACCCTTTAGTCCTTGAGTTTTATTTTCTTGTTAATCTACAAATTGTCAAATTTCGCCATTAACATTTCATGACCAATTTGTACGTATTTTACAAAGTGGCTAATTCGTACAAAATCATACAACCTCACTTTGTCTCATTTTTCTTTTCCGTGACGGGTGGGTTTAGGGGCAGGGTTAGGGGTAGGTCATTCGTACGAATTCATAGGAATTGGGGAACTCTACAAAATATGTATAATTTAGCTAAATATGAAGGGTACAATGGGGCTAAAGGCACACGCTAGGAAAAAATGTGCTTTTCACTGTGCCCAAAGTGTATGATTGCAGAAAAATATATATGTTTGCATTGAACATTTATGGAGCAACAGATTTTGTGTGAAAATGAATCATACAAGTCGTTTATTTTGTTTAAAAATCTTATGAATGTATGAGGTGGCAAGGTGGGCCTTTACCCCACACATGGGGTAACTAAAATATGTTAATAGAAAACATTTTATCATTTTAAATCATTTTAAAATGTAAAGATTCTGACAGCATAGAAAGAGATCCCATAGTAATTTAATATAGATTTACAGTAGTAACAACAATTAATATTTTATTATATGATATGATTAATAGCATGTTTTTAAATATGATAGTTTCATTCTAAGCATGGTGATTATCTCTAAGATGGACATCCAACATAATAGATGATATATTTGGCATCTGAATCTAACAATGTCATGTCAACAAATGGAAAAGTCAGCCTTCTATTAATTATCATGTTAATTATTGTGCCTTTTAGCCCCAACAGCAGGGGCGCTTTTAACCCCAAATACCATACTTTAACGTATTCTTTCATTATTTAAAAACTGCTGTTTTAATTGCATTAAACAAAACTGAAAATCATAAAGACCTTTGTCTCAAGATATATTCAAAAATTTTAGCGATTCTCAGTTGCTATTTAAATATACATTTTTAAAAATATCAAATATTACAGAATACATTTTGCGCCGCTGTCCGCGATCGTGTCAAGAATCAGCCACATTTGCACGTGTATCTTGAAAGGCAGATGTTTTGGAAAGTGCTACGCCACGTTTTTGTGCCATCTAGTGGTTTAGAGGAATATCAAAGATGCCTTTTACCACGTTGTTTCCTACAAATTAGAGTGAGACTAGGTTGCAAAAACCAAATTTCTGGCTATGTGTAAAACTGCTACTTTTAGTTCAGTCATGTCCACACTGTACCAGTTCATTCACTCATTTTAGCTCACTTCCAGAACAAAAAATTACAGATAATTTACTCACCCCTTTGTCATCCAAAATGTTCATGTCTTTCTTTCGTCAGTCATAAAGAAATTATGTTTCTTGAGGAAAACATTTCAGAAATATTCTCCTTATAGTGGACTTCTATGGTGCCTCTGAGTTTGAACTTGCAAAATGCAGCTATAAAGGGTGAATAAAGGGTTCCTGTAGCGAATAAATGCATTATTGCAAGAAAAATATCCATATTTAAAACATAATAATCACTTTAATATTTGCATATATCGCTAACAGTTGTACACGGAAGCAGCTCCAGGCTGACGACATAAGACGTATATGCATTGCACACGCGCCGCTCAGAAGTGACGAACACGGATGTGCTGTGGAGAGATCAAAACAAAACAACGATTACAAATTAGAAGTGCAAAATGAGGATTTGTAAACAAAAAAGTCAAAGGAAAAAACTTACTTTTTGAAACTTTGCTTCCTTTGCTCCTGTAAACAAATGTTGGTTTTCACGAGACTCACAGGCGCATGCGCAACGCATGCATCCTACGTTATTTACCCGTAGCTGCTTGTGTATAACTGTCAGCACAAGCTAGATTAAAGTGATTATGTTTTAAATATGTGTATTTTTCTTAAGCTACAAGACCATATAGCTTCCATAATTTTCTGAAGCTACAAGAATACTTTTTGTGTGCCAAAAAAAAAAAAAAAAAAAAACTAAAATAACTTTACTCAACAATTTTTTCTCTCCTGGGAAAGTCCTCTGCTATTATTGAGAGCACAACAACGCATGTGTATGATGCTGCTGACAAGCAAAGTATTCTCATAGCTTCATAAAATTACGGTTGAACCACTGATGTCACATTAACTATTTTAACGACGTCCTTACTACGTTTCTGTGCTTTGACCGTGGTAGGACCCTTGCTTTCTATAGTGTCAGAAAGCTCTCGGATTTCATTAAAAAACAAAAAATCTTGATTTGTTCTGAAGATGAATGAAGGTCTTAAGGATTTGGAACGACATGAGAGTAATTAATGACACAATTTTCATTTTTGGTTGAACTATCCCTTTAAGCAGATTTAATGATTGGAGAATGTCACCAGAGAGAAATCCGCCATTTCACTGGAAGATTATCAAATTTCAATTAAAAGAAAGGGAGATAAATAGTTTACAATAAGATCAATAATATGAATTTTATAGAATACACAGGGTGAATTTTCAATTTCATTCAGAAAAATGAAAGGACAAACACTGAGCCAAACACTGCATAGCTATAAAATATTGTTTTAATTAAATGCATTCTGAATTAATCTAGCAAAGACAGAAAAGCAATCACCGCAATTAAAATAACGCAAGAAAATGCACATTTGAACCATGTTATTACCATTTTAACCGTGTTATTAGTAGTGAGGAGTTGCAGCATCTTTATTTCTGTAATTATTCAGAGTCATACAAGGAATGATATAAACATCTGAAAGTTTGTACACAAACAGCTTTGTCTCAAGAACAGTCTGCCGAGAAGTCGCCTGGTGGTGGCGTAAGCTCTGCGGTTTTGCCCGCTGTCTCTCTGTCTCGGTCTGGGGTAAAACACTCACCGATTCCTCTAAACGAATAATCACTCTCAGCTGTGTGTCGTCTGCAGCACTGATCTACAGTCCCCACATCCCCCTAAACACAGACAGCCAGTCTGCCTACAGGTTGTAAATAAATGGGGGGGAAAAATACTGTAAGGTTAATTTGTTGGAAACAGTGTGATATGATAATGCATCTGTATGGCCTCTGATTAACTTTTTGTAGAATACAAACCCATTTCAAAGATCAAATATTTGCTCAAATTTAATAAAAACCTTTTTCCAACCAAATGAAACCCCCCTGAAAATTAGAAGAAAGTGACCCATAAAAGTGTCTGGGAAAGAGAGCTTCACTTGTGCTATATCCCACTAACATTTGTCTGGGACTGTGACTAATCAACTCGTGGCATCACCACCTCCACTGAGCTGTGTGACCCCCTACACTGCTGCCAAAACCAGACACTGACACATTTAATCCAGTGAATGAAGTCACCGATATTTGTCCCTCGATTCCCCAAGTCAACATTTTTCCTGCTTTAGTTTTTATGCAAAAATTCCATCTTCATTTTACACCTCATCTGATCTAGATGCTTCCATAAAACATGTTGATAAATCAAGCCCCATGGCGGTCGTGTAGTACGTACAGCAGTTTAGTGGCCTCATTAAACACCAAACAGAATTCCTCCTAATAATTAACAGATCTGAGAGTCTAAGCGTATGCTACTTGCAAATTAGAGAGTGGAACGGGAGTTAATGTGGGAGTACAATCACATCAAGCTTGTGCAAATGTATGAATGTAAGAATTTTAAAGGCAGCAAGAACACAGGACCCATCTGAGAGCTCTAAATGAACCGAGTCGTATTGAGAGCGTCTCCTTCGTGTGAAGTGCACAGGATTCTGTTGTTTGATGACCGTCGCTCGATAAGGCCACTGCAAGGATGAGAATGAGAAATCAGGAAGAAATGGTGCGCCATCAGAACGTCTCTGCAGATCTTTTATCGCTAATTCTCCATCACCGGACAGCTGGATCCTTTGGAATCAGTCACTTGGTGCTGGGATGATGCTGATGTGGAGAAAGTTGTCCGGGTGGCTCAAGTGTTCGCTCAACCACTGGATGGGTGTTTCCAGCAGTGGTTCAATGCCGTGAATCATAACCTGGAATCTCTTTGGCTCGTCTGGAATGAGTGTGAATGAGAGAAAAGGTCACAACGAAGCATCAAGAAAAGTACTATTCAAGTCATGTCCAAAAAAAAAAAAAAAGTTATGTTCTACTGTGCGTTAAAGCTTGTCACACAGTGGTGCTATATGAACTAGTTAGTCACAACTGTTTCCCAAAACTGCAGAAACTTTGTTGATCCAATCATTTTAATTTAACAACATAGAAGTGTTAATAATGTAATGGAGATGGTTACAGCTTCTCAATCAGTTCGAGAATCAATGTGAGATTACTGATGTAAATAACAATATGGCCTTGAAGAACTACTTTGATATTTTCTTCGTCATTGTTTTTCTATATTTAAAGATGTTTCTTTCAATCGTGAGTCCCCTCTACTGTCATACTCTGGGGTTTCACCAGGTACTTTTTTCCTTGACAAACTAAAAGACACAATGAAATCTGCATGTACAGTATATGGAATAAAAAATATACTGTAATCTACCTTGCTTATTTTGATCTATTTAGGTCTGCATGTCATACTAACAACATGCTTCTAACCACAGATCAAAAGCTGCAGTTCCAACCACACAACTTTGCAACGCTGTTTGCGAATGTTTGTTGGAACTATGGTTTCAGGAAAAATAGAACTGTTGAATTATGTTGGTAATGACAAAACCTACAACCGAGTTTGCTAACAATGTTTTTTAAAATGCACCGTGATTATGAGAAGGTTCAAATAAGGACACATATAAGCTCACAAGCTGTTAAGGCACTTTGTTCTACAAAATGTAAATACCTGCATAACAACATAACTGCGAAATGTAAGTAAATGTTTTTTTTTTTTTTTCTTTCTCTCTGGAATTTATCTTTGTTAACATTTATACTGAACAATGGCATTTAAGAAAATGTTAAAATGCAGCTCCCAGTCACCATAATTTGTAATAACCTCTAGAAAATGAGCATGCTTTTTACATTTTGATGTGAGACTTGTGCCCAAGAAGTGGTCAAAGGCCTGAACCCCCCCTGGTATGTGTAACATCTAATAGTTGTTGCCACTAAATTACATGATTGGATACTCCAGGATCATTACAAAGCCATGCAAGCATAGCGTATATTAATATACATATATACGGTATTATATTTCACTGCCTGCACAGTAAATACCACTAAAACTATATAACAACTTATATTTATATTTTGGTATGATCTTGGTTTTGAACTGGTACATTTGGAATTCTTAGTTTCTAAGATATTGCAGTATTTGAAAGATATACATTACCAGTGAAAAGTTTGGGCACGCCTACTTAATCTTTATTTTCTTTACAATTTTATATGTATGAAATTTGGCAAGTTCAGAATTTAAAATAAATCTTTCTTTGAAGTAGCCATCCTTTACATAAACTGCAGCTCTTTACCCTCAAGATAGACAGATAGACAGACAGACAGACAGACAGATAGATAGATAGATAGATAGATAGATAGATAGATAGATAGATAGATAGATAGATAGATAGATAGATAGATAGATAGAGACCAAATTTGTCAACAATACTTATTTAAAGGGGCCATGAACTGCCTTTTTAATTATTTTGTACTATTCTCTGAGATCCCCTTTTAATGTTTTACATCAAAAAAGATCATAATGTAGAAGTAATAGGCTATTTTCTGTCCTGTTTTTAACCCCCGTCATCAGAACGCTCTGTTTGAATAGGCGTGGCAGATTGTAAATTCTGAAGTAACGCCCACTGCTTTGATTGGCTAACAGCTGCATATGTTTCACAGCCTGCATCTTTCATAGATAGATGCTGGTTTGATTTAGGTTAAAACAAATAAATACTCAGTACATATCAAACTATCTATAATATCAGACAAAGCAATAGTAACCACTAGGGATGCAACAATATAGTTAGTCCACAGTTCAATATGTACCTTGGTTTTTAACCACGGTTTTCAGTTCGGTTTGGTTCGGTTGCCACAACAGTGTGTTTTTTTTTTTGTTTTTTTTGCATCTAATTAACAACAAAATACTCATGTAAACCTCTGTACATTGGAAAAAGTGTGGATTGTTATATGTCTGCTTAATATTTCTTTTGAAAGAGGTATTATTTTTCTGAATTTTTATGCAAAATAGGATGGGTTTCATTCATACTGGATGCCAGGGGGGTGCCCTCGTGCAGAAAATCCACATATGCCTCAAAGTAGTAGCACTGATTATGTTCCATTCCAGCTTCTCTAATATGGATAAAGGCATCGCTATTACTGTAACTGAATAAAAACAAGATATAACGTAAAATGTTTTGAATGATGAAATGTAAGGACAATAAACACTGCAATAATATATGGTTTATCTGTGTTCTTCAAGCCATCTCGGGTATTTTCATAATGATTAAGTATATTTATAAGCTATTGCTAATCGACATACAGTATAGAGTATATTGTCTGCCTCATTCTATGATAAGCCACATCAGATCACAAAAGGAAGTTATTTCAAAGACTCAACTGATGCTGTGAAGTAAAAATAAGTTATAATGTTCTCTTTTGTTGGACAACAAGTTTAGAAAGGCTTATCATTGCATTTCATTAGAAGGGAAGATGCTCTGCAAGTGTTGCTTTTTTAAATATAAACAGGGAGGCGTTTCCTCATCTCAGCACATGAAATCACAGGCACACACATAGCAAATTTCGAGAGAAATAAAACAAGGAAATTATTTAAATGCAAATCCGAAAAACCACAATTCAAAAGCGCATATTGAACCGTGGATGACGTACCGAACGGTTCGATATTATATCGTGACATCCCTAGTGACCACATAATAAAAACAGTTAACATTACTTTTGGATTCTATGTAGTTGGCGCAGCATGCATTGTCTTTTAGTTTCAATCTTTCTGAAAACCCTGCATCGAATAGTTCCTTGTTTGTAAATTTTATCCACGATAAAATTAAATTAACAAAGGACCAAGTTCTTACTGACGTGGTCTGAAACTTCATTAAAAATAAAGTTTACTTGGCACTAGGGATGCAACAATACAGTTAGTCCACGGTTCAATAAGTACCTCGGTTTTTAACCAGTTTTCGGGTTCGGTTCTGATATCTTGCCACTTCAGTGTGGCTTTTTTTTTTGCAACAAATTAACAAAATACTCCCGTAAACCTCTGTGCATTAGAAAAAGCGTGGTTTAGTATATGTCTGCTTAATTTTTCTTTTGAGAGAGGTTTTTTTTTTTTTTTTTTTTTTTTTACGCAAAATAGAATAGGTTTCATTTCTACTGGACGCCAGAGGGCGCCCTCATGCAGAAAATCCACATATGCATCAAAGTATCACTGATGACGTTTCCAGCTTCTCTAATGTGGATAAAGGCATCGCTATTGCTGTAACTGAAAAAAAAACAAGATACAACGCTAAACGTTTTGAATGATGAAATGTAAGGAAAATAAACACAATATTATCTGCAATAATATCTGGTTTATCTGTGTTCTTCAAGCCATCTCGTGTATTTTCATAAGCCATTGCTAATCGACATACATAGAATATAAGTATAGCTATTTATTGTCTGCCTTATTCTGTGATAAAAACCCACATCAGATCACATAAGGAAGTAATTTCAAACACTCGACTGTTGTTGTGAATTAAAAACAAGTTTTAATGTTTTTTTATAACTTTTGTTTTTTTAACTCTTTTGTTGGACAACAGGTTTAGAAAGGCTTATCATTGCATGTCATTAGAATGGAAGATGCTCTGCGTGTGTTGCTTTTTCAAATATAAGTGGGGAAGCGTTTCTTCATTTCAGCATGTGAAATCGCAGGCATACAAATACAGCAAATTCCGAGAGAAATAAAACAAGGAAGTTATTTAAAAAGCAAAACCGAAAAAACGCAATTCACAAGCACGTATTAAACCGTGGATGTCATACCAAACAGTTTGATATTATACTGAGAATTGTGACATCCCTACTTTGCACTAACTTGGCGCTGCACAGCGTCTTCTTGCATTCAGAGTGATCTTTATCGTTTGGTTTCTGCACAGACCTGCGTTTGCCTCTCCCATTATTTAGACTATATGCATGAATTGGTGGGCGGGGCTAAATAGGCAGCGATATAAGCATGCATTGATCTTCTGCAGAGGTGGCGTTTAGCCACACTATTACATCAGAGTGGCACATTCCACAACCTGTTTTGGTTTCAATAAAGCTTGTTTTTAGACTAACGAAAAAGTTTTGAGTTCTGAAACTTATAGGATGTTTTGTAGCACAATGACCTAATATATGTCTAAAGATCAAAGGAATTTTGGTTTCTCAGTTCATGACCTCTTTAAAGCATAAGCCTTTAAGTCAAAATGTTTTTAAAGCAATGGTTCAACAAAAAAAAAAAAAAAAAATGAAAATTTGCTGAAAATGTAGTCAACTTCAGGCCATCTAAGATGTAGATGAGTTTGTTTCTACATCGGAACAGTGATTGGGTGCCATCACCCAAGACTAAACAGCTGATAAAAACACAACAATTAACAAGTAATCCACACCATTCCAGTCTATCAATTAAAAACTTAAAGCAAAAAGCTGTGTGTTTGTAAGAAACAAATTCAGCAAGATGTTTTAACTTCAAACTGTTGTTTCCAGCTAATATACGTGTTTCTCCAGTGAGAAAGTTGTCTTGTCTGAATCAGGAGAGAAATGCACAGATTAAACCACATTCACAACTGAAAACTGTCCAAAATAGTTCTAAACAAATGCGTCATTGGATTTTGATGTGGTCAACAGAAGATGGACTTTTTAACTAGAGGAAGCGTTATTATGGATGATGGACTCATATTTTTAAACAGGATTATTTGTGGATTCTGATTTAATATGAAGGCATCTATACACTGTAGAGGATCCAACGGTGAGCAAGTGACTTAATGCTAAACTTCCCCAAAACTGTTCAAATGAAGACACAAACTCATCTGCATCTTGGATGGTCAGAGAGTGAGTCTATTTTCAGGTTTTCATTTTAATTTTTGTGCGACCACGAGAAACATTCTTCCTTTTTTTCTTGACATTTTTTAACAATTGTTTTATAATTCCAAGAAATGTGAAAAGAACATAATCAGATCTTATGAGAGGTTCTATTGTTAGAAAAACCACAGCCTACTAATTAGTTCTATTCTACACTACTGCATCATCTCCTGCACAGAACAAATTGACCAAGTTCACGCTGCGTAGCTAGTTACATACGACTGGAAAATTGAGGGAAACGCTAGAGGCAGTAACATTACCCTGTTGACCCATGGAGGTTAAATGGCTAATGCAGTTGGAGGGAAGGAGTTTCAGTTTGACAGCAAGTGATGGTTTAGGCATCAGCATGTGCGCTGGATGACCTTCTCACACTACTGAACTGCATCATGACCTTCTGGATCATTTGCATGCAAGCATACAGTAACCAACTGCTGTTTGGCCTCTAAAAACATTTAGATAAACAACACCAAATCTCCCTGCATCAATCTCCCCATGACGAATCCTAAAATTTCACTGCAGGATACAGAAAGCACAAATAAACACTCTCTCTCAAACACACACAAAAGCAATTCATCATGTCTACTCCACTTACTCCATTTATCATGAGTCTGATGAGTTGTAGCTCAGGGCTGGAGAGGTTGGGGACACAGATAACGTGGGTGCAGGAAGGAACTCCTCGTAATAATGCATTCTTTTGTTTATTAAATGAGTGGTCAAAAAGGCATGGCCTCAGCTTTCCCTTTGCCCGCTGTCAGCTCAATTATCTTTAACTAGATTCATGCATCATTTGCGCTTTCATTAGGCATAGCTGTCAATAAGGTCAAAAATACAAGTATTTTCTATTTCGGCATGAAACAAGTAAATCTCTCCACCTTTCAACTAAAGAAAAGGTTTGGAGAAAATACTTTTACACCACAATAATCATCATTGTTTGCATCAATGTTAGCAAACACCATCTGGCTACTGTCAGACCATCTGTATGTGCCATACTTTTTATTTTTATTTTTCTTTTCTTTTCTTTTCTTTTCTTTTTTAATTTAGCTATTTTTTATAAAATACCAAATTAGTTTCGCAACTTTATGTCTTTACAGATTTCCACATCATAAGATGTTAACTGCTGGACGGGAGTGTGTGTATATGGGTCAACGACAAGGTGTCCCATGTGGGTGTCCCATATCCACATCAAATTAAATTTATAAAAGTGATTTTATATACATAAAAAAACATATTAAATGCAAATAAAACATCTGCTTTAGTGCTTTAAATAACTTTTGTGAAAATAAAATGTCAATGCATGGGTGAAATAATGTTCCATCATCATTCAGCTTAACATATATTGATGTAAAAATGAAACAACATATTTTATTTTTACCTGTAATTATAAATACAGTATCTCACAAAAGTGAGTACACCCCTCACATTTCAGCAATGTTTTTAGTATATCTTCTTAAGGAACAATACTACAGAAAGGAAACTTGAATATATTTTAGAGAAGACAATGTGCATCTTGTATAGAGGTGTACATTTTCTGTCCCCTGAAAATAACTCAACATACAGCCATTATTGTCAAAATAGCTGACAACAAAAGTGAATACACCCTAAGTGACAACAGCAGTATGTCATTTAACCATGCAATGTTCATGTTCTTGTTCATGTTTTTGTCTGCTTGACAGGACCATACAAAGTTGTGTATCTTGTATTAGAGCAGTTAAAAGTTGGTGCTTTGAGTACAATTCTCTCATACTGACCACTGGATGTTCAACAAGGCACCTCATGGCAAAGAACTCTCTGAAGATTTGAGAATTAGAATTGTTGCTCTCCACAGAGATGGCCTAGGCTATAAGAGGTTCAATAACAACCTGAAACTGAGTTACAGTACCGTGGCCAGGGTCATACAGAGGTTTTCCAAGACGGGTTCCATTCGGAATAGGCCTTGCAAGGGTCGATCAACGAAGTTGAGTGCTCATTCTGTGCGTCAAGTGCAGAACCTGGCTTCAAAAAACAGATGCATGAGTACTGCCAGCATTGCTTTAGAAATTGCAGAAGTAAAAGGTCAGCTTGTCAGTGCTCAGACCATAAGCTGCACACTGCAACAAGTTGGTTTGCTTTGACGTAATTCGAGAAGGAAGCCTCTTCTGAAGCTGGCTTACAAGAAAGCCCGCAAACAGTTTGCTGAAGACAACCTGTCCAAGAGCATGAATTACTGGAACCATGTCCTATGGTCCGATGTGATTAAGATAAACATGTTTGGCTCAGATGGTGTCCAGCATGTGTGGTGATGCCCTGGTGAGGAGTACCAAGAAAACTGTCTCTCTCCTACAGTCAAGCATGGTGGTGGTAGCATCATGGTCTGGGGCTGCATCAGTGCTGCTGGTACTGGGGAGCTGCGGTTCATTGAGGGAAACATGGATTCCATTATGTACTGTACATTTCAAAGCAGAACATGATGCCTTCCCTTCAGAAACTGGTCCAAACGGATAAAGACCCCAAACACACCACCAAGATGACAATTGCCTTACTGAGGAAGGTGCAGGTGAAGGTGATCTAACCTGAATCCTATTGAGCACCTATGGAGCATCCTCAAGCGGAATGTGGAGAAACACCATGTGTCTAACATCCAGCAGCTCCGTGATGTCATTATAGAGGATTTAAAGAGGATCCCAGCAACAACCTGTGCAGCTCTAGTGAATTCCATGCCCAGAATGATTAAGGCAGTGCTAGATAACAACAGTGCTAACACAAAATATTGACACTTTGGACACAGTTTTGACAAGTTCACTTAGGGTGTACTCACTTTTGTTGCCAGCTGTTTTGACAATAATTGCTGTATGTTGAGTTATTTTTAGGGGACAGTAAATATACACTGCTATACAAGCTGCACATTGACTACTCTAAAACATATCCAATTTTCATTTCTATAGTATTGTCATTTGAGAAGATACTATATACTAAATCAAGATACTATGACACTAAAATGATTGCTGAAATATGAGGGGTGTACTCAGTTTTGTGAGATACTGTGTATATAAAAGAATAAGCGATCATACGAAATTTGATTATATTTTAAATTATTATATTATTTAAATGATTTAATTAAAACTGACAAATGGGTAAACCTTACCAGTTTCAAAGACACAGTGGCAAAATCATTATAAATACTGGATTAAAACATAAAATTATAATTAAGATGGTATATAAACTATTGTTACACAGAATTACATTTTTTGTGTTACACAAGTTTTTGTTTAGAAAAAAAAAAAAAATTAAACAGGACAAACACTAGGACACATGTTAATGTATGATTTACTAAAAATGAACATTTAAATCTGTACTAAACTCTTGTTGTTTTGATGTTTTAAAATATTTTATATTTTGTATGTATTTTGATATTTGTATAAATATGTTGTTGTCCCTATAAGATTAGTGGTAGTTAGGTTTATTATTATTATCATAATTAATAACAATAATAATAATATTTATTAACTATTTATTATTATTATTATTATTATTATTATTATTAAGACAGAAAAAGATTCCATGAACCATGTTGTGAATAATAGCTCATTTAATAAAATCAGCTTAACAAGAAACAAATGAGCGTTTTGGCAAGTGTTCATTGCGTGTATCCTTCAAAACCGGTGACAGTCGTAGATGTTAATTAGTTCCTCGGGTAAGTCAGCATGGTCTTTTGCTCAACAGGAAAAAATTAAAACCCACAAATACCAAGAACATGGAAGAAGCAAACATACCGGGTCGAAGTTCCGGTAAACTAATATGACTAAACATGATGACCATTTCAAACACAAGCACACACACTTCCATGAACAAAACATCCACGTAATAACGGAACTGACTTGTACCTAGTTTAAGTTGCAGGGCTATTGGAATAGAGAGGACTAAACAATCAACTGACCCTGATTTTAAAGTCACACAGTAATAGTGTGATGAGCAGAAGAAGTTAACTCATTCCTTGAAGTCCTCTGTGTGTGTGTCTGCCCCCGTGGAGTTTGTAAGGGTGTAAGGTGGGTGCGTCCCCAGTGTCACTCTCAGAATGATGCGAGGGGAATTCAAACAACACAAACTCATATAGTAAATGAACACAACTTGAGTTATGACAAACGCCCACACAAAAGCCCTACCGTGGGTCGGCTCTGGACCTCTGTCGCTTTGGAGCATTTCACTCAACCAAGACTAACTTCTTTTAAAGCTCATAACGAAAACGCAAAAACGTATATTCCATCAATCCTCCTATTACATCATATCACCCTTGGCTTCTTTCAGGTTAGAGACGTTTTTAATGGGCAGACAAAAGGCGGGAAAAAACATTTCAGTACAGGGAGCTGCTTCGAAAGAGTTACCCCCAGCACTAGACACCATTCATTTTAAATATGCGGCTCTTAGAACTGAAAAGCTGCTAATGAAAACTTTTAAAAGGTACAGTTCACCTAAAAACAGGAAGATAAAAAAGGGAAGATTATTCCTTGTTGTTTTGAGTCCAACATTGTGTGAAATATCTTTTTTTTTGTGTACAAAAGGGATGCATACAGATTTGGAATGACATGAGGGTTAGCAAATTATGAAAGAATTTTCATATTTGGGTAAAGCATCCCTTTAATAATACTATCACACATCTTTAGTCACAGGTTTCTGTAACAACATCCTGTGCAGTATTTTTCCCTTAATTATTTTAAAAGGACAAAATACATAACCTAACATTGCATGAACACATTAAAAGTTTAGTTCAATCAAAAATAAAAATTAGCCCATGATTAAGGGTGTGTTCACACTTGTCATGTTTGGTTAGAGTAAACGACCCCTGGTGCGATTGCTCTGTTAGTGTGGTTCATTTGAGTAAGTGTGAACACTGCTTATCCGAACCCTGGTGCGCACCAAACAACCGGACCGAGACGGCTAAAAATATGGGTCTCAGTCTGCTTCCAAATGAACTCTGGTGCAGTTCGAATTATATACGAACGCAACACGGGCCAAATACTTCTAAACAAACCAAAAACAGGAAGTAATGACAAGATGTGATGCTATGCGACATGATTTCACAAAGGGAACAAGCAGTGTATCCAAAATAAAACAAGCAGAGGGCAAACGTAGAGCAGCGAGGCGGTAAAGTGCCTTTTATGAGCTCTTTGTGAGTTTGCAGGTGGTGAAAATAAAATCATACGCACGCAAAAATGACGTGCTTAGTCCAGCAGACGGCATTGTGTGTGTTCGACTTACAGCGGCGATGAGCAGACCGATCAGTAAGCGGGTACTTTGATGTATCTGCAACGCTGCTTTAAGTGGAACGCAACTTTTCCTTTTGTTTGGAGTGTTCAGTGAGTTCAGTCACAAAATATACGTCATTCAACCCGACCAACCAGGTTGTGAACGTATCACTATTCCTTTAGGTTCGCTGTCAAAAATGCCAGTGTGAACACTAGGCAGATCAGGACCAAATGTATAATTTTCCTTTTTGGTCCAGACCAAATAAACCAAACGAATCGAACTACAAGGGTGAACACACCCTTACTCACCCTCAAGTAGGGCTGGGCCATATGGCAAAAAGAAAATCTTGATTTTTTTTTTTTAGAACATCTGACCGATTCTCGATTTTTTAATTTTTTTTATTTAACTTGTCAACTTGAAAATGTAACTACATGATTCATGTAACTTTTTTCTTTATTAACCCTCTAGTTAAAGGAAATTCTATTCCAAGTGCACCACACAATGTTGTCAACATTATGTAAATGATAAACAAATCACTTGTTAAATATTTTTGCATCTTGTCCAAACTTGCCTTATACATATTATATGTTCAGAAATAGGAAAATGCATAAAAAAAAATCTCAAAAGTCAAGGTAATTTAAATTCAAAATGACTATTATTAACTAAAAATGTTCTGTAAAAACAATAAACAGTCACCATCATGCAAACATGAAATATCAGTAGTAGTTCTTTACAGGCTTTTTTACTCAGCTGCGCTGCTTTTCCATTGTTTTTTCTATGTAAACATGGACATGTTTGACTGTTGCATTTGCACCTCTTGGAGCATCTAATGCATGAAACGGCATTCTAAAAAAACATGGAGTTTGAGTTAAAAGAAGTTCACTCCCATCTTAGGGGTTAATTATGTGCGCCGACATGCGGTTGGATCGTTCTTTTATTTTTAGTGTTTTCATTGGCATATTGCCAAACTGTCTAATTCTGACGTTTGGTAATATTTCTATTCAAAATTGAGATTCCTCAATTTCTAAAAAATAAAATCGTTGGCAAAACATTAAATTCGAATTTATTAGAAAAATCACCCAGCCCTACCCTCAAGCCACCCTATGTGTATATGACTTTCTTCTTCAAGTCGAATCCAATCTGAATTATATTAAAAATTGTCCTAGCTCTTCCAAGCTTTATAATGGCAGTATGTGGGTGTTTCTGTTCAACAGTCCAAATGAAGTCCAATGAAGCACATCCATCCATAATTTAAAGTGCTTCACACAGCTCCAGGGGGTGAATAAAGCCCTCCTGTAGCGAATCAATGTGTTTTTACAATAAAAAATATCCAAATTTAAAACGTAAATCACTTTTCTCTGACTTGCACTAACTGTCATATGCGCAAGCTGTTCTGGACGGATAACGCAGGATGCTGACGTTGTGTATGCGCCGCTGATCTCGCGAAAACCATTTGTTTACAGGAGCGAAGGAAGCAACGTTTCCTTACTTTAGCAAAGGAAAACCAGTCTCCTCTTGGCTTATATAGAAATCCTCTGACATTTTTCTTTACAAATCCTCCTTTTGTACTTCTAATTCATGACTGGTGTTTTGTTTTGCTCTCTTCGCTTCCACGTTTGTCACTTCTCAGTGGCGAAGGCGCAATGCATACGTACGGAGCCCGCAAAGTCACCTGTAGGAGAAACAAAAACTATCCGTGGCAACGGTTTTGCAATCCATCCCCATTAATCGTGCTCACGGATTAATAAACCGTACCCAGGAATTTCGATTTTGTAAACCGTACCTTTGTACACAAAATCGCACTGCTTTGCTACAGGAGGCCTTTATTCACCCTCTAAAGCCATGTGAGGCACTTCTTATTATGTATGGATGCACTTTATTGGACTTCTTTTGGACTGTTGAACAGAAGCACCCGGCCACTGCCTTTACAAAGCTTGGAAGAGCCAGGACAATTTTTAATAAAACTGAAACTGAAAGACAAAAGTCATATACACCTAGGATGCCTTGAGAGTGAGTAAAACACGGGATAATTTTCATTTTTTGGGTGAACTAACCTTTTAATTATTGTAAACATTTAATTCACAAAATTCCATCTTATTGACTCATTAAAGCAAACTAATTTTGTCATAATTGCCTTCACTATCACTAGAAAAAATTTTGGAATTACCCCTTTATTAGGGTACTTGTTATGCTCTGACTACCACGAAAACTCATTTAAATGTAAGATTAGCTTGTGTAGTTGACACAAATACTTTGTAAACATTCTTTTACTCTATTTGTATATTAAAAACTTAATTTGTCGCACTGCAGAATCAATTGATATCAACTTTTGGTTACAGTTTGCCAGAAATGATTGAATTTCAAATCGTTCCAAACATGTTGTAAACAGCAGCAGTAGCAGTTATTTATTTTTATTGCCATGTCAGCATTTAAGCCTATCTTCATGGCAAAAACTGAGCATGAATAATACACAAGTTAAATAAACACAAAACAAAAACCAAGCAAACACAGTTACAATTATACAAGATTTTTTACATTAACATTTGATAAATAATCTAAAATCTTTTCTGGTAAAATCCCTGAGTGAGCGCACTTCATAAAAAAAGTTTCTACTTGCATTCATGTGGTAAATAGAAACTCAAATATGCTTGCCTGACTTGCAAGAACTAACAAGATTTGTTCTCATGTCACACAAGTACAGTTGAGTTTCCGTTTACCATATTTGATGTGTTCTATCTATATACACTGATCAATGTTTATATGTAAATAAACGCATAATTTACGTATGACCAAATGAGTCATATCTCCTTCAGAAGACTTGGATTAAATGGCATATATAATAGAAATTACTTCTACAACGTCATAATTAACTCAAAGTTTAAATTATGACCATTTAAAAATATTGTGTGAACTCCCTTTAAGGTTAAAAAAAAAAAAAGTTGCAAAAATATTGCAAAACGTGATCTAATGTATATGCTTTTTGTTATACGTTCATATATAGTTTATCTAAAAATCTTGATTAAAAGCAATCCATTAACACACTGTATAAACTACCCAGAAATACAGAATTTACAATCTAAGTCTCTGAAAAGCTCACTGATTGCTAATTTAAAAATTAATCATTTTGCATACAGTTCATAATTTGTGAGTCACTGACCCTTTTTCTGTTACCACATTACAATGTTATGACAGCCACTGAAAGTAGAGTAGTGAGACGTACTGGTGGTAATGGAGGTGGGTGGGCCAGCTGGAGGTTTCCCCACTCGCAGCGTGGGCTGACATGAAGGGCTGATGGGCGGGGGTTTTCTGCGCAATTCATTTATTTGAAATAATACCACCACACACCCTCTTATTCACTATAAAACCTCTCACTATTCTGACCGACTTCTAAAGCAGAACATGGGGAAATTTTAGAGTACCATGTATTGCCGTTTCGATATATAAAATCTTTATCTTATTGTGAAAAGCGTAGGAGAGACCACACCGTTTGAGCATGTCTCCATTTTTACCCCAAAAGTGGTAAACATCTAGCAACTGATTCCATTCTGCTGGGTATCTGAGACATAAAGTTGGCTAGAATACATGTCATTACATGTCAGTCTGGATAAAGCAGATGCTTTTTATTTTTATTTGTGGGAAACCCCATTTCATTGCAACCATAACAGTACTGTAAATCATCTGTGGCATTAAGATGCCATCAAAGCCTTTCATAAAACAGAAAACCTCATCTGCTGATAAAAAGAAGACATTTAAAGTCACAAAATGTAGCTTTTCACTCATGTGTGACTGATAAATGATTAATCAAGCAGACACTGTGATAAGCAAATACGATTTGAGACCATCTTGAGACAGAAAAGGTATTTCCCAGGTTGAGTAAGCAGACATGTATTTCCCTGTAATCTCAACACTTTGCTCTGCACCGTTGTCAAAGCAAATCCCACATATATGGAAGAGGCAGGATGATAACAAAAAGAGAAGCACAAAGTGCCACTTTCTCTTTAACCAAACCACCAGGCCGTTCAGACAAAGCAAGCAGGTCATGAATTGGGCTAGAAGCAGCACAGATGTGCTCCGTCATGCAGGCATCTCCGCCAGCAGGTGCTACGTTTGTCACTGCTATTGTCTGCTTATCTACTTCCTCTCAGGAGAAACCAAGACCGCCCCTGTTTTGGCTGTGGATTTCATTCATGCAACCCTGATTTGTCTTTTTCCTTTCTTTTCCTATTTCTCATCTCTTCTGTAAATCTCTTTGTTTGATGTTTAAGATTTGTTTTCTTCTAATGTCTTTTCCTCTCATCTCTGATTTCAACCTCCCGTGAGAGATAAGTCTAAACTGCAAACATGCTTTCATCAAATAATATCTGTGTGAATTATTTTCGTCCTGTGGATCACAGCTCACCTTCCGCACATATGGCAGCAGGAAACTGCTCCTTCAGCAGATCTCCCAATGTAAGCGCGTGGCCCTCAGGAGACACTGGTCGGAAGAGTTTTTGGATGAACGGTCTGTCACTCAGTGTCTAAAATTAGACAAATATAAAACCTGTGAGATTGATTATGGCAGTAGAATCACAGTATAAAGTTCTCAAAGAAATGCAAAAAATCTAAATTGCGTCACTGAAAAATGTTGAAAGAATGTGTCTATTCACCAAAAAAAAAAAAAATTGACACTTTGGTTACACTTATTTTGTGGATAGTTTTATTGTGGTTGACCGTTTTCATGGCATTTGTTTGTATTAGTGACATGATAATGTAATAAAGAAATTTCCCATCACCATTTTGCTTGTTTCTTACCTAACAGTCTACTGACATTTGGGATTCATTTAACTGACTATGATCAAATAAAAAAAAGTTTTATCAAATACTAAACGGTATATCAGTATCACGTATGTAAATAACAGTAAACTAAACACTAATTTCAATTAATGTGATTTCTATTTTAGCTGGAAAAAAAGTGGAAACAGACTGTCTATATAGTTTTCAACAAATTTACGAATAAAACTGGGAAATTACCAAACCACTTTTGACAATGAAATTTGAGCGTGTTTGAGCAAGACACACACAACCCACAGCAATGCATAATGGCAAAAACATCTCAGACTGACAGATATGCAAAAATAAACGCCCTTCAACGAAAATTCAAGATCTAGATTGCAAAGGTCAAATGTAATGATAATGTCATTAAATCTATGAGAAAACATGCAACTTCCTGTTGCCAGCAGGTGGCGCTATGGCTATAACTGAATATGGTCATGGGCATGTGTTCAGGGCAGGACTCAAACATGTGAAGTTTGGTGTAGATCAGACATTGTATGTCTGAACTGTAACAATTTCTTTTTTCATGGCGAAACATCGAAGCAATTTAACATCACAAAGCGCTTTAGATTACACCTACCAAATTTGGTGTTGATCTGTTTAAATCTCTAGGAAGAGTTTGTTTAAATACAACACCTGTAAATGGCAAAAATGGCACAAAACCTGCTGAGAAAATTCAAAATAACACACTTCCTGTTGGGTTTCGGACTTCGTACCAGGGAACTGTTTTGTAGGTGTTGGTGTGTTGCATGTGTGTACCGAATTTTCTACATGTATGTGAAACACAGCTCGAGAGGCACTTTGTTGACATTTTATAGGTGGCGCTATCGAGCCATTTTGCCACACTCACTTCTGAAACCCATATGTGACACTGAACCACAAAATCAGTCTTAAGTCGCTGGGGTATATTTGTAGCAATAGCCAAAAAAAACATTGTATGGGTCAAAATTATTGATTTTTCTTTTATGCCGAAAATCATTAGGATATTAAGTAAAGATCATGTTCAATGAAGATATTTTGTAAAATTCCTACTATAAATATATAAAAACTTAATTTTTGATTAGTAATATGCGTTGCTTAGAACTTAATTTGGACAAATTTAAAGGTGATTTTCTCAATATTTTGATTTTTTTGCACCATATATTGAAATAGATGTATCTCAGCCAAATATTGTTCTATCCTAACAAACGTTTCCAACATAGATCAATGGAAAGCCTATTTATTCAGCTTTCAGATGATTGAAAATCAATCACATACCAGATGTAAATTTTCACCACTTTTGGCGTGTGCAAAGTTTCATGAGTTTTTGAGCACATTTATTATTTTGGATAGGAAAAGGAAGAAGAAGAATCTGAGCAATTCCAATAGCACCATCTGAGCACCATCTGAGCACCATCGGTGCTCGCGCCCTAATAAATAAAAGATTTTGAATGATTGTACTTGATTGGCAAGTTTACAAAAGTTATCTTTCTGCCAGTTCCAAAATAAACATCAACCTTATCAATAGAAAGTTAAAAGTTCAGAAAGTTCCAAGTCAATATGAAGTGAATATTCTGTTGTCTAAATGCAACTTTCCTATTGTGAATAATTCATCCATGCATGTTTTATTTATTTATTTTTAAATACACCACTTTTTTAATATCAAATGCAAACTAACATCCAGGTCTGCCTCCAAACAATCAAAAACTTAGATAAAAGTAACCAATTGACATTTTTGTTTTGTTTTTCAGTAATCCATTTCACTCGGATATACAATTGGTATATTCAAGAAAAGATTGCTACTTAAAGAGGTCATGGCACGAGAAATCAAAATTACTTTGATCTTTTTGGATAAATACCGCCTCCAGAGCAAGGCATCGACAAATAGTCATCTTCTCACCATAGGCCCCGCCCACTGGTGTTCAGTCACGTAACGGCTGACACGCTGAATGTGAGTGTCACGTCGCATCAAAAGCAAATAGTAATTTACAATCACTGCCGCTATCTTGTCTACACTGATGCGCATTCGCTTTCTGACACAGTCCTCGCACTTCAGTCTGTTTGCTTTGACGCGTTTGGTTTAAACAAGTGGATAGTTTATTTTTAATGGAATCCTGGATCGTGTTTGAGGATTGATCGGAGCATTTTGTTTCGTAAATGAGGCACATCATCATTGAGAGTTCACAAAGACACATTTGTTGAAAGATGAAGCAGTACTAGATCTGACTGCAGCTGCATTACAAACAGTAAATTATTTAATTAAGCTTTGTCTGGAAATGAGAGGTTTTTTTTATTTTAGTTAATTTTTTTGATAATGTTGTCAAAACACTCACATGCAATAGCATGTTGATACTGTTTCCTATGCAATGACATTAACCAATCATAACAATGGCTGATTACTGAGAAGCCTTAAAGGACCCACTCTTTAAAACAGGTCGTTTTAGACAGAGGGTCAGAATAAGGGTTGAAAATATATATATTTTTTATTTTTTTGCACAAAAACTTTATTAACATTATAAGTAATTCAGCTTTTTTTCTTGTTTGCTTTTGTTAAATTGTATTACCTACATCTCTGTGCTTTCTAGATATGTGCACAAGCACATAACAGTCAAATTTATATATATTTATTTTAACTAAACTTTTTTTTTTTTTTTTTTTTTTTTTTTTTTTTTTTTTTACAAAAAAACAATGGAATGTAAGAATTATATTTTTTTTAAGAGTAGGGACAGGCTTCATTATTCATCCTGAAAAAAAAAGATGCATTTCATAAAAATAATAAAATAATTGTTAATATTCATGAAGAGCTAATTAAGATTATCAAACATGAGCATGCTTGTAGAGCATGACGTACAGTATATACTGGAACATTGGACAGCAGTCAACGCTCAGATTACCAAACAACAACAAGTCCAGTGACGCAGATATAGCACAGAATAACACAATGACTACATACACCGACCACCTACACTCAAGTGAGTACACTTTTCCTTTCCTTTGAGCTTTCTAAATTTCCTTTTCTATGTCATCTTTAGCCAGTCTGCATACATGACTACAGTTGCAAGAAATGGCATCTGTGTCATTTCATTCCACTTTTCACAACCCAGAAGCGCTAACAACAAATACTTCATTTGTTAATATCCTGTCAGTTAGCAGCTGTTTTAAACCCACAAAAGTTGGGTGTAATGTTGTGAATTACTGAATAAGATATTAAGTGGATTAACAGCCGGCAGTCACGGCATAGTCTTTCCTTTGGCCTTGAGCGAGCAAGCGAGGTGTCGAATGCTGGACAGGATCCAGTTTTCACACACAACTTGCATGTGGTCAGTGATAGAGGGTATCATTCTGTAAGATCTGGACCTGTGGTGACAAACAGCGGCCTGACAAACAATAGGAGTCAATCTTGGTGCTGTGAAAAGGAAACTGGTGACACGACGGCTCAGGTAGTCCAGCTGACACCGACACCCTCAGGTCTCAGGAAGAGAAGGTGTCTCAGGATGCTATGGCCTCGGTCAGGTTACCAGAAAAACTGACTCACTGCTCACTTGCACCAAGATCATCTCTATAGTCAGAGAAGAGAGAGTGTGAGAAGTGACAGCTACTTCGTTGCATTTTTAAACGGCAGCATTAATTATTGACCTCAGCATTATCCAAAAGGCTCCTGATACCGATGAGAAGTGTGATACTCTGGGTGCCGACACTTTCTTTTCAACTCCCCTGACACCCTAGCTGGCAAACCAGCACATGAACCACACGACAGACATCATTAGCCTTTCTCCAAAAGCAAGAGGCCAGAGAAAAGAGATGCTTGGAGGTCTCAGAGCTCATGATCAGAGGCTGACTCTACTCTTTAGAGTATGCAGATAATTATAGGTTCTTTAAGCAATAATCTGACTGTAAAACACAAAGTAAGTCACTCAGGGAAGGCTGAGTCTTGCCTTAATCAGATGAGTCCAAACAATATTCGAATGAGTCAAAAAATATCAAACTTGAATTTTAGTATTAAAATATACATGTGGAAAATCTAACAAAAAATAAATAAATAAACCAATTTAAAAAAAAAATACAAAAAATATATATTTCAAATAAAAAAAAAATGAAAATGTCATCCAAAATAACCAAACTGTTATTCCAATATTCAAACGATGAATTCAAACAATCAAATAAATATTCAAATGACTGTATCGATTCAAATATTTAGACAAATATTTGCACTGTAAATTTAAAACAATCAAACTGTCAATTCAAATATTTAAATATTTAAATTGGAATCAACTGAATGTTCAAACTGTCAAATCCAACATTAAAACAGCTGACTGCAGAATTAAAACAAGGGAATTTGTTAAATATAGCATTCTTGAAATAAATTAAACTACAAATTAATTAATTAATTAAAAACAATTGCTTTTAACATTTTGCCAATAGGTGGTAATGTTACAACAGATATGTTATTATGTTTTTTTTGTTTGTTTGTTTTGGGGGTTTTTTTTTTGGAATGAGATTTATTTTAATAGGGACAGGCTTGACAAAAAGAGAGAGAAAAAAATGCATTTTGCAAAAATAACAATGTTGTTTGTATTCATAAAGAGTGGTTTCAGATGTTTTATTTATTTATTTATTTATTTATTTACATCTTGCCATCAAATTTGTTAATGACTTACACTAGACCAGTTAGGTAAATTCAAAAGCTATCAAACTGTATCAATGTGATGATGCATTGCATTCTTACAGTAATAATCTACTGAACAATGCTCTGATTGGGTTTCTAATAAAGCTGCTGAGAGAGTAACTGTAAGTTTGACTGTATGTGTTTCTCTCTTTTAACCTCCGTAATCCATCTCTTAATTAATTTATTTGTTTGTCTGTTTGTAAAATGGTATTAGTGAAAATGCAATTTTTTTTTTGGCAAAATTATAGTTCTACTTACATATTTATATATATATATATATATATATATATATTATATATATATTTATATTTCTTTTGCTCTCCACGTGCCAAAATGCTAATTAGTCTATGTCTATTAGACCATTACACATTTACAATTTATTACAACTTATTACAACATAAATCCAAAAAAGGTAGAATTTACAGAATGTAATGCTAGATGTCCATGTGACACTCAAGCTTTTATAAAATAATCTCAGAATGCTGGTGGACACAGGATACAACAAAACATAAGAGTAAAAGAAATTCTGACTTTTTTCCAAGAATCGCTTCTTTCATGCATTAAAAAAGAAAATAAAAGCTAATTGCAATTTCACGTGTCTTGTTTTGTCGCTGCCAAGATTAATTTATTAATTAATTATTAATTTTCATTAATAAATATTAAACAAAACAAAAAATTGTATCACTCTCCTGAACTTTCTGGAATGTTTTTCACTAAAACCAACATGTTCAGCAAGTGTCATGTTGACAAAAGTGTCATAAAGCATGATATAAAGTCATATTTTTAACATTTCTGCTATTGTACATGTCTTTAGAAAGTTAAAAAAAAAAAAAAAAAAAAAAGAGAGAGAGAGAGAATACCTGATATATTCTAAAGGGAATATAGCGGAAGCCTCCCTCTTCAGTAGGGTACTCCATGAGTTTACGATTCATGGCCCAGAACTGGTCGAATTTATCTGAGGAAAGAAATTGTTTTAATCAATGACAGTAACTCATGTTTAATGTTGATTCTCTTTAATTTGATCAGTTTGGTTAATTCAGAGGTCACAATTTACTTTCACTGTTTGGATTAAAGATGCAATGAAAGTGAAGGTGACTAAGGCAGTCAGTCCTTGTGCCAATCTTGTGCTCCACAGAAGAAAGAAAACAATTTAGTTTTGGAACAAAATGAGTCCAAGAAAAGGCCCTTTCACATTAAGAACCATAAATACAAAATAACTATAACTATATTAGCATCCACAGCAGCAGACAATAACATTCTATTTATTACAAACATGCGATGCATTTCTGTCATCTGCCACTTTAAATGGTTGAGCACTTTCAAAGTTGGGCAGATTCTGACTGGCAGCCAATGTATTTATTGTTATTCAGCTGGAAAAAAAAAAAAAAAAAAAAAAAAAAAAACATTCTGAAAGTGTTTCCAATGATATCATTCCACTGTGTCATTAACATTATAGCTGTGATGTGGATTTTCCTATTTTCAGAAAATTACAATGATTATTGAAATTTTATAGTTATTGCATGTAACTTTAGAATAAACAGGCATGAGAGTTCTGAACTGAGCCGTCACGCTGCCTGCGTTCTCACATGTGCAGGTGAAAATCAACATCCGCTTAGAAATTGTTACTTTCTCTGCTCACACACTCTCATCAGAGAACAGGACAGCTGTGACAGTGTGTTATCAAAACATCTATGCTTCTGAAACTTACACCTCTCAGTTTATCTGCAGAGCTTCACATTTTCACCTTTAAATTAACTACTGAAACCACTGCCCACATCATGCACACTAACCCTCAGATGAAAGTATGGGTTTGAAGTTACTTGAACTTCCAGCTTAAGGCTGGAATACACTTGTAAAGACTTTTAAAGAAATAGTCAACCCAAAAAGAAAATTTGCTGAAAATGTAATCATTCTCAGGACATGATATTTATGAATTTGTTTCTTTATCTGAACAGATTTGGAGACTTTTAGCATTGCATTATTTGTTCACCAGTGGATCATCTGCAGTGAATGGGGGTCGTCAGAATGGAGTCCAAACAGCTGATTAAAAACATCACAATAATTAACAAGTAATCCACATGATTTCAGTCCATCAATTAACTTCTTGTGAAGCAAAAAGCTGTGTGTTTGTAGGAAATAAACCCACTATTAAACCTTCATTCAAAAGTTCATTATAACTTTTCAAAATAACACTTTCTCTAGTGGAAAATGTCCTCCTCCTCAAAATCCACCTACATATTTCAAAAAGCTGTTTTGGCTTCTAAGCAGCACTTAATCTGTGCATATTTCTCTCCTGATTAAGCTTAGACTGAGACAGACGAGACAAGAAAAACATTTCCTCTGGAAAAAGAAATATTATAGATGGAGGACTTGCCTTAAAAATTGATTTATTCATTACAAACATGCAGCTTATCAGTGCACAAGATATTAAATGACTGATTAGTTTCATGTGGATTACTGCAGCGTTTTTATATGTTTGGATTCTGACAGAACCCATTCACTGCAGAGGATCCATTGACAGGCAAGTGATGTAATGCTTAATTTCTCAAAATCAAATTTTTTTCAAATTCTTCATTCTCTTTACAACTCTTTACTCTTTCCCACTCAAATCACAACTCACTGCTAGGAGACACATGACAAATGAAGAGAATTTCTTTTCTAAAAATCAGCTCAAAATATCAAACATTTTTAATATCTTAATTAGGGCTGGTATTAGGGCACAGCACAGCCTATTGCTCATGTGATATTGCTTAACTATATGATGTAAATATGAGACAAAAACAGGGGGAATTTTTGCCCCATATCTTGAATTTTAGGGACATTCTAACTTTGTTCTCTAGGCGCCATCACACAGTGAGTTGTTTGCCCTGCCTCATATTTGTCATCAATCAACTGTATGAAATGTCAGATAACCCACGTGGGTCTGGGGCGGGGCAAGTGCACTGAATAAGTTTTAACCCGTTTTTTTTGTTTGTTTGTTTTTTTTACTGTAATTAACTAATTAACACATTAAATTGCTAGCCCTAATCTTAATATATTTAATATTTTAAATTCCAATATTCTAATGTCTAAAGATTAAAAAAAAAAAAAAAAAAAAAAAAAAAAAAAAAAATTCAGAGTCTGTGCCTTTTATACACTAAGTGATTTCTGTGAAATCTGTCAATACTGACAGCTAAAAATCTCTAAACTGGCTATGGCTTTCTACAAATGTTGTCAACTCACCATATAGTAGTTAAATAGTAAGTAAATGATCACAGAACTTTCTCTTTAAGGCAAGAGACTAACTGGGCAATTCGTAGTGTTGTAGTGCATACTTTTTGTGCTTAAACAGCATACAATTTTTTTTTTCCAAAAAAATTACTGATCGTTTCGCTAGATAAGACCCTTCTTCCTCGGCTGGGATCGTTTAGAGCCCTTTGAAGCTGCATTTAAACTGCATTTTGGAAGTTTAAAATCGGGGCACCAATGAAGTCCATTATATGGGAGAAAAAAAAAAAAAAAAAAAAAAAAAAAAACCTGAAATGCTTTCCTCAAAAATAAGATAAAATAATTTCTTCACGACTGAAGACAGAAAGACATGAACATCTTGGATAACAAGATGGTGAGTAAATTATTTGTAAATTGTTGTTCTGGAAGTGGACTTCTCCTTTAACACTAGTGGAAAGAAAACATCCACATTTCAGTCTTTATTTTATTACACTTTATCTATTTTGATCTGTAGATTTTAATACAATACATAATTTTAAGGAAGTTCTCTCAAAATGAGTATTTTCTCCTGCAATCAGCCAGAAATCTCACTTACATACACCAAATTCTATAGTTTTATCTATATTCTGAACATCTCTACAGAAGACTTTGTTCATTGCCTGATTTATACATGATTTTATTCCTAAAAACAAGGTAATTTTTTTTTTTTTTTTGGTTGCTGTTGACAGTATTTCTGATTTATGGAGGGATAAAAAGAGATACGCAAAAACCTTGAACAAAATAAAGCAAGAATTGTGAACTTGGCTTTATCTAATGTTCAGACATCTCTTTTGGGAATCTACACAAATTAGTGCATAATGCCTAATTTGCATAATTTAAGCATAACATTTCACAACGCTTATAATACAAAACCACTGTTTCAATGTACTATGATTATTCAACTGGGTAAAATATATTTTTATATATTTATTTTATATATTTTTTTATATATTTAAATATACTTAAAATATTTAAAAATATATTTAATTCATATTCATAAAATTTTCCATTCTTTTAACCTGTAATGTCTTGCCTTAACAGTGAGTATGTATATGAAGAGTGCAAGCAAAACAGGACATATGAACTTAGCTCCATTCTTACCATTCTGCAGACCCATCCACAGTTGTTTATGGTCTTTTTTCTGCATGTCATTGATGACTTGGCCTTTGTGTTTGAGTGCATCTGCCTCTTTAATGCATGACATGAAATGCGCTTCTATCACAGAGTTTGATGGGCAGTGAAGCAGGTCACGTTCTGGGAAAGTCTGCAAAATAAAGGAAATTACAACTGTGGCATATTAATAACATCATGAAAAAATAATGAATCGGTCTACACACACCTTAAAGCGCACTGTGACATTCCAGGGCAGAGCTGAATTTGAAGCATGGAGATCAAACAACACACCAATGGGATAGTGCCTTAAAACAATGAAAGTAACACATTTTTAGTCCATAAAGTAAATACAAGAAATTAGTAAAATCAATCACTGAGTTACTCAAAGTACGGCAACAATCAAACAGCTCTCATTCCTCAAGCAAGCAGAGATCTTATCTATAAACCTTGTTTCATCCTGCCACCTAGTGGTACAAGATAAAAGTACACCTTCAACTCAGACCATTAACACACCAACAGATAGAAAGCTGCCAGGATTTGAGAATATAAAACTCTATAAAAAGTAATAAACCAGATTTACAGGGCTTCAAAGAAGTGTATGTTGAGGGGCTTCATAGAAACAGGAAGTCAACAAACCATTTTTAGGAGAAACGGAAACAGCGGTGTAGAATAAAGGTACAATATGTGGAAAATAATTTGATTTTTTATAAACAAAGCATGTACATGTTACAGTACACCCCATAAACACAACCAAGCCTTTGAAAATAGCTGACTGACCACCCCTTAAAATGTCTGTAGAAAGTAAAAGGCCTTTTAGTACCACCTATAGACTGTGGTACAAATGTCTTTTTGCTGTAAAATCTGTACTATCTTTAAATAACCTTTACATTTATAGTAAACATTTCAAGATGAACACTTACTTAACTGGAACAATTTGTTTACTTAATTATCCATACATGATTTTCAGTAGATTCAAATATATTTACTTGATTATCATTTTTGTAGGTTGACTTATCCACACATAATTTCTTTAGAAATAGTATTTTAGAAATAATGTAAGTATGATCAAATATGATCTTCTGAGGAACATATATCTGTATATCACTCATCAACGTAAGGTGTTGCATTATATGTTTTGAAACTACAGACCTCCGATCATAAAATGAAACATTTAAGTTTCATCTTGCTTAAAGGAGAAGTCCACTTCCAGAACAACAATTTGCAAATAATGTACTCACCCCCTTGTTTTCTGGCTCAAGACAGTTAGGGTATGTCGAAAAACTCTGACCGTATTTTCTCCCTCAACTTCAAAAATCATTTCAAAATCATCCTACATCATTGCAGAAATTCCGACCCAGTCTTTGCAAAGTGAACATGCAAAAAAGATCAAACACTCTTAACAAAAAAGGTAAAACAGTGACAATTTTGAAGTTGAGGGAGAACATGAGATGGGAGTTTTTCGACATACCCTAACTGTCATAAACTGGAACAAAAAAAGTCCAGGCAGAGTGAGACAAGATGAGCGTTTGGCATTAAAAAGCATTTGGGATTGTTTGAAGCCGCATTTAGTATGTGGAGTTCTCCTTTAAGCTGCCTTTTCACTGCACACAACATCTGGACACGACTGTTGCATTTCTCCCCCTAGTGGCAATCGCACAGAACTTTCAAACTGGACGATTATGACAAAAATCATAATGGTTGATTATTCCCTTGAAATTATAATTGCGATTATTAATTATGATTTCCACAGTTTACATTTAATGATGTTTTCAATGGCTTTATATGGCATTGTTTGAAGCACTGTATGCTAGTGTTGTCATGATACCAAACTTTTGACTTCGCTACGATACCCGACTAAAATACCATGATACTACTACTGAACCTATACTACGAAAAAAACATTGAACAACAGGAAAGTAACTGAATAACAGATGATCCAAATGGAGATCGTAGTTATTTTATCTGTTAAAACAAAGCACCCCCCCCCCCCAAAAAAAAAAAAAAATTTAAATAAAAAAAATAATAATCAAATGCCAGTGTCACTACACAGAAGAACTACCGAGCCTACAGGTATGTAGAGATCTTTGCTATATTTGTAAGTTACCTTAAAGGATAAAGCCAAATCTTATTATATGATACAGTAATTTTATTTCACAATAACAATTTATATCATGACATTGTCATTTTCTTGTTATTTTATTTTTGTTATTAATAATAGGAACCTAGATGCAAGTAACAAACTAAAGGACTACAATAAAACAAAAACACAAATTAAATAAATAGGGCCCTATGAAATCTGATTTATTTTTTCCTAAATTCCATTTTAATTTTTCTAGACTCTATTTTAGTGGTTACATTAAAACAACATTTATCAAAAAACATGTCTAATTAATTGAAATCATGAAACCTGCAGAATTTAACAGCAATTTATTAAAAGTTTAACAAAAATTACATGTTTTTAAGGCCCTATGAGAATTAAGAATTAATTTACTATAGGCTATTTATTTATATATGTATTTATTTATTTTTGGTGAATATTCCTTAAACATTGTTTTAATAATATTTTTGTTTGTATGTTTTAATATGTTTTAATAACTTTCATTTTGACGGGTTGCTGTGAAGACCTTTAGATTTCTGTTTGTATATTATACGATGATAGTTTTCCACAAAAGGAACAGTAAAATGCTCATGAAGTGACTCTCAGAGCAGTTCCAGATATTATGTTCATGTGTACATGTACTCTGCCGCCTCAGTATAGGCTGAAAACACTGCAAGCTTCACGCGTATGTGTGTAGTTAACAAAACTGCGTGTCTGCGCCATTCACTAGCACAGACACACAGAAAACATGGCTCTAATTAAAATGCATTCCTAAAGTACCAGTATACCGTGCAACACTACTGCATGCCACCTTTTTATGTATAGTTTCTTCTTTAAATATAAAAGTGTAAAAAATAAAACTACGAAAAATAAAAACCTTAAGATAACATGTTGGAAAAACACACATACCCCTACATCTTAAGCAAGCAGAATAATGTAAGTGGCTTTTTATTTTTATTTTTTATTGTGCCTATCTGTAACTGTAATCATGATTATACATTTGATTAATCGTGCAGCCCTAGCAAAATTAATTATGTGAATGAATATAATCAATGTATGAATGTATCGTCACAAAACAAATGACCCCTAAAACAAAAACTGTAGGTTTTATGGGGCTAATCAATGTAAATAATAATTATAATAATTATAAAATTATTTCTGCCATAATTATTCTAAAGCACCATTTTACAGAAATAGTGTTTGAAGAATAATGTTTAAGTGAGCAAAATATTAGCAATTCTAACCTTACGCTTCATGCGGTCGCATGCGGTCTAGCCACAGAAGTTCAAATATTTGAACGCATTCGCAGCTAAAATCGGATCCGAAATTTCCGCATACGCAAATGATCAAAACTCCACGCAGCTCCAGCACTATTCTCCATTGGAAATGAATGACTTCCGTTCTGTCGCTTGTCGGAGATAGTGGAAAGGTTGCTTAAGACATATTATTGGGAAAAATAGAGTGATATTATATTAGAGTGACACTGATATTTAATATACGTTTTGTGGCTTGCATTAAGCCTTAATTGTTTCTGTACCTCAATTAGTTGAGTAGCTCTGTAAGTGGCTTTGGATAAAAGCATCTGCAAAATGCATGAACGTGAAAATGAAAGTCATTAAAAAACACAGTCAACTAAACATACCACTTGAGAGGCGTTCCCTCATATTCGAACCACATCTCCTCCACGTCTTCTGCCTTCATGACTTTGAGAAAATGTTTCTTGACTTTATCAGTGACCAGCGTCAGGTAACTGACCCGTGGGAGAAGCAGCTGACAGATTGACAGAGAAAAACAGCACAGGTCAAGTGACAAGAAACAAATCATTCTACAGCAGAAAGAAAGTGTGTCATCTTAACTTACATAGTAGGGCTCTGCCTCTCTCTCTGTGGTTTCCTCTGGAGACAATGTGAAACAGGCCGGTATCCGTCCGAACCAAACATCTCGGAGCACATCCTTGTCATCTGCCATTATCATCTTTCTCCAGGTAACATATATAATGTCTTCAGTTACTGAGCTGTTTAGAACAAAGAATTCAATATGTCATAACATCAAGATATCAAGCAGTTTTGACAGTAACTTCAGTAACTTGCATATAATAAAATATTCTGGTGGAGTTTAGGGAGGGACTATTTGTTTGTCCAATCAATAGCAGAAAGGTGGAACAGTGATTATTTTTGCAAATCAGAAAGTAAACAGTTCACATTTCAAATAAGAACAGAAAAAATCAAATGTAACAAGCACAACACAACAGAAAATCAACATTTAGAGGTAACCTAAGAAGCCCAATCAGTATCATATCCATATGGCCATGCATTTATGTGTGCTTGGTAATCAACCACTTTAATTTTTACAAACTTAACTATGTTTTTATTAAACATTTGAGGGAGAAAGGGATTTTATAAAAATGTAGGGTTTTATTTTATGGTTGTCAGAGTTGTTAATTTGAAATGTTTATTAAAATAAGTTTTAATATTTTTTAATGAATTTGATACTACTGATGTTTCATTCTGCTTTGTAAATACTGATTAAAACACGACACCCTTAATTATTTTTCTCTATTGACAATCCAAGTTTTAAAATATGCTAGATATCTTCTCAGGTTGAGAGCAACATACAGTAATAAACATCATAAAATGATCTGGGACGTGGCATAAACACGAATACATATAAAAACCTCGTTTCATATCTCATCAAATGCTCTGAAGAATACAGAAAACACCTTCTAATCTAAACGACTACAAAATTTTTAATTAATAGAAGAAACTAAATGTAAACATCAGATTTGATAAGTGAAAGATTAGCTCTGCTAACCTCGGACTACTGTTAGAATTTAACACTACGTATGCCAAACACAAGAATAACTAAAACTTTAAATCAACAAACTGTAAAACGACCTCCAAAAATCAAGTATTAGTGATATTTACTCGCCTTTCTGAAGCTGTAAGTATGATGATGTGTGTAAACAACGCTAGCACTGACAGAACAACATTACACACGATGAGACACCTTTGGAGCTATTAACGATACCAAAATTACCTTGTTTTCGAAAGCTACTGCACCAAACATTAATAACACAGAGAAAGCAGTATAATAAATTACATTCATTAGATGTCGACAGGAAGCATTGGACTTGAGTTCATCTTCAACACCCAGCGATGTCATGCAACCCTAAGATGGCACGGACCTTCAAATTAAAAGTCTCTACATGTTATTAAACAAACGTCACAGTGAGTTCAGTGTTTTTCACAAGAAAAGTCGCAGTCAGTCGGTTTGACAGATCATTACAGATTTAGACATGGTTTTTTTATTTTATTTATTTGTTATTATTTTTTTTTAACAGATAATACACTGCTGTTTAAAAGTTTGGGATCAGTGTTTTGATCAATGTTTTTTTTTTTTTTTTAAGAAGTCTCACGCTCATCAAGGATGCATTTATTTGATCAAAAATACAGACAAAACAGTAGTACTGCGAAATGTTATTGCAATATAAAATAATAGTTTCTACTTTAATATACTATAAAATATAATTTATTCATGTGATGCAAAACTGAATTTTCATCAGCCGTTACTCCAGTGAACCTGTGATAGTTTTTTCAGGATTCTTTGATGAATAAAAAGTAAAAATAATTTTAAAAAGAACAGCATTTTATTCAAAATAGAAATCTTTTCTAGTAATATAAGTCTTTGCTCACTTTTTGCATCACTTTTTATCAAGTTAACGCATACTTGCTGAGTAAAATAATTAATTTCTTTTAAATAAAGAATAAAAATTGACTGACCCCAAACTATTGAACAGTAGTGTGTATAGCTAAAAAAAGATCTCTATTTTAAATAGAATGCTGTTCTTTTTTAACTTTTTATTCATCAAAGAATCCTGATAATAAATGACAATAAAGCAGCATATTACACTGATTTCTGAAGAATCATGTGACACTGAATACCGGAGTAATGATGCTGAAAATTCCGCTTTGAACACAGGGATATACATTTTAATGTATATTAAAATAAAATAAAAAAACTTTTACACTGTAATAATATTTCACAATATTAAGTTTTCTGTATTTTTAATCAAATAAACGCAGTCTTGATGAGCATAAGAAATTTATTTTACAAAACATTACAAATCTCACTGATCCCAACTTTTTGAATTGATGTACATATATAGAATTTTATTTTACAAACGTTATTTAAATTTTAAAAAAAAATCTTTTGAGTTAGTAGAAGTCTCAAATGAGTCTGTTATTATTACTCTGCATAGACAGCCATGAACGGGCCTACATAATGCAATTTAGCAAAATTGTTGATGGTAAATGGAAGGTAATGGAAGGGTAAAATGATAAAATCCATAAAGAAATGTCCCAATAAAAACGAGAGCTGCAACAAATGAGAAAATCTGAAGAAATAAATAAATTAATGTAACAATAGAGTCATTAATGTAATATTAGAATGATAACGAGATCCCTTCATTCCGATAGATGGCGCTAAATGACCGGAAGATCGTTTGCACAGGCGCAGTACACTTTCTTGACACTGCGCGTGCGTGTTTTGCACATAGAGCCAGTTGAGTGGAGTTGCATTATTTGCTGTTAGTACTTTAGTCAAAAAAAACACCAGGCGTTTCGTTTTTGCTTTTGAATTGAAGTAGAATATATGTTATTTGGCTTTTATCTTTCAGAGTATTTTAGTGGCTGGCGGTGTTTGTTAATATCTTTCCCTGCAGGTCTTTTGTTGTGCAGTTGATCTACCGTGCGGTTCGTTTAAAGTTCTTGTTTAACCAGCTATAACTTTCCACTGGTAACTAAGTTGGCTGTTAGATGTGTTAAAAGACCTAATAGAGTTCAGAAGAATTATAAAGTGATGGAGGCTCCGCCGGTTACTGTAATGCCCGTAACGGGTGGAACCATAAATATGATGGAGTATCTTCTTCAAGGTAAATTAGTTTTTAATTATGGCTTCATTAATATTATTATACGCTTTAGTCTTAAAGCGTATACTGTTCTGAACAATTAGCACTGATTTGATCGAAGGTTAGTAATTTTGAGTTTAAATCTTATAATTCTGACTTTCTTATATAAACTTTAAATTCTTAAAAGAAAAGTTTTTCATCTAAAACGAGCATTTTCTTCAGGCTCCTATGTTTAGGTTCAGGAATTTTATTCCAGTGGCAAGGTATAGGTCCTTTTCTATACAATTAAAGTGAAATAACTGAACATAAATATAGGAGCCTGACAAAAATGCTAATTTTAGAAGAAAATTTCAGCCTTTTGCATCTGAACTCTTTGTATATATATACACTTTGCTTTTTTTTGTACCTCAACATTTTTTTTTTTTTTTACATAAAAAAGTCAGCATTGTGAGAAAAAAGCTGCAGTTGCTTGTTTTATTTTTTATTTCATAGCAGTAAAAAAAGGCAGGGCTTCCCACGTTGTCACATTTGTTCTGGTTTTTACATTTAAGTAACATTGTAAACTTTTGTCTTCTGACTTTACTTTGTGTTGTTTTGTTGATTTGTTCTTCACAGGCAGCGTACTGGATCAGTCACTGGAGAGTCTCTTACATCGACTCCGAGGTCTGTGTGACAACATGGAGCCTGAGAGCTTTGCTGATCATGAGCTGGTGTATCTGCTGAAGGGTCAGCAGGGCAACCCGTTCATGCTGCGTGCGCGCCGCTCCCTTCTTCACCCCACGGCCCCTTGGCATCTGCGCTATCTAGGTCAGCCTGAGGTGGGCGACAAAAGCCGTCACGCTTTGGTCCGAAACTGTGTGGATGTGGCTGCCTCGCATAGCTTACCGGAGTTTCTCAACGAGATGGGTTTCCGCATGGACCATGAGTTTGTGGCCAAGGGTCAAGTGTTCCGGAAAGGAGCGATGAAGGTGGTAGTGAGCAAACTGTTACGTGTCCTGGCGTCAGGAAACACAGAGAACACAGAGCCGCTGTCTCTTTCGTATCTTGTTGAGCTGAGCGTACTGGCTCCTGCAGGACAGGACACTGTGTCTGAGGACATGCGAAGCTTCGCCGAACAGCTGAAACCTCTGGTGCACCTGGAGAAAATTGACCCTAAAAGACTCATGTAGTGTGACTTGATTTCAGTGGAGACTTTCGCTTGTATTTTGATGATGATGGGTATTTTATGCTAATTGATTGATAAATATTCAAAACATTTATTTTTTGTAAGCAAGTAAAAGTCCATAAATGGATGATAAAAAAATGTGACAAATAAACCTCTCTTTTAAATAATTTCCTCTCTTTTACTACTTTATGAATTCTTAAACTATTAATCATTTTAAAAAAAAATAGCTTCTTGAGTCCGAAAATCAATCTGTGTAAACATTTGTAAATTCATTCTTGCATGAATTGCTGCTTTTGATCTCAAACAGCTGGTATGACAAACAGTTGGCATTTCAACAGAATCCGTCTAAGCCTACAATTTCTTTCATGATTTCCTTTTCAACAGTCAGTACTCCAGTCTTTAGTGTCAGAAATCATTCTCATTAGCTGATTTAGTGCTTAAGAAACGTTTTTTGCTCCTTTATATTTTTATTTATTTCCTATTATTATTTAGCTTTTTTTTTTTTTTTTTTTTTTTTTTTGAAATTGTGATATACAACCATTAAAAAAAAAAAGAAAAAGAAATGAATACTTTTATTCAGCGAGGATACATTCAATTGAGTATCTTTTTAACTTAAAGTCTTTATATTAAGATTTTATAACTAAAATGGTACCACAGTATAACTTGCAAAAGGTTGTTGAAAGCAAAATTCTACAAAATGCACATAAACAGCAAGTCTGTAACGATGCTGAAAATCCAGCTTTGACATCACAGGAATAAATTATATTTTAGAATAGATTCAATTGGAAAGTTATGTTAAAATGTAATAATATTTCACAATATTATTGTTTTAATGTATTTTGATTCAATTGTAGTTTGACCAGTAGTGTACATTTTAATGTGCTAAGGGCTACTCACTAATTACTAGTGAGCAGTGTTGGGGGGGAAATGCATTACAGGTAATACGAGTTACGTTACTTAAGTAACTAGTAAAGTAACGCATTACTTTTTCATTTACAAGAGTATTTCTGATTTCAGAAAAAATTCTGTTACTTTTTTAAATAAGTAATGCAAGGCACCTTGTTTTCCCATTTATTGACTGACAGATTACTTTAGATAAACTAACATATGTGCCTTTTTTTTACTGTTGAAGAGTGTTAAACTTTCTTATTCTGCATTCTGCTGTACAGACGTGAATTTTTTTTCCTTCAACCTAAGGCTTATTCATGTCACTTTTGGTGTGAAAAAGCATTTACATTTACCAAAAATAGAATTTTTTTTTATAAAAAAACAAACAAGCAAGCCCAGCTCAGACTTGAAAAGTAACGCAAAAGTAACATAACGCATTACTTTCCATAAAAAGTAACCAAGTAACATAATTTGTTACTGTTTAGGGGGTAATGCAATACTGTAATGCATTATTTTTAAAAGTAACTTTCCCCAACACTGCTAGTAAGCAGCTTAAGTTTTGTATTGTTCTTATGTTTATACCAACTTTGAGCACATGTAGTTGTCAGTCGATTTCCTGAAGTACTCTGACAGATAAGCATGCAACGGCTATGCTCCTAATATTTTCTCAGTGACCCATTAGCACAGTCTTTGAGGAAGTGTTTTGTTTTTAATCATTTTTAGGAAAAAAAAAACAGTATTGTATAACAGCAGTATAACAGCACTTAATTGTAAGTTTTATAAGTTTTATTTGGGCTAAAGAGTTGTTATCCTTGTTTTAGGCATTGTTGCTGTGACAACAAAGTTGTAACACTGTATATAACTTTACACAGAAAAGGCAATTTTTTGATACAAAAATCATGTTAACATCACGTCTATACTTTTGAAAAAAGTATAGTTTAATCGCCATACACTACTTTGTTTATAATCCATACATAACTCCAGTTCATTTATAAATTAGTTTATTATCAATAAACTCTCTTGACAACAAATATTTAATTCAGTACAATGTACAAATTCCATTCTGCCTGCCATCCACAATACACAGTGACCCAAAGCAAGGACTAATGCTTCATTTGTTGCCAAACAATTGCAGAGTTACGCTAGTAGTGAAAACCCTGTGGGCAGATTTTGATGCAACTTGGCATGCATCCTCAGAATGTCCCGTCCGTGTTTTGGGTTTTCAGATCCAAGCGGTAGAAGCACTGTTATTTACACAGTCCATTAAAATAAAGTTGATGTCTAAGGGAAGTGCTTGAGGAAGAGGCACATCTTCAGCTGTTTCTTGAAGGTAGCGATGGTCAGGAGTAGAATGAATAGAAGCGAATGAAGGTTGAGGAAGTTAGCTATCTACTTCATTGTGGTGGAACCACCAGGCGGCAGAAATTCACTGGCTCTAGATGATGTGGGGGAGCATACAGTCTTGTTGAAAATAAAATGTCTTGTCAGGAGGTTCAGTCTAGAGGACAGGTGGCTGGATGGTTAGAGAGACGTCAGTTTTTGTGGGAGCAGAGGATGAAAACAGGTTGCTAAGAGCAGTGGCTAGTTGTGGGGTGTCTTCCGGGAGGTAGGAAGACAGCCACCAGAGGTTGGTCCATTAATGACACCAAGGACTAGCAGCCGAGTGCCATTCTCGGGAAGAAAGAGGACAGCAACACGTCCGGCTTTTGTATGATGTTGCTCTGATGAATTGGAAGACCAAAAAGGACAAAGTGAATTTTAATAGGATATAAAATTAATAAGATGTAACAGCATGATATTGAAAAGATGTGTGAGAAACGTGAATTTCCAGGTGCTCTTCATTGTTCAATTCCAGATCCTCCAGTCTGCACTAAAAAAAAAAAAAAAAAAAAAAAAAAATGTAGTTGCACATTTGTACCTCCATCCATCAATCAATCCAGGAATACCACTATATATAGAACATTTTCCTTGTTTGGACAAGACTGAGTTTTAAATTGTTGAACAGTGCATTTAAATTAGATTTTGGAATAAAAATATGTTTCTGCTAATGAAATGCCATTCAGTGCTTCATTATACAAAAGATTGATACAACAACATGCTCAGAATTGTCTGTGATGACATTTTTTGGGTTAAGTAAATATTGTATAAATCAGAAGTATAAATATTGGCTATTTATGTGCATATCTGCACATATGCATTTACATTTTTACTTGTAGAAAATGCTTTTATCCATGGCAACCTACTATAGAGTAGCAGAAACAATTTGTCACAGAGGCAACAAAATAATGGGAAGATACTGTAGATTTGTGTTATTGTATTGCCAATGTTGTTGGGTTTGTGACAAAGTGCTTCGAATAAAAGTATCTGATATATACTGTACTGTACTGTAAATGTAATGCATCTGTTTAGACACAGTCTACTTATAACCTATCAACACTCCAATATTGATATAACATTCAGTAGTAAAAACTTAAGTTACCGAACTTGCCTTAATAATTTACTGGTATTCGGTGATCTTCGGTTCGGTCACGGTGCCTGTTGTCAGAGGTGACTCAGCAGTAGTATGTGGTTTGGAGGAGTCATTCACAACAAAAAACAGAGAAGGTCAGTATTATAGACTTTTAAGAAACATGTTTTTGTTTGTAATATTAATTTCAACTTAAGTTAATGATTGTTGTATGTATTATTGCAACGATTTACCTTCACTGGAAGAGAGATTGCATGTTGTCATCCTAGTCGCACACTAACTAAAGATTACAGCAGCACTACTGTTTTATAATATGACATCATAATAGTAGAAGAATGTTAAAGTACAGATCAGATCAAGTACCAGCAGTATGTCTGTGACATTGCCATTTAAAATATAATAATAATAAGTAATAATAAACAAATTAATTATAGAGAATTCAAATATTTTCCTGCATGTAAACTTGATCTACATTGTCATTGTTTTGATCATAAACGCATGTCATCTAATCACTTTACCAGCAGTTAAGAAAGAAAAGGCTGAAAAGTCAAAGGTTTTCTTACTTTATTTATTTATTTATTTATTTATTGTTTTACATCACTCCGGGTAACACAGCATCAAGTTACTGAAATATTGGATCCAAACGAAAGAGGGCAGCAGAGCGTCACTTTCGGGGCGCTCACCACTGCAAAATAAAAGACCTTTGACCTCCAAAGGCTCCAAAACCCAATTTTGTTTGAAATTCATTTTAAATAATGTTAATAACAGTATCTGTTCAACAACAAGCACATTCAAATAAATAAATGAATTAATTAATAAAGTAAAGATAAATAAATACAAAACAATAAATATTGCTGCATCCTGTAGTCATCAGGTTGCAGGCAGTAATATAGATGATTTAGTGATACAACTGCCATGTATTGTTTCAAATTGTATGTGTTTGTTTGCCTTTGTTCATCTGAAGAAATAAAGTCATATACATGTGATATGGAATGAGGGTGTAAAGGGTGAAGTATCCCTTTAAGGGCTGTATTTTTGTGTTCCACTGTACTGAATTTTAATTGTTGCTGTATGCTCTAAATAGATGTTTTTGACCTTCGCCATTGGGTTTTGTGTCGCTGTCACTGCGAAAACATAAACCCAGGTTAAAAAGTGATGCTAACCCCACATCTAGTTTTTTTTTACATTATAGCAGTGACTTGTGACTAGTTCTCACCAAATATAGCACAGCACTCAGCTTCATGTAGTTACTTTGTACCAATATGCAAAATTTTGTCATTCAAAAGTCTTTCACAAGGTGTTTTAACAAAGTCCTAAGTTATAAACTAAAATGCAAATGTTATGGTTATTATGCAGTATATTGTTTTATAGCTCCACCTAGTCTGGCGATTTTTGTTAGAAAAAAACTAACTGGCAAATACATGATGACTCCGGCACCTTCGGTCACCTGACTCACGGGGAAGTGTATTAACTATCTAAAGGAGGATAACCAAAAGCTTATGCACCTAGTATTCCCAGGTGGTCTCCCATCCAAGTACTAACTGGGCTCAACCCTGTAAGCTTTCAAGATCAGATGAGATCAGGTGCCCGTGTGTGGTGTGACCAAAAGCAAGCGCTATGGCCAAGAGTGGGCTAGTTAAAGAACAGCCCCATGGCAGCATGGTGCAATGCCTAGGTTTGGGCTGTGTGGGGATATAGCATAGGATGGAGGAGTTGAACGTGTAATATCAGAGCCGGACCTGGCCAGTTTGCTGCCCTAGGCGAGATATTACTGGGTGCCCCTTGCCTCACAGCCCATTCCACCAATAATCATTGTGTTCAAACATTCATACAGAATGTGGAAATGTTAAATTTCCAGTAGATGGCAGCAACTTTCTACTAAACTATAGCTCTTTCTAATGTTATCACTACGAAATAAACTGAGAAACATACTTCTTTAAAGTGAATTTTACATAAAATGTTGCTATTTTTATTAAGCCCAGTTATATACGAACATTACTAAATTAGCCAATTCAAATTAAAAATACATAAATACCCAAATACTACACAACTATAACATAAAAATATAATTAAAACGTGTTATCATGTGACACAAAAAATCTTGAATCTCTGGAACTCCAGACATTGTTATTACACTACTTCAGACTTTTAGACTAGGCTTTCTAGACTAGGCCAACATAAAGTTTGTTCACAAACTTTTACCTCATATATATATAATAATAATAATAATAATTAATATTATTATTTTATATATATATGATCATCATTCATTACAGATCAGGGCTTCTGTCTTTTTGACATACTGGTAATGCGTATATTAGCGACTATCACAATCAGGTAACTGATGTATATGGAAGTGCGGCTGTGCGGGGAAAGATTGATCATGCTTCGAACCGGGGTGAGTCGGGAGAGCAACAAAATAGTTAAGTTTTTGTGAGATCGCTTTTTTTGTAAAATTTTAAATTCATAGGAATGAAATAGTATTGGTAATAAATATAAAGATATTTTTAAAAAAACACACAAAACTCGCATTTTGACACCCCTAGGGATCAGCAGCGCCCCTAGCATTTGTCTATTCTGCCTATGCCACGGGCCGTCCCCTGTGTAATTTAGACCTACTAGGTGGCAGTAATGCTCCAAGGAGTAAATAGCTGTTAACATGAAGACGACAATGAAGCACCCCCCTTTACTCTTATTTTTAATAACAAAAATAACTATATTGAGCTGAAAAAAGATCTGATTGACAAGGCTTCTACTAAAGGATGGCATGCATTGCCTTGATCCCTGCTGAAGTTGGCTGCCGTGGCTTCCCAGCTTCATCTGTGTGCTATTTCTTAAAGAAGGTTTGGGTAGAACCTAAATGACTGAAGAAGACCACCAGGGAGATAGCAGTGGCAGCAGAGACTAGCTCAAGGTGGTTGTGGTAATGAGAGATCGCAGTTGGAAACCTTCTGCAGGTGAAGGCTGATTTGGTCTTCACTATCACACTCAGGTGAAGCATAGAGGTTGAGGGGCAAAACGTTCATGACCCTGAGATACCCGCTGAAAATGCAGAGTGGATTTCCAACACTGTGATCGTTTTGACCACACTGCCACCAGCAACTACCATAAAAAGGAAAATATCACATTCATAGTTGCTTCTGCAGTTTGTTCATCAGTGATGTTTACCTTACCTGTTACCATGAATACCATAATATTTTGGTCATATCGCCCACCCCTAGAATATATGTGGCAAAGAAAGAATCTCATAAGTTGAGACACATATGCAAGTCTTGAGTTTTAAATTTTGCTTGTTAAGTGGATGCACACACAGATTTCCTGAGCATAGCTGTGAGTAGGGGAAACCCTGGGAAAGAATGTTTTCACATTCTTTCTTCAAGGACCAGGACAGCAACATCATACAGTCCCTCACCAGCACTGCACAATAAGTCTTTGCAGGAGTTGCTAGAAAAATGACTTTGTTCAATATCAAGACAAGAATAATGCACTGCCAAAAGACTTACCAAAATACTTGCTCTGAGGACGTGGACTGTTTTTAATTTTTGGGGTGAGCGTAGCCTCTCTCAGCAAAACATATACTTGTATCAGTATACAGGTCAAAAGGACAACTGGTGTAAGCCTGGAAGAACACTCTGTACTGATAGTAAAGCTGGTAAATGGCACTGTCAGTGCAGAGGTACAAAAAACAGATGAACTGTATTCATAGATACTTATCTCTGTGGTGGCTGGTACAAAATGCAGTGGACACCTCAAATGAGGAAACTGAAGAAATGGAGGAGAAGATGACATGTGCTGCTGATGACATGAACCAACATTCTGAACATTCAAGTAGTGATGTCATAACGCAGACCAACTACTTTTGGAGTTCAAAAAGAATCCCAGAGGAGCTTCCAGTGGATTTAACCACAACAGAGAAGAACATTTCTAAAAAATTTAAACCACACAGTGTCCATACTGTCCTCTTCTAGATCTTGAAAACAAAATACTCATCCCACGACAAGCAACAGTTTAAAGAATATTTTAAGGGTAAAATGAGCTCTGTAATGGTTTGTTTGATTAGATTATTGACTTGATTATTTGCTTCCTGTTCTAATCATGTACATGAACAAATGGAATCTATATATATATATAGGTGTTGAAAGAGTGCTGTCCAAGGAGTGTCCTGTCTAAAGCCTTCTTGTAACGGAGTGAAGGAGATGTGAAGTGGGCGGATCCAAATGCAAAGCGTTAGACAAAGACATGGTCACAAACAGGCAGGGTCAAACAGTGGCAAACAGGTATATGAGGAGCAAGACACAAGAGTAGTCTGTGAAGCAGGAGAGGGTCGATGAACAGTGAACATAATTCAAGGGTCTAGGCAAAAGGGCAAGACAGACGAAACAAGATAACCAAGCGAGAAAGCTAAACACAGAGAAACTAGGGAACTAGGGAATGGCTCCGTGAAGGCTGCTAACACTAGGGGAGTGTTAAACGCAACAAACAGAATACACAATACAATACTCCAATACTCTGCAAGATGCAAGGTGAAGTCCGGGGCTTATATAGAGCGTCTGATTGGATACAGGTGTGTGCGAGTAATCAGCGCAAAGGATGGTGGGAAACGCAGTCCTGGGTGTGGTGCAACAGTCTGTCTAGTGTGAAATGTCACTGAGATGCACAGGCGACCTTTGGTGGCGGGCAGACCGGACAGGATTCATGACACTTCTACACACTGCACGATTTTAGCAATCCTATAAGATTATTGCTGATCACACTGTGCGACATGGGTCTAATAAACCTGGGTACGACTTGCATGTAAAGTGTGTAACGATGACACCTATTGACTCGTAGACTACGGCGCACGTTACTATAGAAAAATATAAGGTCATCAGAATGCGCTAAACAAAAAGAGCATAATGAATCACACTTTGGCAGTTTTAGTTTTTATGTTTGCTGACAAAAAGTGGAACTGGTGAAAGAGGAAAGAATAAGAGCTTAAGGTAAGCTCTTAAGCTTAAGTTTTAGCGCCATGTCGCATTGATTTTTATAACGCATTTTTATTGGCTGGTCAGTAAACGTGGATCGTGGCAGCACACATACCGTGTGAAGATCAGGCTGAATTTCTGACACTGTCAGAAAATGATCGTAGGCTATCTTTGCTCACAAGACAGTAATAACAGCCATCTTTGAATCTCTCTCATTGTACAACACAGAACTACAGATTAGGAGCCACAATCACAGAAATCGTCACCATTGTTTCACGATGCCAATCTTTCGTCTGGGACAGTCGAAAATCATGCAGTGTGTAGAGGACTTTAGGAGTGTCCTGTCTGCAGAAACTTGGTTTGAGAACTCCAACGAAAGAGTTTTTCTATCCATCCCCTTATATAATAACTAAACTTTTTAAATATGTTGTATTTCGCGATTCGCGAAACTGAAGCAAAGGGTAAAAATTATGATAATTTCTGTCAGTTATGGCTCGTTTTAGCATTCTGTATTCTTTAAATCAAACACAGAGATGAAGTTTGGTAAGATCACATTTATTTGAATGAATTATAACATTTATTTGAATTAATTAGCCAGTGAGAGGGGAATGAAAGTTGAATGTGCGATTAGCTGCATCTGTGCGTCTCTCTCTCTCTCTACAAACAATGAAGCTGAGTTTAGTTACAGCTTGCTGAGAAATATAATGTAGCCAGTCAGTATTGAAGCTGTTTATTAATAAAAGTTTATCTGCGCCACAGTGTTTCTGTGTTTGCGCTGTATGAAGCTATTCGTTAAATTTTAACCCAAACCCGACCCAAAACCCGTGAGAATTTCGGGATCCGTTGGGGTTTGGATTGGGTAGCAGATCTCTAACCTCTCAGAAAAAAAGGTACAGTTCTGTCGCAGTGGTTCCCAACCACATTCCTGGAGGCCCCCCGACACTGCATGTTTTCCATGTCTCCTTAATCAAACACACCTGATTCAGATCATCAGCTCATTAGTAGAGACTCCAAGACCTGAAATAGGTGTGTCAGACAAAGGAGAGATGCAAAATGTGCAGTGTTGGGGGGCCTCCAGGAACATGGCTGGGAATCAATGCCCTAAGGTTCAAAAGTGAAAAGATACCTACCCCTAAACAGTACATATTAGTACCTTAAAAGTACATTTTAGTACTTTGGAAGTACATATTAGTACCCTAAAGGTACTTATTCGTACCTTAAAAGTACAGATTAGTACTTTAATAGTATGTATATGTACCTTTTTACTTTGTACCTTAGGGTACCGCCCCAGCGACGTAACTGTACCTTTTTTCTGACAGTGTATGAACTTTATTCCATAAACAATACTAATAGATAGTAATTTCTTCACAACACAAAAGAGAAGACCTGGTGAAGACATGCAGCTGTCTTGGAGTGTCAACAACTGGCTCACAAACAGATTTTATAAATAGGCTGGAGGAACTTCTCCTTTTTAAGTAGGTTTACCCTAAAATGTTTGTAAAGCTGAAAAAAGCTGAATGTAATGTACTGTTATACAATGTCATGTACATTATTTTTTGTAGGGACATTTTCTTGCTTTTCATGTTTTATTACCCTAATCTCTGCAGAAAACATCTAATATGTCATTCTTGTTATTGTACTCCACACAGGTGGAGTGTTACATTTGGACTGCACCCATGGTGTTAAATATAACACATAACCATTTTGGTGGCAGAAAAGAAGAAACCTTTAGCCAAATGATGGAAGGGTGTGTGCACCAATGGACACCAATAATTTGCTGGCAGCTGCAGAAAAGTTAATTGTAAATCTTGAGTGGATCAACATCAGCATGAAAATAAAGATGCAGAAGAACTCAAACTAATGGACTAATTTTCACGTCCACACATCTGACTGGTATTCATCGTATGACAGAGACTACGCAGCCCGAAACTGATCCCAGACTTGGATTCTCTTGTTATTCTGCAGTAGCAAAATGAATAAATATAGAGAGTTTTCGTCAAGCCAGTACTCATTGTGCCAAACGAAGGACATCCATTATGTTCTCACTATGTCTGTAATTTCACACAAGACTCAATAGCTCCCTCAGGAAGGAAATGGAAAAACAGCAGAGGCCGTACACATTAGATTAAATGGCAAACTGATATGTGGCAAAACAGGTAAGAATCTGAAGATTAAAAAATTACTCTGTGACATGAAATATATTGAAGTTTGCCACATTATGTATTAATGTTATGCAGCCATTCCCAGTTAGGCTAATTACAGAATCACACACAAGAAAAACTGACTAACAGTCCAGAAGTCTTCAAGGTTCAGCCATGCCTATGCACCAATTATGCTTACCTAATGTTTTTAATAATTTTCTTTATTTGTTTATCTTATTACTTAACTGTCACCCATAAGATGTTATGTATAACCTTTAAAGGGGTCATCGGATGCAAAGTTCACTTTTACATGTTGTTTGAACATTCATGTATGTACACGTCTACCCTGTAATGATAAAAATCTATGCAGTGGTTTTTAATTAATCTGTAAAAATAATATTCCCTTTTTCAAATCAAGCCATTCTCAGATGCCTATCGGTGTGGCATCACACTGACAGAGGCCGCTCCCATGATAGTTGATTGACATGAGCATCTTACCTCAGATCAGCTGTAACAGTCCAACCTCCACTGTTTCGATGCTGGAGCAGGGATGTAAGTTAGACAAGAATATCTCCGATTGAGGTGTTGTGTTGCTGAATGTAATAATGAACGTAGTGGTTGTCATTTACCCCCCGACATTTGAGCTGCTGAAGATGCAGTGGATTAAGTTTGTTTGTGAAGGGAATGCACCTCCTGATCTACATATATCAGTCTATGTTCGCACGAATCATTCGTGATCCAGCTTCACTTACAGCAGAAGTCAGTATAAGGTTTTTTTTTTTGTTTTGTTTTTTTTAATGAATCTTTGCGATTGCCTTTCCTAATAACGTGCTGGTTAGCAAGTTTAGCGGCTAAACACGAAGTGGCGAGTAAACAGGCTTGTCACTCACAGAAAGAAGAGAGGGGTGGGGCAAGCAGAGCTCATTAACATTTAAAGCGACCTCAATCAGAACAGGATGATTTTTGCAGAGCTGATTTTGGCAAGGTAAAAAAGGTGTTATTTACACTACCATTGAGAAATTTTAACCAAAGCATGTTATAGACTTTTAATTAAGACCCTAAAGAATCATATCAACTTGTATCAACTTGAAAATGGGCATCCAATGACCCCTTTAAGATATGTAGATGTTCAAATACACAACATACATTTGAACATATGTTGTTGTTTTTTTTTTTTTTTTTTACAATGTATTTTCATATTTTGCTCTAAAGGCTGTAAACTATCAGACTGCGCAAACTGCAACAGAGAGAATGTAAGGAACTGCTTCCGAACCAACACTTTTATTACTTTTCATAATCATTTTCATAAACATGCAAACAAGCATTATGAGCAATGGAATGTAGTGCAATTCCATTATGCAGTTTACATGTAATTTTGTTCTGTCCTCAGGTTGTGGCCTTGATGACTGACACATTCATTTTGTGGTACACACATCATGTTACTGTCAGGACTTTCTTCTCTGTGCCCGCTTTCCTCTTATCTTTCTCAAGTTGTGTCTAAAAGGCACATTTGCATCAACAACAATTTCAGATTCACATCTGAAAATTAAGGTACTATGCAATTTCTAAAACAAAATGCATTAATGCATCGCAATTTTACATCCCATGAATGTCAATAATCTGTTCCCTATTTCTTTCATTTCAAAATGATGCACAGAATATACGTTTACAACTTAAGTAATGTTTATTACATGAATAACAAATGTGATTATACAGTATACAGACTTGGTTTGTTTGCCATGTTATCACAGAGAAGACAAAAAAGTAAGAATCTATTTTAAGTTTGGAAGTTATTTAACATTTTTTAAAAGGCTTTTGACACAACAGAAAAAAAGAATTGATAAAAACAGAGAGCACTACATTATTTTATTTTTGAATTATTTTATTATTTATTTATTTTTACAACATATTTAATGACCTGGGTGAATTCTGCTTTGCAGCCATTTCTTCCAGCGGTATCTTTGAAATCTAGACTCCCTGAATGGATGAACTGTGCAATCCACAGCAATGAACAAAAAGCATTGAATTTTACTTTTGCTACTTTGTACGTAAATTGATATTTATGTAATACATACTATAAGAATGTAAACAAAAACTGTTTAATTTTTAGCAGAGATGGAAGAAGAAAGCCTCAACATGTCTCCTACGTAATTGCTCCACAATGAACAGCTGATTAACCTTCAAATTCACCATGCCTCCTGTTTGGCTGAAAATCTAAAAACTGAGGTAAAGCAGAGTCAAGCTGTTGATTAAATAATAATGTTTTTCTCTCTAGTATGTATGCAAGTCTTTCTAATATGTGTATGTAATGTACAATAAATATGATAATACATCTTTTGCTTAAAACTAATGCCGGTTTGCTCATCGTCTGTTCTTAGCTAAAAAAAGGGCCCAGGAGTTTGGTGTAACAGTCAGGTGATCAGGGCAGGCAACAAAAAGACAGAAACAATAATCCAGTGGTCAAAAGGGAAAACTGCTAGGGTTGAGAGAACAATAATCCAAATTGGGACAGAACCAAGTAAGACAGTAGGGAAAATGCTCAGAATGATAGGCCATGGCAATGGACCTTTCTCACATTTCCAGGTTTCTCATTGCGAAAGTTGTCATAGTTGGGTGAAATCTGAGATCAGTGAATGGGAGAGTACCACAAATATATTTTTTGCATTCCCATTTGCACAAATAACAAAAGAAAAACCCCATGATAGTGTTTTCATGACTTTCAGTCAAAGCAGAAACATGGAGAGAGACTGATAATGGCAGTCAGAAGAGGGAACAATGTCAAATTTACCATCCCTCCCATAGACACGACATTAGAAACACCCTGGCATTAGCGTTAACTAGTTTTTTGTAACTTGATGAAAAGGGGATATAATACAAAATATGAAAAACTTTCAAGGTTTTATGATGATGATGACGACAGTTGAAACGCGTCATCACAGTCTTGTGAAAAGGGTCTATACAAGGCTTTTAGAGATTTTAGCACACTTTCTGTGTTAAAACAAATAAGACACTGATTACACAGAATGTGTCCATATCCAGACACAAAGGTGTGTTAAGAAATGTTGTTTTCCATTTATTTTTAAAAGTGTGTGACTGCCCTTTTCTGTCATTCACATTGATATAATGAGTGATGATTTTTAAACTGCTGTTACATCCCTAGCATCGGAAATTCATTACATGTACATTCTTTTTTTACATATACCACTTTTTGTGAAGTTTGTACGTTGTGTTTGCAAGGGGAAAAAAAGGCCAATTAGGCCTTGTGGGCCACACCTCAAAATATACAGGCCCAAACGTTTTTCCAAAGAACATTTGTGGAATGGTTCAGATGAATTTCTATTATAGTCATTACGAATCCAGAGTTACTAAAAAACAGCAAAATTTTCATGTAATTTAATTTTATTTAGAGCACTTTCACAAAAGAGTAGATCTGAAGTGCTAAACAATTGTAATGACCATAAAAAAATAATAAAATATAAAAACAAGATCAATTTGAGTAGGGGATCCAAATGCAAGCCTTTGTTATAAAAAATGTGGTCAAAACAGGCAGGGTAGATCTCTAGCAAACAGGATAATCCAAGGCAGAGGCAAAACAGTAATCCACAAACAGGCAAAAGTCAGGGCAGGCAGCAAACAATCAGGAAACTAGTAAACAGTCCAAGGTCAAAACATAGACAGGGCAAAACTAGGAAACTAGGAAAACACAGAAACTAGGAAATCAAGGAACACAGAGAAACTAGGAAAACATTGATACATTCAATACTCAGTGATAAGGGTGAGCAGGTGTGTGTCTTTTATAGCTTTCCTGACTGACACTGGGAGGAGTCTGTAATTGGTTCCGAGGCAGGAGTGAGATGGAGTTCCCTCTGGAGGAGCTCATGGGCACTCCAGCTAGAGGTCGTTATAGAGTTCCCCCTTAAGGAGTGCCTTCCAGATGCTCCTAAACAAAACAACATAGTCCAGGAGGGTGGTGGAGTGGAGTGGAGACGGAACAGGGAGAGGGACGAAGGGCCAGGTCCATGTGCGGGAGGAGGACCCAGAGACTGAGGCAGGGCCGGAGGAGCAGGGAGCCAGGGCGGAGCCAACAGAGTGGGGAGCTAGAGTGGAGCTGACAGACTCCGGGAGCCAGGGTGGAGCTGAGTAGCATCAGGGCAGAGCAAGCGGAGCCGAAGACCACCAGGACAGAGCAGACGGGCCCGAGGATCCCCATGGTGGAGCTGGCGGAGCTGAAGAGCACCAGGGTGGAGCTAAAGACCATCAGGGTGGAGCAAAAAAGCACCAGGGCAGAGCTGAAGACCACCAGGGTGGAGGTGATGGTGCAGCAGACCAAGGCAGATCAGGCAGAACTGGAACAGGTGTTATGGCCATAACAAGGCACGCAAAGAGTTCACAGGTGACCTCCTTGGCCATGACAGGACAATCAGAGAGTTCACAGACAGCCTTCTTGGCCATGACCAGACATTCAGAGATTTCACAGACGGCCTTCTTTGGCCATGACAGGACAGGCAGAGAGTTCACAGGCGGCCTCCTTGGCTGTGACAGGACAGGCAAAGAGCTCGGAGACAGCCTTCTTGGTTGTGACAGGGCAGGCAAAAAGGTTGGAGACAGACTCTTTGGCCATGACAGGACAGACGAAGAGCTCGAAGACAGCCCCTTTGGCCATGATGGGACAGACAAAGAGCTCAGAAGTGGACGCCGCTGACTCTGGAGGTTCTGCAGCAGAAGCTGCCACCTCTGGAGGAGCTGGAGTGGATACCGCTGATTTGAGAGATTCTAGGAGCTAGGAAATCAAGAAACACACAGAAACTAGGAAAGCATTGATACATTCAATACTCAGTGATGAGGGTGAGCAAGTGTGCGTCTTTTATAGTCCTCCTGATCGACACTGGGAGGAGTGTGTAATGACCTATAATAACCTCTCATAACCTTTTTCGTGCTGCACTGAATGACCCTCTACATATACAACTATCCTGTGTTGGTCTTTGAGGGACTTTTGAGAAAATTTGTGGAGCATGCTTCCTCAAGCTCCATCGGATGCAGAGCTCCTCTGTCTCCTTTGATGTCGGTATGGACCACCGGCATCCCCATCTCTGTGGCCTATTGCTTTTAAACCTGGCAGCCTCATCACTCTCATACCCGGCATCCTCAGAGTTTCTTCCACCATTTGCTGCCCTTCCAGTGATAGTAGCTGACATTTTGTGTCTTTTTGTACAACTAAGGAGGTTGTTACTAACCACTCTGTGCTCCATTAAGGTCTCCAATGCCACTGTGGTGGTCTTCAGCCCAAACTCCTCCCACATGATCTGAATCACCAGAGTTCTAATCACCTGCACATGCAACTATGTGTTGACCTCCTTCTGATCTTGTAACAGCTGTCCGTTCTGAATTGACTGCTGAAATCTTTGCAGGGCCAGTAATACTGCCAGCAACTCAAAGCAATTGATATGATAGTGCAGTTGAGGTCCTGTCCAGGAGTCCAAGGCAGTGTGCCCATTTCATACTGTATGGTGCCCCAGCCTGACTCAGATGCATCTGTTGTGATGACAACAACATGCCTGGAAACCTGTTCTAGATGAACAACTAGGCACATTTATTCGTGAGACACACTGTCATGGCCAACTCCAGAAGTCCAACTCCATCCCAAGAAAAGAGATGCTTTGTACTGAAGAGAGCTTGCTATTTTTCTAGTTCACCTGAAGCCCCAACTAGCTAAGGTGTTTGAGCACTAGTTTCCTGTTTATGCACAATAGATCTTAAGAGTGAGCTAGAATTAGCCAGTCATCAAGCAAACTGAGAATGTGGATGCCCAAGGGTCAAGAGCAGCCTCTGCGACTTTTGAGAAAATGCGAGGTTATGGGCAACCTGAAGCGGAGGACCTTGTACTGGTATGCGTGACCCTTGAAAGCAAACCGAAGACACAATGTCAAGGTAAACTCAAGACATGGAAATACCCGTCCTCCAGAGCTGTCACTGAAAAAAACTAATCCTGTTGGTGAACACGTCAAAATGTGCTTCTTGAACATCTTGGTTCAAAATTTGCAGGTCTAGGATTGGTTGTAATCTGGTTGTAATCTACTCCCTTGGTACACAACCAGTGGAAAAAGTCACACAAAACCAAAAAAGTCACACAACTAGTGGAAAAAGTCACCAAAGACTGCTCACTTGACTATGGGGAAGATAAATAGCAACTCAAACAAACCTTTTTCAAGATATCTTAGCATTGTTGTATATTATCAGTATATAATTTTCTAATTTACATCAGACAGCTGATTATAGTTAATAACAAATAATCTTGAATTTATTTGTTTGATGCATAATAAGGTTCTTCACCCAACAAACAGTTTCTCATTCCTTAAGATAGCATAACACTGTCATAGCAATTACATTTTATGCTTCCTATTTCTTTATCATTCATGGCATTCATTTAGTAGTTGTGTTGACTACTTTTGTTTATCTTTTGTTATTAACATTTATTTTATTACACGTTTGTTTTTCTTGTACTGATAATACAGTAAGAGGCTCAACAAGTTAATGATAGTACTAATCAATACAATGCCCTAGTCCATTAATACGCTCTGTGTAGAGCATGATAATATGATAAGTGTGAGCTCACAGTTATTTGTGCACATTTCTTGGTTTCTGTGGGTGTGTTGTGTAATGTGAATGTGGCTGTGTTGGGTGGAGACAATAAAACGCTTGTATGTGGATGTTTTAAGGATTTGGATTGTGGTAAATTATGTCACTCTTGGAATGTCTAATTGTGTTTCTACCCTTCAATCCTTTAATTCTATCCTTTTTGCAGGACTGATCTGTAATGTTAAACATGTCTGTTCTCTGATCTTTAGTAAACAGACTGTATTTGGAATGAACACAACTGTCATGCCAAAACAAAGAACTGAAAAAACAATGAATTCATTTGATCATCATTATTTTATCCTTAATAGTCCTTAATAAAATATAAGGTAGAACATGCCAACTACCTCAAACACCAATACTCTCAGAAAAAAAAGATACAAAAGCTGTCATGGGGTGGTACCCTTTCAAAAGGTACATCTTTGTACCCCTAAAGGGTGTATATTAGTACTTTCAAAGCACAAATTAGTACCTAAAGTGTACATATCAATACCTAAATGGTACTTATTAACACTTTTAATAGGAGGGCTTTAAAAGAGTGTAAAGTGAAATAGTCTGACTTGATTTTATCCCTGAAAGTCATCTTTGTTAGATATGCTGAGGAGGGTTACCGAGTCTCCTTTAAACTCAGTTTTGTCCTGATATCAAGTGAATTATTATGGTGTTAAAATGAAAGCACAACTTTAAAGAATGAATCAAGTCCAATTTATTGATTTAGTGACTTCCTTGAAGCAACATTTATAACAGGTTCCATTCACCTGAAATATTATGTCTTGATATTGGACACTGTAGTGCCATGGTAATAACCACTATAACAAATGAAAGCCCTCTAGTACCAAATTGAATAGTAACCAATATAACAAATTAAATATTGTTGTGAAATGGCTGTGGAAATTTTAGTCTGTCATTGTGCCTTGGGTTGTAATTAGTACGGACTGGATTTGGTTGTCTGAATCTCAGTCAGCACAGCCCTGATCTTATTCAGCCTATGCACAAATAAAGATTCAAGTCTGATTAAAGAATGACTGGCAAATACTGACTATGAACCAAAAAGTAGTATGCTTATTAAAGGAGAAGTTAAAATACTTACATATAATTTACTCACCCCCTTGTCATCCAAGATGTTCATGTCTTTCTTTCTTCAGTCGTAAAGAAATTTCAGGAATTATCCCCATATAATGGACTTTACTGGTGTCCCCAAGTTTGAACTTCCAAAATGCAGTTTAAAATGCAGCTTCAAGTGGCTTTAAACGATCCCAGCCAAAGAAGAAGGGTCTTATCTAGCAGTCATTTTCGAAACAAATTGACAATTTATATACTTGTTAACCTCAAATGCTCATCCTGTCTCATCTCTGCGATGCGCATGCATAGTTTATGTAATCCGGGTCAGTACAGTTAGGGTATGTTGAAAAACTCCCATCTTGTTTTCTTCTTCAACATCAAAATTGTAAAACATTGCTGTTTTACCTTTTTTTTTTTTGTAAAGGGCATTTTATCTTCTTTGCATGTTCATTTTGTAAACACTGGGTCAGTACTTCTGCAGCGATAAAGGGCGATTTTGAAATTGGGGAAGAAGAAAACGAGATGGGGGTTTTCCGACATACCATAAGTGTTTTGAACTGGAAAAAAACAGTTCACGAAGACAGACAAGAGGAGCATTTGGAAGTTAAAAAGCATATAAATTGTCAATTTGTTTAAAAAATAACAGGTCGTTCGCTAGTTAAGTTCCTTCTTCCTCGGCTGGGATTGTTTAGAGCCATTTGAAGCTGCTTTTAAACTGCATTTTGGAAGTTCAAACTTGGGGGCACCATTGAAGTCCACTATATGGAGATAATTCCTGAAATGTTTTCCTCAACAAACATAATTTCTTATGGACTGAAAAAAGAAAGACATGAACATCTTGGATGACAAGGGGGTGAGCAAATTATCTGTAAATTTTTGTTCTGGAAGTGAACTTCTTTAATTAAAAATAATCGGTTACATTGTACTGAAAAATTAACAGATTCTGAATAACACTATAAGAATAGCCGACAAGCCATGAGTGAGTAAAACAGAACATGTTGATGACATTACCAAATATACATCAGTGTTACGACATTCATTATGCACTGTGAAGTTTTTAGTTCGCAGTGCAATGCGAAGATCTCTCATCTGTTGCTGCTCCAGTTTCGCTTGCAATAACCGGAATCGTGAAGGAGGAGGATGCTGCTGCTGCGGTCAGAGTGAGTAAAAACCGGGATGGAAATTGAATATGAGCCGCTGTCTCTACACATGCATCCATTATTTCAGCAAGCCAGACTCACTTCAACATGATGCGCTCTCGTCTACACCATCCTCCTCTCTCCTCCTCTGTGAGGTGGACTCATTGAGGCGTTTCTGAGAATACAGAATCACCTGACTACATCTACCTGGCATCGGCTTATTAAGAACAGATGATGATGATAGAGGAGGATGAAGCGGAGGCTCATCAGGTGGATATGGAGTCGGATTTGGTCAGCAGACCTCGCTCATGCAGCTGGACGAACGACTTCTCATGTGAGGTGAACGCGGATCTGTCGCTTAATCTCTCCATATTTAAAGTAGATTCGGATCATGTTCCATCACCGGCGTGCAGGAGGAGGATGATGATGCTGGATGCCGGAGGATTTCACGACTTGACGGGAGCTGCGCTGCGCAAAACCAAGGCATCCTCCCGGCGGAACGCGTGGGGAAACCAGTCCTACGCGGAGCTCATCACTCGAGCCATCGAGAGCACACCCGAGAAAAGACTCACCCTGTCTCAGATCTACGACTGGATGGTCCGATATGTGCCCTATTTCAAAGATAAAGGAGACAGCAACAGCTCTGCCGGATGGAAGGTAACACATGATACATGCATGCACACAATGACAATTCGCCTTTGCTGGTCAACTTAGACTTACAAGGTTCTTGACTTGGCGATTTGCTCTAAAAATAGTTAACACTCCACCTGAATTTGTCATAACATTACATGAAATGCAATATATGCCTTTAGTATTTAATATGTACTGTATATATGCATAATACTGTATACACAATATATAATAAATTGCGTGTGCATATTAGATAAAGTGGGCAAATTAAAATGTTTTTACCATATTGTATATTCATCTGTATTTAGAACTATATATATATTGCTGAAGCTTTTATTCATTTCAGATAGATTCATAGTCTAGTTCTTAACCTTTGGTTATTTAATTCAGAGAAAAATGGGCAAAGAAAAATGTGGGTGTCAAAAAGAAAGGATGTATGCAAAATATATGGGTATAATACAATGCATATTTCATAATACACATAAAATTGTTAAAGTATTTTTAAGTGGATGATGATGGAGGACAAAGCATTTTAGGAGGAAAACCTCTGCATAATGTAATCATGCATTATCAGTATCCCACTGCTCCAATACTCTGCAATCAGACTGATTCATTCCAAACACTTGATTCACTGTGACACCGATGTAATTTTCTTTTATTTCAGATTTGAATTTCACACTTCATTAATTTACAGTTACAAGCATCAGATTTCAATAACAATAAGAATAACAACAACAAGTATTATTTACTTCACTGAACTTCTGAAACAGCTCACCTTAAAACGGTCCTTTATTTTCTATTTGGAGAGAACTACCACAGTCTTTGTTCAGGGATGTCTTAAAAATCTGACCTCATGCTGTAATTTCAGCTCTTATTTGATCTATGCACATTATCCAAGGTAGGACCAGTATAAAATATATGAAATGTTTGTATAGCTCAGTCAAGAATTATGTTTGTCTCGCTTAGTGTTAATGAATCTTTGAAAAAAAAAAAAAAAAAAAAAAAAAACAGTTGCTGAGTAATCAGACAAATACAGGTCTCATTCAGCATCCAAATGATACAGTAAATGCCTTTCAGTTAGGATTTTCAATGAGAAAGGTTTTTGGCACTTTTGGCAAGGTCTTTTAGGCATTACTTCAAAGCATGAATTTTTTCAAGTCATATTTTGTTATGTAACCCAATCCAAATGGTCAGCTATAGTACTAAAGTCGTAGTACTTGATAGTATTTGTTGGTTCAGTGTTTCATCCAGTAATGATCCTAACAGAAAATATTTGAGCAGCGTACTGTGGATACCTCCTCAGACAAATGCAACTCTGTTCTGTTCACGTTTTATTTAAAAATAAATATATACATGAATACATACATACTTACATAAATTAATAAATAAAAATACTAACTCAGAATCTAGTCTTTATAGAGGTAAGTTAAACCTTACTGAAACATCCATCCATCCAGTTTCCTAACCGCTTGTTCTAGAGTAATCTGTGGTCTGGGCAATATTTAGGGAAACACCCTGGATGGGCTCCTATTGAATCCTATTGCCAATCATATTCATAGTGACATGTAAACAATAAAATATTTAATTTTAAAACTCTCCTAACTATTTGTTTTGCCTTGATTGTGAGGGGGAACAGTGATGTTGAACACCCTGATGTTGAAATATTATATGACAAAAGGACTGTTTGTCAGAAACACACTGTCTTAGATTAACTGCGTTGAATTGTGTGTCAACAAAAGATACATTGAGGATCTAATGAGATAGCATCAGTACTATGGTTTGCCACTTGGATTGAGCTAAAAAAAGAATGAGATAACAGCCTCACAATGGATCCTCAGTCTGCTCAGCCCTCATAGTTCAGGACAAATGTAAGCCCATATCATTAAAATGAGCTCTTCAGAGGTGTGTTGAAAGGGAATTAGCTGCATTATCTTAGTATCAGCCACTGCCATAGATCTTTATACCTGTTGAGACACGTCCTGACCCACATGATGAAGGCCATCTTTATGCCTTTCTTAGCTCTTACCTGACATTGACAAATGCATGTACTGTCTGAAACGATGCAAAGCAATTGGAAAATTTAAAGAAGACAGACAAGCATTAAAGGCGGATGGTTGATTGTATTACAATAGTTTTTTCTTCAAATTTCATCAAGTTCTTTTTTCATATAGTCATATAGTAAGTGAATCATATAGTAAGTGACCATCTGAAATTAAATACATGGGCGATTCATGTTTAGCTGCCAATATATCGTTGAAAGTTCCATAGTTATTATTTATTAATAAAAAATTATATGTTGTGCCAACCAGTCCCATTGTGGGAATTGTTGACACAGCCCTACTGATTTATAATGAAAGTAAAAAACGAACAAAATGAAAAGATAAAAAAAAAAATATTTTAAATAACTTTCATTTATTTTTAGTTATTTTGTTGTTGTTGTTTTGTTTTATCAAAAATGTAAAAGTTGTCCTAACAGAATGAGTGTAAATCAAAACGACAAACAATAATTGTAGTGTCAGCATCCAATTATAAAACAGAAATTAGGCTTGTGTTAGTTTTTATTACTGTGATGAACTAGAATATAACAGTCATACTTTCTAAATAATCAGTCATCAGCACAGTTATATACTGTAAAGACTGCTGAGAGTAACTTTCAAGTACTCTTAAATGAGGACGAAATTATGCTATTTTGCTCATTCTTGACTGTGATTCACTCTGTGGTCTAGTTGCAAAACAGTATTTGAAAAGAAATGATCATATGACTTGAAGATGGTACAGCAAACAGCGCCCTCTGTTGCACTAAACAAACCCCACATGATAGAGACAGAGTAAGTAAGTTCTATTGCTCTGTCTTGCCTCATTAGGTATCATTTCACTGACTGTTGAAACAGTAAAAAAATAACAGTAAAACAATGATTTTTGGGCACCCTGTACAATAGTTTTGTGTGAGGAACAGATGGCTTCAATGTGATGACGTAAAAAGAGTGTACCACAAAACTATAGCAAGAAAACACATCTTTTTATAAGCTGTCCTTGTGTGATATACACACATGTCCAGTGTAGTCAGCTTCACTGACTCAAACAACTCTTTTTTTGATTAATCAGAAACATGTTCTGTTCTGTTCATTCATGAATCAGAAAATTATGACTAAGTGGTCCTCTGAGAACTCATAATTTATCAGGATAAGATGTCTGGGATTGGCTTATTCTTTTCCACATTCTCTTTATTTTATGTTAACAATAATAACTATTTTCTAGTGGTGTGATGATTACTTACTTGCTTATCTTTATTGTACTTAAAAAGGCAATTCTTCATTCTCCGACTGCACACTTCACTTTTATCACGGATATCGACTTTTTTTTTTTTTTAATGAAATCAAGAAGATCCTGATCATGGAAATTAATAGCAGAATTAGGTAAGACTCTAATCCACGTTAATTAGATTTTAAAAAGTTTGTAAGATAAACTTCATGTTGGCTTGACTAAATCTTTTCTTAAAATGTAAACGAGTTTGATGTTTAAAGGAGAGGATAGATGTGAAAGTTTAAAGAAATTATGAATTAGAATAAGTCTCTTTTGCTCACAAAGGCTGCATTTATTTGATCTAAAATACAGTAAAACAGTAACATTATGAAACATTATACAGTTTTTCAGCAGCCAGTACTCTAGTTTTCAGTTTCACATGATCCTTCAGAAATCAGTCTACTATACTGACCTAGTGCCAGGAAACATTTCAGATTATTTTTAATGTTGAAAACTTTTTTCAAATAAAACCATTCTCATCTTCTTCTCTGTGTGACGACACACCGACAGAGGCTGCTCCCACGATAGATTGATTGACACTGGCATCTTACCTTAGACCCGCCCTGATTGAGCTGTAACAGTCCAATCGCCATTGTTTCGATGCCGGAGCAGGGACGTAGACAATAATGGCTCCTAAGAGATTGAGGTGTTCTGTTGTTGGATGTAATAATGAACATAGTGGTCGTCATTTACTCCTGACATCTGAGCCGCTGAAGATGCAGTGGATTACATTTGCTTGTGAAGGGAATGCGCCTCCCGATCCACATATATCTGTCTATGTTTGTGCGAATCATTCGTGACCCAGCTTCACTTACAGCAGGAGTAAGTATAAGGGTTTTTTTACGAATGTTTACAATTGCCTTTCCTAATAACACGCTAGTTAGCAAGTTTAGCGGCTAAACGCAGCTAAATGCGGCTAAAGTAAACAGAGTGGTGAGCAGAGCTCATTTGCATTTAAAGGAACATGCAACAAAATGGGCTGATTTCTCCAGAGCTGATTTTGACCAGGTAAAAAGGGTGTTGTTTTACACTACCATTGAGAAACTTTAGCCGACGTATGTTATAGACTTTTCATTAAGACCCTAAAGAATTATATCAACTTGTGGGAAATGGGCATCCAATGACCCCTCTAAAGAATACTGAAAAAAAAAAAAAAAAGAATCACAGTTTCCACAAAAAAAATATTGAGCAGGCAACAACTGTTTTACTTTATTTTAATTAAATAAATGCAGCTTTGGTTAGCATTAGAGATTTAATTAATTCAAACTTAGTACAAAGAGAAAGATGCAAAATGCTCCTTGAAAGCAGTCTCTGAATGATTTCTGTACAAAAACAAGCAAAAACCTTATTAAGCTTTATCATCTTCCTATTAGACTGTCTTTGGCAAAATGTTGGTCTATTGATGGATATGCATAAGAGTGATTGCCTGTCACAACAGAAAATGACTCTCTCCTCATTAATGTATCTTTTTAATGTTCTTAATGCCCTTGTGGGTGTGTGCATTAGGGTTCGTGTGTCTTGACAAAATTTTTAATCTACCATTTGAAAGAATGTCATGTTGATATTCTTTTCTGAAAGAGGGAAGGAAAGTGTGTTTGTGTGTGTGTGTCAGTGTGTGATGGCTGGTAATGTGCTGCCAGGGTATTGCGCGGCGGGTCAGTGCGGGTGCCAGGCAGTCAGTCAGACTGTAATGTGAAGTGACTAGAGTGTTATTTATAACATGTCTTTAAGGTCTTTAATGGTGCAAGGCAGCAGGGCAAAGAGTCAGGAGCCAATGAGAGAGAAAGAGAGATGACAGTGAAATAAAAGAGAGAGCAAGCAAGTTCACATTTTGTATATATAAATACAAAAACAGTTATAACATCTGTTGTCTGATATTTATTTGAGATATTTCAAAGTGCATCATCTGGAGACCAGTAGGCGAAGTGCTCCTTTCAGCACACGTGTAAAAGACTGTAGAATATTGACACAAAGTATATGATTAATATCATAACACTAGAGATTTCTGCTGAGAAATTTTCATTTGCTGATCAGGGGTGTGTTTCCCAAAAGCAACCATGGTAGCAAGTTCCACTGTTACCAATAGAGCTCAGTGGAACTAACGACCATAGGTAGCTAAGGACGCTTTTGGGAAATGCACCCCAGTTCGATTCGGTGAACATGTAAACATAAATAGCTTCTTTGCAATAGTGCAATAGAGTATAGGAAACAAAGGTAACACTTTAAAATAGGGAACCATTCTTAGCATGCCTATTATTAACATATTGGCTCTTTGTTAGTACTTCTAAAGCACCAATTCTGCATGACTATATTCTGAAACAAATTATGTGGAAAATCTTATGTATGGGGAAGAAAAATTAGTGGCAGCAGCATTTTTTTCTATAAAATAAGATTCCTGTAGCTCAAACAGAGGAGCATGGCAGTAGCAACACCAAGGTCATGGATTTAGTTCTATTGTGTACTTTTGGATAAAAGCATTTGCCAAGCGTAAATTGTCAAAAAAAACGCTTCCACAGAAATACAGCATTTAAAGTATTGTGTATTGTCCTTTGATATATTTATCAACATCCTATTATATCTGATATGTTTTAGATGCAATAAACCACACACAAACATGCTAGTTCCTTTTATTTATCCGATATATATTTCTAATAATTTTCCCAAGAGAAAAAGAATGAGTAACTACAAAGGACTTTTTTAATGAACAGATTTCAGCTGTTTTTGTGCTCACTTTTATATGAAGGTCACATACATACATAACCAATTTAAATGCATTTTATGTGTATATAGTTTTATGGTTTTACCTTTGTCATTCTTAAACTATAAAAATCCATTATAGCAATTTGAATATAAAATGTGAGAAATGTGATTTATGAAGACAATAGAGAAATAACAAGCTAAATGTCACTTCTGCAACAACAGAATATGTTTATTCTTAATATTTTTATATTAAATACATCCTTGCACTGACAGCTTTCATATATTTTGGTGAATATCTTACATATTATTTTTAGAGTTCTATAACACTCTGAAGGTGACTGTTCAGAAAACCTTCACCATCTGCTGATTTAATGAATTCAAGAGGGGTTTTTTTAAACAATAAGCTACATTTTATCAAATCATTATGCACTGTAAGCCCTAATATGTTATGTCAGAAAATCCAAAATTGGTAGAACTATAGATTTTGACTTTGTACACAAACATGTTATTTGCACTTAAATATTGAGTTGAATTGGGGACAGGCCTCAATTTGCATCATCTCACAACCTGTTGATTGGTGGATACCTTACATTTGCAAGTTAATCAATAACATGTATCCATGCATGTGTTTAATGTATAAATTTATGCCTGTCGTCATGTCTGATCTTTGCATTTTAGTGTTTTTATGCTGTCTGTGAGCATGAATGTACATACAGTGTGTGCTGGGTGTTTGTGTGTGTGCTGATGAACTCAGTTGGAGACTGAGTCCTTAGGGAACAGCTCCTGTTAATAATTCAGACATGGCTTATTATCAAGGAAGTGCAGATTTCATCTTAATTGCAGGCAGTCTGTTCTGCTCAGTATCTCATGAAAGCATGTATGCCTAAATGTTCAGCTCTGAACACACATGAAACAGCCTTCTAATCTTCATGTACCTTTCAGAGGCAGTAAAAATAACTCCCTCATCGAGACAAACAGATGTTAATTGTTAAAAACCTCTAACAAGTCACAAGCCATAGTGAAGTTTGATGTAGTGTAATCTTTCACACGTATGTATATAATTTTCTACTTGTTAAAATACTTCCTCCTTTCCCAGTTTATTGCCGGTTTATTATTACTGAGTTTCAAATAGGACATTTGGCAAGTGTTTGAGATAAATCCTTTATATATATATATATATATATATATATATATATATGTATGTATGTATATATATATATATATATATATATACACATGTATGTATGTATGTATGTATGTATACATCCAATACACTTTAATCAAAGGAAGCCCTAAAACCATTTATAAGGACCAGAATAATGAAACTGGCAATTGTGGTTGCCAGACATTTACTGTAAAAAATATAGCTGATGATGTTTCAGCTATTTTACGATGGCATATACAAGCAGTACAATATAGATATTGATATAGTTTTAAAATCATTCTAAATTTCAAAGAACAGCTAAGTCAACACCACAGCTAATGGCAGAGAGTAATGACATTGTTGGAATCACTTCCCAGCTGATAAACATTGACAGCCAATCAGTATCTATCCTGCTTTTAAAATCTTGAGGCAAATGGCACTGCAGCACATGCTTATAAAAAACAAATTTAACATGCATGGTGTGGACTGTAATATAGTATAGTAGTTATTTTTAAAGTTATTGTTCCTGGTGTAAACAGGTTTTTATAACCATATATTTCATTAAGTGATATAGGACCAGATTTACGAAACGGGGGAAATTAGACGGGAGCAGAAAGTTGATTATGAGCAAACAAAAAGACCCAACACAGCTGGATCATTTCCCAGCACTGTCTACCAAAGGTTAAGACATGCAATTATTTCTGTTAAATAATTGCACAAATACCAGAATTGCACAAATATGTTGCATGATTTATTTAAATATTCTTCTTTTTATAAAAAAAATGCACAGGAAATTTAGTAAATACTGACAGTAGTTTGTTGTTGTTGTTTTTGGAGTGTCTATTTACAGTAAGTGCAAATAGCCTGCTTTCTTGGCAGAGGCTATATACACTAACTCCGCCCACCAATGTGTGATTGGTCTAGTCAACACTACAAAAGACAATTGTCAAACATCAACTCCAGTGGTGTAGCTGGTAAGGCATGTACCATAGTCATTTTGACACAATTCACCCGAGTTTGAATCCGCCTTCCACTGAACTTTTTTTCTCCCTTTTCAAATCTCACATCACATTGGAAAGGCATTTATTTTCAATAAAATGAAGGAAATAATCAAAAAGTTGAAAATAAAGTATCGGGTAGAGTTATAACTATATACCCTATAGGGTAGGGAGTAGGGTAGTAAGAGTAGGGAGAGCTTAATTGTCCCAATGAGGTGGAATCCATTTAATAGTTTGAATTAAAATTATAGTTTGCACTCAATGTTAATTCATGCTGTTTTATGATGTACTACAATACTGAGGTGCAGATCATTTTGTATGGCTTATTAGCATAAGTTGTATTAATAACAGAGAATCCTTCTAGTTTAACATAGTGTAAATAGAATCTATAGCTATTTGCACTTAGTGTAAATAGCATCTATCACTAAGAAAATACACTATTTTCACTTAGTGTGAATAGCATCTAATTGCTATTTACACTTAGTGTAAATTTACATAGCCACTGCTACAGGGTTTTTTTTTTATTAAGTATACTTAAGTAAAGTGCAATTATATTTTTAAGCATACAAATATCAGTGTATCAGTAGTATACTTTTTAAGTGTAATATTTCAATACTCCTTGGAACTAAATTGGTCCACTTTTTAGTATATAAAAGTATATTTTTAAGTATACTTTAAGTATAACAGCAGTAAACTTTGAGTACACAACTAGTTTACATCTATGTGTTCAGTTTGTACTGCATGTATACTAAAAGCGATCTTATAGCTATACTGATAGTTTAATAATTGAATACTTTTTATGCATTTTTAGTACACTTTGAAGTATAGTCTCAGTAAACTACTAATTTAGTAGATTTATACTGCAAGTATACTCATATGTTTTCTTTAAGTAAACTTTTCATCATACTTTAAGTATACTACTATATCCCTGTTTAGGTATTCATTTGTATATATTTTGTTATATGAATATCTGAACATGCAAAACATCAAAAGAAAGAACAGGGCATCTGCTTGAAAATAAAAACATTTTATTCTAGCTTCATGCGTTCTTTTTTATAAATACTTGAATGTGGGTAAGCTAAAATAGATAAATAAATAGATTATTTAAAAAAGACTATTCATGATAATCAAAACATAGATGGAGTTGATCAACACCCCAAAGCTTGTCAGTCATTATTATCGCTTCATAGTTTGACATTTTATTCCATAACTTTGCACAGTTTTACATAACTATGGTTTTGATGCTGTTTTATGTCTGACGATTGTTGTTTCTGGTTCTTCTTCACTTGTGTTTTGGAAATTCTGTACAGAAGATGTGCACTAGCGCTGCTAGCATTTAATAATGAAAATACAGATTCTTAGATGACAAGTATAGCTCAAATATACTTATACTTTTTCTAAATATAAGTCAAGTATACTTAAATGTCATTTTAAGTATATAGGCCTATCTGAGAAATATGTAAAGCACATTTCTGAGAAGTACGTAAAAAGTAGACGAAGTATACTTTCCTATTTTTAGTTTAAAAGAAGTATGCTAATAGCACACTTGAGTAAACGTCTTTTTTGTAAGGGTTGCTCTACTACGCAATTATCTCCTAGTATTGCTCTACTACAGCAGGCTAGTTTCAGCAGGCTGTAAGTGTTCCATTGGCTACTGCAGTTATTGGTGTGTTAATATTCGCAGTATCCAGAGTATATAAAAGTGAAACTTGTGGTGGTGTTTGTAGAGCATACTGAACTGCCCACAGACTGATTTAGAGTCTGTGACATGGCAGTGTGTTGCTGGGTTATGAGCCGTCTGTGGTGATTGATGTCTGAGAGAGGCTATATCTCACACCACTCACAGTTACTGCTGACAAGCCGACACACTGTTTAAACTGGTGGGGTTATCCAAGGTCCAGACTCATTATGATTCCTCGGAAGCAGGGCTGATATAGGCCCTGTCACAAATATGGAACAAAAGTGCCGATGGTACACTTGATTTAGTATTTTATGTTTCTGTTAAGTCCATGTGAACATAGAGTGCCCCATTTGTTATTTTATGATACAAGAGTGTGTTCACAAGTGCGCCCTTTGCAGCCACTATCCACCCTTCTGTAAAGCCTGCACTGGTACACTTTATAGCAAACAACTACCTGACAGTGAGGATAACAAGTGTTGTGGGCATTAGGACATTAAAACAAGGCCAAAGTAAAACTCACTTTGATGCAGCATGCGTGTGCTGATTCTTTAATCTCAAAACTGTCCAGATGACTCCAGGTGTAAATGTGGTCAGGAGCTGAGCAGTAGAGCAGAGCAGCAGAACAAACAAACAGACAGACAGGAAATGCTACAGGTAGTCAAAGATCTATAAGAATGGATATAAGAATATTATCTGTGAAAACTGAGTTGGGTTTTCTGACATACAGTAAATGGGGGATTCAAATCTACAGTGTGTGGTTTTCAGGAGCCCTTGTGAATCCAAAAGGCAACATCTAAAGTCGATCAGGAAAGGGTTTAATAACCAAGTGCTCAATATGAAGTCAAAACAAATCCAAAAACACAGGAACGACACCATAGCGCTAGAAATGATTTGCCCAGAATTGCAGCAGTAAGAACTGGATGTACACAGTGTTCAGCAGGGGTAATTGAGGTGCTAAGGGAGGTATACACGGTTGAGATGTGGCCGTGTGCTGTTTGATGAAAGTAGGTCAGTCTGAAGGCTGGATGTTTGCTATTCCATCCATGTAAACTCTGAGCACGGAGCCAGCAGATAGCCCCGAATGAACTCATCCTCTTTATCTCTACCATTATGCAACTCTTTGTTCCATCTTCCGTCTGTTCTCTTCATCTCTCTTTTCCCAAACTTATTCACTGTTCTCTCTCATGGGCACATTCAAAATTCTGCCTTTTTTTTAAATTCTGCCTTTTTCACAAACTTTTTCCTGAGTCATTGCTCAATCTTGTTTCTGTCACTATGTATGTGGCTTGAATAGCTCAAACAAGCATGAAAATTATGTTGTCATTTATGCACCACATGTGTTCCAAACCCGAGAGACTTCCTTTCTTCTGCTAAACTTTGCAAAATGTTCACTCTGCTTGTTTCCATTCAACTAAAGTGGATTGTGACCTGTGACCAAAAAACAAGCTACAAAATTTTTTTTAGGTCACACAGTTGGTTTAATTTGAGGTACAGGCTAAAATTTAGGTGGGTCATTCTATAATTAGGGGTACATTTAGAATTTGACAATGTGAAGAAAAAAGCTTTCCTGTATGCCAAAACCCCAAGCATGGCCTTACATAGCTGTTTTGAAACAATCTATACTGTATAAAGTGCTATATAAATAAAGGTGATCTGTAGGAATATGTGCATAAAATATCGTCTATGTTTGTTACTGTCCACCTTGTTACCTTTACTGGGTAACACAGTTGACAGGTAACTTAGCTGACATTTTTAGAGTTTTGGGTCTATACTCAACATGAAGGCCTAGAACTACTGAGCATATGGTATGTTTAGAAATATATTTTCATAACCAAAACATAAGTTTTAGTTAAATTGTCTTGCATATATTGTTACATTTTCAGCAATAATACTTGTGTAACACTGTTGACAGTCAATTAATCCACTCTTGACACAGGTTTGCTAGTTTAACCAATGTTAGGGGAAAGAGAGAGAACAGAACTGTAAGTGTTTCATCCATGTGCTTCTAAAGGAAATCTCATCATCATCATCATCATGCTGTGCAAATTACGCGAGAATGGGACATACCATTCCTTTTTGAGGGGGGGTTTCTAGTGGGTAACTTAGTTGACAATGGATTATTGGACACAAATAAACACAAATAAGCACACACCAAAATGTCTTGATAACCTAATCTAAGTGAAGGCAAAACTATGAAATTAATTTATATTTGAGGTAATTTTCATGCTTAAATGCAGAGTAGAATGAGCAACTTTACAAAATCGGACAGCTGAATACCAGGGTTGTATGTGATATGAACATCATTTTTGAACAAAAGATATGGCTTTTTTAACATGTAGTAGTGTGATTGGGAAAAATATAATTGTGTACTAGAAAATTAAGTATCAGGGCTATATATTGATGAAAGTATATAAAAAAATATACTTCACAGACATGAGATGTACCCACAATTATAGAATGACCCAGGTCTTATTCATGTTAAACCTAGTCTGCTTCTGCAGCTTTCAACAAACAAAGAAAGTTTTGCCACTTTGGAATGACATTAGTGTGCATAAATAGTTGAGTAAAAGTGTTTTTGCTTTTGGGTAAACTATTTTTTTTAAACAATAATTCTCATACCTGCATATGAGTCACACATCCTAAACCTAGCCTTTCTTCTGAGAGATATTCACTGTCATTCGCCCAAGTCATTCAACTTGGTACTCATTAGTGATTCACTCTCTTTCTCTCACCACAGAGTCTGTCTAGGGTTTACTTCTTGAGTAAGTGTCTGTGTGGTGCTTGTGCTCTTATTGTTGGCTCGGTTGACAATATGACAGTTGCTGCTTCACTGTGGCAGTCAACTTACATTAAAGGTCAGAGTTTGTGGCCAGGGGGCCTTACCCTTTTTTCTTTTTCTTTTTTTTTTTTTTTTTTTTTTGAGAGAAAGAGAGACAGGGGGAAAAGATGGAGAAGAACACAATTCCCATGCCACTTTTTACTAGATGCAATTTGTTTGTTCTATGACATCCAGAATGTTTCAGTTATGCATAATAAATAAGTAAATAAAATTAAATAAATAAATAAAATACAGGGTTCAATGGCTTATTCTCTACAACACTGCTGTTTGCTGTCTTCCTTTTTTTTTTTTTTTAATCGGTTGACTCCACTTGTTTTAATTCCTGGTGAAATATTCAATTAGTTATCAACAAAGCTCTCTCTGTTTTGTTGTAGATCACTAGGTGAAATATTTTCGGGATGTAATTTCAGGATGTACAAACAAAATTCTGGCCATTAAGCTCCTGATTGCGCAGCAAGTTTTGTTGTAGATCACTAGGCTGTTATGCTGCCTTTGAAGCCTTTCGGGATGTACAGTTTCAGGATGTACCTTTAAACACAAATTCTGGCCATTAAGTCGTTGCCTGATTGCGCAGCAAGGCTAAAAAGTCAACATAAGCTTTCAGACACAGTCAGGGAATTAAAACACATGCTCTGTGTGTGAATGAATCTTTAAAGAACCTAAGTTAAAAAAGAAATATAAAAGGATTTCAATAATGGCATGTGCTAAAATAATGTAGAATCTTCACATTAAAGACCTCACAAAATAATCTGCTAGTTTCAGTTACACTGGCTGGCAATTTTCAGGGAGTCAGGATTCACAGGATATATCAATCCTTTGGGAAGTAAAGTTAGCAGATTAGCAAAAATAACTTTTCTAAATTAAAATAATCAATGTATTTACCTAATTTCATGCCGGTTTATGCTGTAACATCAAATTTCACTTTGCTTTTCTAGAGACTCCAGAAGGTCACAACCTGCCTCAACATTCTTTTAAACGCACACTACCAAAATCTCCTCCAGACATGTATCAGCCATTCATGCTCGATCTTATTAGAGCTTTTACTGCAGACACTGGACTCAGCAGTCTGAGCTGAAATGCACATTAATATTTCAGCATCCGTGTCCAGGATCTCAGAGATGAATTTGTTTCTCCTCTCCATCTCTGAAAGCGCCTGCCCTTACTCTCTACTCCCTCTTATTCAACCTCTCTCTGGTGCACGTTTACTCTAACTCAAAGCGACTTAATTGGAGTTTTTTTCTTCTTCTTTTTTTGTTTCGGGAAATAGCTAGCAGTTGGTGAGGGGGATGGACATCTGTAATTAACCAGCTTTCCTACCACTAACATCAGGAGTGCGGCATGTTGTTTCTTCTTCTCAGTTTTCATCTATGTTCTCTTGATATTTATTTTCTAATAAAAATTTAAAATGTTAGATGAAATCACAATTCAGAGGCACATTTAGTAGGAGAGTGCAGTATGACCAAAATCGAATGTCACAATTTTAATAATTGTATTTCGTGATAACTATTATTTTTGTTTTTGCCACTCTATATCTTAGCCTAACTTATAAAGACTTTATAAGCTGTACAATAAAAGGCTACAGTTTGTTTGCTTTGTTTTATATTAATTAGTCCATTAGCATCCATAACATATCGGGCTGCAGTGGTCATGATGAAGCCTTTACGCTGAGTGATTATTTAGCAGTTAAGTCAACCTAGTTGATTATGAATAACTGTACCAGAAAATTTCTACCAGGTGACACATTTCTATCACAGAATGATTCTGTCCCTAATGTAAATATTCAAGGGTCGACGAAGACTGTTCCCTGAACTATACCTTAGGAGGTTTCTTAAGATACCTTCTTATGTGTGACATTACCAGGTACTCAAAAATGATTTATTCACTCTATGCAGGATCTGCTTCAGTGTGTGAGAAAGCAGTGTTCTTTATAAAATAAATGTTGATTTTAAAAAAGACACTGCGCTACTTCCTGTTAGAACACAGCGAATTTGTGTGAAACTTTTGCTTTCGCTTTGCAACATACATCACGTCACGAAAGAAAAATAAGAGATATATACCCTGAGCACCTCCCAGTGGTCATCACATAAAATACAAGGTGAAACAAGCCTTCATGAAACCTTGCTTAATCATTTAACAACTTTTAACAAATAAAAAAAAATCATGGTAAGAGTGCTTTCCAACAAGAAGCACTTCAGAAATAGTTGAAATTGCATTTATCAGGGATCTTAGAAAAATAACCCAGCTTGCAAACTAAATACCCTGAACATTTTATATAATTTCAAGCCAGCAACCTCATGCCCAAACATGTGTATCATTATGGCAGTATACATTTATTGGTTTTTAAAAGGGTAATTTATATTATCATAATATATTATCCATAGTGTCTTCATTTAATCCTCAACTAGGGTTGATTGCCCAGCATCACATTATTGGTGTAAATCTCTAAATTCTGTTGTTGGATGAGCTACTCAATATAAAAGTGCAACATGCAAAATAAATAATCAACAGCTACTATAGCAGAGAAGAGAGAGAGAGAGAGAGAGAGCCACCAGCAGCTGAATTTCAGGGCTGAGTAGGTACAGTAGCTCTGTCGAGAAAAATTCGGGCCAACAAGATCTAAATCGGACCAACAAGATCTCATGGCATTTTTTTTTTTTTTTTGCTTCTGACATGGTTGACTGAAGTTTTAGTACATATATTCACTATGGCTCCCAACCCGTGCTGTATTTGATTTTGCACAGCCAGGCCCTGTATTGCTGCCATAGTTGGACCAAACTCTCCACCACAGTCATTCCCTTTAAATAGACTCCTAAGCCTTTACTGCCTAATGGTTTGCCAGGTGAGGTGCCCTCAGATAATATAGCCTAATAAAAAAGCTAACGGCCATCAGTGTAATGTAATGACCTTTTTTTTCCATTAAAACACTTCGGTTAAAATAATTCAACACTGGCCATATTACACATTAAGAATTATATTCGTATAGACTGAGATGTAAAGAACTGTGAACTGTCAAATGTAATAAGGTACTGTATAGCTAAGAGTGGTCCAGATCAACCTTAGGAAAGTATAACTTAGCCAATAGAAGGTAAACTCAACTAAGAACATTTCGGGAAACATGTATTAATGATTAGGTACAGCCTAAGGTATAACTTAAGAATGACGTAGCTTTAAGAAGTCTTCGGAAATTGCAGCCCAGTATATTTGTATATATTTGTAACAGAAAACAGACTCAAGTGTGAGCAAGAGTCTGAATAAAAGATACAAAGGTACAAATCAGACTACAACATGGTGAGAGAGTAAGGAAACTTATACTACTGACTGTGTATGTGTGATAAATATGATAGATTTTGAGAAATGACAAATATTTTTTGCTTTCATATCTGTCTACATAGTCAGCCTGCAAGGGCATTGTCTTAGAGGACAAAGAATAAAATAAAACTTACAAGATCAAATAATCTGTAAAGGACTCAATAATATCCAACAGCAACACATCAGTGGATAAAGTTTTAGAGGGAGTCCTTTATTATAGTCCTTAACAATTTTTGAAGCAATGAAAAATAATTATTTAAAAATGACTCTATAATGCTACTATAATTCTACTAAAATATATACTATAATGTTGTGGAAAAATTCATTTCAGTAATTCAACTCAAATTGTGAAACTTGTGTATTAAATAAATTCAATGCACACAGACTGAAGTAGTTTAAGGCTTTGGCTCTTTTAATTGTGATCATTTTGGCTTTCACTTTGGAATTCACTATCTCAACAAATTACAATATGGTGACATGCCAATCAGCTAATCAACTCAAAACACCTGCAAAGGTTTTCTGAGCCTTCAAAATGGTCTCTCAGTTTGGTTCACTAGGCTACAGAATCACTGCTGATCTGACAGTTGTCCAGAAGACAATCATTGACACCCTTCACAAGGAGGGTAAGCCACAAACATTCATTGCCAAAGAAGCTGGCTGTTCACAGAGTGCTGTATCCAAGCATGTTAACAGAAAGTTGAGTGGAAAGAAAAAGTGTGGAAGAAAAAGATGCACAACCAACCGAGAGAACCGCAGCCTTGAGTTTTGGTGAACTTCACAAGGAATGGACTGAGACTGGGGTCAAGGCATCAAGAGCCACTACACACAGACATGTCAAGGAATTTGGCTACAGTTGTCGTACTCCTCTTGTTAAGCCACTCCTGAACCACAGACAACATCAGAGGCGTCTTACCTGGGCTAAGGAGAAGAAGAAATGGACTGCTGCCCAGTGGTCCAGAGTCCTCTTTGATGAGAGTCAGATGAGAGCAAGTTTTGTATTTCATTTGGAAACCAAGGTCCTAGAGTCTGGAGGAAGGGTGGAGAAGCTTATAGCCAAAGTTGTTTGAAATCTAGTGTTAAGTTTCCACAGTCTGTGATGATTTGGGGTGCAATGTCATCTGCTGGTGTTGGTCCACTGTGGTTTTTGAAAACCAAATTCACTGCACCCGTTTACCAATAAATTTTAGACCATTTTAGACAATCTGCTGACCAGCTTTTTAAAGATGCTGATTTCATTTTCCAGCAGGATTTGGCACCTGTCCACATCGCCAAAAGCACCAAAAGTTGGTTAAATGACCATGGTGTTAATGTGCTTGACTGGCCAGCAAACTCACCAGACCTGAACCCCATAGGGAATCTATGGGGTATTGTTAAGAGGAAAATGACAAAATAAGAGACCAAAAATGCAGATGAGCTGAAGGCCACTGTCAAAGAAACCTGGTCTTCCATAACACCTCAGCAGCGCCACAGACTGATCACCTCCATGCCACACCGAATTGAGGCAGTAATTAAAGCAAAAGGAGCCCCTACCAAGTATTGAGTACATATACAGTAAATGAACATACATTCCAGAAGGCCAACAGTTCACTAAAAATGTTTTTTATTGGTCTTATAAAGTATTCTAATTTGTTGAGATAGTGAATTGTGGGTTTTTGTTAAATGTGAGCCAAAATCATCACAATTAAAGAAACCAAAGACTTAAATTACTTCAGTCTGTGTGCATTGAATTTATTTAATACACGAGTTTCACCATTTGAGTTGAATTACTGAAATAAATGAACTTTTCCACGACATTATAATTTATTGAGATGCACATTTCAAAAGGCCACCAAACGTGTGAGTGAATGTTTTGGAATGCACTTCATAGACAGCAGCTCCATAACAAACAAAAAAGCATTACTGTTTAAATATTCATGTTTTGGATTTAGCATGTTTCCTAATCTAACATTATGATTCTCATAGCATAAAACTACAGGGGTGCATGCAAATAATGTTGCTGTCTACCATCATGGCCGCGCCTTAAAATAGTCTGGAATCGTTTAGGTCAGAAGCTCATTAGTTTAGAGCTAGTGTTATGCTCACAAATGAATCATTGATTGCTTTACTGCAACACATTTCATCTAGCCCATGTTTTAGCCTGTTGTAATCCCTAACATGCTAGTTAACCCCTTTGAAATAAATCCCAAAATCATTCCTTTCTCAGCTATTAGTCAAGTCAAGCAACCTGCATCTTTTGCTTTCTCCCATCATGCATGAGTGAATCCCCCCAGCCCCTCCCCCCAAAACTCACCCATGTCACTTCCACGGGGATGGGAAACTGGTTGGGAGAAAAAGAAAAGGCTGCTATGGCAACAAGAACCCTCCCTTTCCCATGGGTCTCCTTAGCAACTGGTCGCTTAGTAGTATAGCTCCAAGTGTGCCCAGTGTGCCAAGCTTGCATATGTGTGCGGGTTATTACTCTGCATAGCGTGACTGGGGCATGGCATACAGCCTGAATGTGGCCTTTAAAGTGTCTGAGCTTGATTTATTTATGGGAGCTGTCAATGTCCACATGGACAGGGGGACCCTCATTTTTCATTTCCACTTTTGAAGTAGGTGAATGTATTAACTGTGTTACTTTCCATAAATTCAGTATTATATGCTGAATTCCTTATTCTTCAATGCTTCCTAGAAGTATTCATAAAGATTGTTCATACATTAAATGTTATTTTTTATGTTGATATTGTCTGTTTTTGTTGGTACTGTACTTTTCAGTGTCTTTCCAAACATAGAAAAATGTACAAGTGTACAATATCCAAGAGTTTCCCATTTACATACAGAAGAGTGCACATCATGTTGATAATTCTCCATTTTCCATGCTAAACACAAACCTCGCATATTTGCTTTTATATAATTAAATAGTTAATTATGTCCATTAAATTGTGATTAGATGTGCAATGACCTTTACACTAAAGGAAATAAGATTCTTATTGCTGTGAATAAGATTATGCAAATATGAAAAGAACTGCCTGCATTTGTCTTACACTGTCAGAAATAAAGTTACAAAAGCTAGTACACCGTATTTACCCCAGGGGGGTGCATATTGGTACCTCAAAGGTACATACTAGCAGCTAACAGTTACTCTTCATTAACTGAAGCTTCACTACACTAAAGCTACAGCCCTGAGAAATGCAGCAAGCTAAGCTACAGCAACATGGCAAAAGTAGTTTACTACATCTAAGCTATTAAATATTATTTTTGTATTGAACCAACATCAAATCCAAGTCAGTGTTCTCTCAGTGATCAATAAAATTGAAATCTCCTATTGGTAATTGGTATTGTGGCTTTATTGTAAACAGATACATTTATATAAATGGTAACACTTCACAATAAGGTTCATTAGTTAACATTAGTTAACATGAACTAAGAACAATACTTATGCAGCATTTATTAATGTTAATTTCAACACTTACTAATGCATTATTAAAATCAAAATTTGTGTTCGATAACATTAGTGAATGCACTGTGAACTAACATGAACTACCAATGAACAAATGTATTTTCATTACCTAACATCAACAAAGATTAATAAATACTGTAATGTACTGTTCATTGTATAAGCTCATGTTAGTTAATACATTAGCAAACATTAATGAAATCTTATTGTATAGTGTTACCATACAGATATATATGCATACAGATAACTTGGACTATGTTTATTTGCATCGTTGCGTGTGTCATTATATTATTGACATTTCACCAAAATCAAGGTCAAGTATGAAGATTTTGACCAGCTAATGTTTTTTTCTGTCATTAACGCCACATCAAATGGAGCTGCTACTAGTACAGCATCGCATTTACATTTTCATGAACTTGCAGGTTATACAGGTTTCTGTCGCTGTGTGGGCGCTCAGTTTTTTTTTTTTTTATTTGGCCAAAGTATCATCTTATAAAAGATTCAGCGCTTTACACAAGCTATTTTACTGTGAGTTGACAACAAATGCTAGATTAAGATACTCTTCGCCGCTCCTCAAATACAAAAAGACATTAGCCATTAAAAATGTTTCTTGAGTAAAGAAAATGCTGTACTTATTCAATCAACAGTTCTTTATTTACCTTCAGACTGCAAACAAACTGCAATGCTCCAAACTGCGCGCCACACTTCATTCACAAGAGAGGCAGAGGTGGGAGGAATAATGAGGTTTGACTGACAATTTGAGGAGCCAATGGAGTTACTAGGTTTAGTGGCGGCGGCGTCATTTTTTCTGATCCAGGAACAGTGATCCTCAGAAGTTATATTTCCAATTTGAGCTTGAGATTCAGAATGCAGGAACAAAAAGAAAAGCTGATCCACTACCACCATGCTACTCAGAAATATAGTTATTTCACAATTTGAGCTTGTCTGAGATTCAGACATCTTTTGCTTTTTTTCTGAGATAATGAGATATCCTGTATATGGATGAACATCCTGAACATGACTATGACGTATTGTATTTTGAGACAATTTTGGTGGACTGTGGACAGGGGGATCCCAGGTCGCACCCATAAGGCTGAGCCAAACTGGCACAGGATTCTGTTTTTTTTCCGATCTCCTGTCTGCTTCTCAGATGCTCGGCTAATCTGGTGGCACTATTTATAACTACCTAACCCACGCTGACTAGCACCCACACCCACAGCTCCTGCGGGAAACACAGCCTGCTCATGGCAATTAACACACAGCAAGCCAAGAATCACCCACCATTTCCATTACCCCTTCAGCAGACACTGGAATGAGCACATTTCTCTTCTAGGGCTGTTAATATTATTATGGTTCCATGCAATTCAGAAAAAAAGATTTTAAACGGTTTGTATTATGTGGCTGTTTGGTGTGCAACTAGTGCTAAATCTTAACCACACTTTTTTATTAGTGCCTTAGGGACACTGTATAATTTTTATAGCCTTATTATAATAGGCTACATAAAGTATCTCAGGATTATGTTCCTGTGGCCAGCAATTCATTTAAAAACACTTTAAACATTAAAATCGAAGTGCATCTTAATTTCTTGAGAAGATATAAATAATTAATTATTTATTATTGATTTATCATTTAATAATCTCATAATTATTTGAAGATCCATACTACTTCATGAAATTATTGTCATGAATTATTGTATTGCATTTATTTATATTAAACTGTATATCCAGTTTTATTTAAAGAGCAGGTCATATGGTATTTTAAAGTGTCCTAATATTCTGTTGGAGTGCCCTACAACAGGTTTAAATGCATCTAAGGCAGTGGTTCTCAGTTCCAGTCCTGGGGGTTTCCTGCTCTGGACATTTTGCATTTCTCCCTTATTTAACACACCTGACTGAGATCATCAGCTCATTAGTTCAGCTCATGGATCTCTCTCCTAATGAGCTGATGATCTCAATCAGTTGTATTAAAATGCAAAGAAATGCAAACTATGCAGAGCAGGGGGCCACCAGGACCAGGATTGAGAACAACTGATCTAAGGTCAGAAAACATTGTAATTTTCTCGGAATATACATTTAATATTAGAATCATTTTTCAATGATTTCGAAACAGTTAATTCAAAGTATTTCTGAACTCAAGGTCTGTAAACCCCTCCCTTCAATAGCCTACGCTGCTCTGATTGGTCAGCTGGCCAAGTCTGTTGCGATTGGTCTTTCCATATACAATTTGTGTCGGAAATGAAACGTCCATTACCATAATTAATTTTTTGCTCCAGAGGGTTACAAAGATGCTATAAGGTTAAGAAAATGGCATCGATATTACAACTTGATCAGGATGTTTCTTAGTGGCAAGTTTAAACTTTGTATGTGGTATGAATTGTATTGCTATGGTATCGTGGGGAAAAAACTAATTTTAACCACTGATTCTTCACATTATCATCTATCGGCAAACTTGCTTTCACTGTGCAGCATATTCTCAACATGATGTAAACACACTAACTAGCGGAAGTGTTTGTGGGCATGTCAGACTGTTTGTATTTCGCGGGCATGCAGGGATTATGCAAATGTGTTACCCAATGACGTATATTGGTAACAGGCAGAAGATTCGAAAATATGATGACTCGTTAAAGCGGTTCAAAGTTGACACTCTGAGTGTTTGAGTGCATACTATTTACATTGAAGGATAGCTACATTACAAACTGCAAAAAATATATTTTTTGAAAACAATATGACCTGCTCTTTAAATCTCACATAAACTGTCAAGGTTTAATGAGAATGTCACAGAAATCTGTCAAGAATGTACATCCTTGTTTTCTTTTGCTAATTACATTGTTTGGAAATTAGCGCTGAAAAGGCGTGGATGCGGTTATTTCTGCGACTTACCTTTCCCTTCCAATCAGTAAATTTATGGGAGGAGATTATTTTTGTGCTTGTCAATTCGATGATATGTGCACCATTATTTAACGTCCAAAAAAAGCATGTCTTAAAGAACAACTCCACTTCCAGAACAAGAATTTACAAATAGTTTACTCACCCCCTTGTCATCTGAGATGTTCATGTCTTTCTTTCTTCAGTCATAAAGAAATTATGTTTTTTGAGGAAAACATTTTAGCATTTTTCTTCATATAATGGACTGGTATGCTGCCCCGATTTTGAACTTTCAAAATGCAGTTTAAATACGGCTTCAAACGATCCCAAATGCAGTTGTAAATGATCCCAGCCGAGGAAGAAGGGTCTTATCTAGCGAAACGATCAGTTATTTTTATTTTAAAAAATACGATTTATATACTTTTTAATGCCAAACGCTCACCTTGTCTTACTCTGCTTGGTTGTTTTTGTTCCAGTTCATGACAGTTAGGGTATGTTAAAAAAACCCCAACTCATGTTCTCCCTGAACTTCAAAATCATTCTATATCACTGTTTTACCTTTTTTGTTAAGGGTGTTTGATCTTCTTTGCATGTTCACTTTGCAAAGACTGGGTCAGAACTTCTGCAGCGATGTAGGATGATTTTGAAATGATTTTTGAAGTTGAGGGAGAAAATACGGTTGGAGTATTTCGACATACCCTAACTGTCTTGAGTCAGAATACACAGAGTTCATGGAGAGAAAGGCAAGACGAGTGTTTGAGAAGAAAAATAATTTAAATTGTATTTTTTAAATGAAAATAACTGACTGTTTCGCTGGATAAGACCCTTCTTCCTCGGCTGGGATCATTTACAACTGCATTTGGGATCGTTTGAAGTCACATATACCATATCAGTCCATTATATGGAGAAAAATGCTGAAAGAAAGAAAGACATGAACATCTTGGATGACAAGGGGGTGAGTACATTATATGTGAATCTTTGTTTTGGAAGTGGACTTCTCCTTTAAAGGGTCATGAAACCCCCCTGTTTCAACACTGGTTAGTTCTCACCACAGTTTTAAAAAATGCTGCAAAAGTGGGTGTGGTGCGCTGCGGAGCGGAGGGGGAGGAGGGGAGAGAGTCATCTTCGGATTCAGACGGTTCAGACAGTTTCATTTCCCTCCCATTGAGATAACAACACAAGTAAATGCACAGCCATTTGCACTCTGTATTGAAAACATACGAATGCGCCGTTGCACCTCTATTAACTTTTAGCTTATTTATTAGCTTATTTTGTGACGTTTATAATCTTTTTGATGGGTTGCGTCAAGGAGTTGTAAAAATCGCTATTACACTCACTTTATGAATGAAGCGCGTTTGTGCCGAACTCTTACAAAGCAAGCAAAAACAAACTCTCTCCTTTGATCCATGAACGTTTCTCTCAGTTAATATATGCAATCTCACAGCCTGAAGTGTCTGTCATAGCAAATCAACACACGCTGTCATGAATAATTAGGCAAAACATCTTCTCATAGGATAAGAACACACAGCCATAATTATGAGACACCAACGCGTCATCGAAGTACTATAGTTCGTTACCACGTCACAAACTGTGACATCAACACAATGTAGATTTTAAACCCGGAAAATGAAAATAGCACAAAAAAGCTCAAAATTAACCAGTTTTCTCCAACAATTAAAATTAACAGATGCTAACATTGTCATCTATGATGTGCAACACAAATACCTCTGCTAAAATTAGTCCGGGTTTCATGACCCTTTAAAGCAGGCGGTGATTTGCGCTGCTCTTGGTAGATTGCGCTGGTCATTATGGAATTGAGATTGCTCTGTGTTCTTTAATGTGCACCTTGTCAGTAAATCACCCACAACATTTTCCCTTCTCATCACCGCTTTTATGGAATTGTGGTTTACCACTTGTTTAGTAAATTTGGCCTTAAAAATATTTATATACCAATTATTTTTATTAATAGTCTAGAAATGGGTTTTATCTGACCTTTTTTAATCACGACTGGAAAAAGGTTTTAGAAGCCCAATGGATGTGACGTTGTTTAGAGCCTACGTTTAGCTCTTGTACATCTGGCAACTGTAATTAAGCTTTAAAATTAATTATCATGATGCACATATCTTGTAAGAATCTTTTTCTTTTTCAAACTTTTTTTGGAAAACGAGAGTGATCCTACACACCAACCAGGTAGCCCACAAAACTACTTTACATTAGTGCAGCACTCTGTGATTTAGAAGGCTAGTGTGCAGGTCAGTGAAGATTGGCAGCATCAAGGGATCAGCATAATGAACATGCAGGCTGGGTGTGGCTGGAGCAAACAGATGGGTGACAAATGGTGTCAGGATGGTAGAGTCTCATGGTGGTGCTTGTAAGTATCTGGACCTCACCCCTGGGACACATTCCCTAGAGCAAAGAGAGGAGGAGCAGAGAGATTCATCAGCAATTATGCACAAACAAGACTGGGGAAATAAGCTCCAACTGTCCTATAGCAATCTACTTAACACAGTAAGAAAGGGAGGAAATCCAAAGATTTTAGCTTTCTCAATGGGAAACAGCTCTCTCATCCTCACAACAAATCTTTTGTAGTATGAGTGGTGCATTAACAGCACCCATCTCTTAGTTAAAGGAGAAGTCCACTTCCAGAACAAAAATGTACTAATGTACTTACCCCCTTGTCATCCAAGATGTTCATGTTTTTCTTTCTTCAGTCATAAAGAAATTATGTTTTTTGAGGGAAACATTTCAGCATTTTTCTTCATATAATGGACTGATATGGTGCCCCGATTTTGAACTTCCAAAATGCAGTTTAAATGCGGCTTCAGACCATCCCAAATGCGGTTGTAAAATATCCCAGCCGAGAAAGAAGCGTGTTGTCTAGTGAAATGATCTGTTATTCTCATAAAAATAATAAAAATGTTATACTTTTTAATGGCAAACACTCGTCTTGTCTCACTCTGCCTGGACTGTTTTTTCTGGGGTTCAGTTAGAGTATGTCAAAAAACTCCATCATATTTTCTCCTTCAACTTCAAAAATAATTTCAAATTCATCCTACATCACTGCAGAAGTACCGGCCCAGTCTTTGCAAAGTGAGCATGCAAAAAAGTTAAAACAGCGATATAAGACGATTTTGAAGTTGAGGGAGAACATGAGAAGGGAATTTTTCAACATACCCTAACTGTCATGACCCGGAAAAGAACAGTCCAGGCAGAGTAAGACAAGACTAGCGTTTGACATTAAAAAGTATAAAAATTGTATTATTTTTATGAAAATAACCAATCGTTTCGCTATATAAGACCCTTCTTCCTCAGCTGGGATCGCATTTGGAACCGTTTGAAGCTGCATTTAGACTGTGTTTTGGAAGTTCAAATTCGGGGCACCATAGTATTCCATTATATGGAGAAAAATCCTGAAATGTTCACCTCAAAAAACATAATTTGAAGAAAGAAAGACATGAACATCTTGGATGACAAGGGGTGAGTACATTATCTGTCAATTTTTGTTCTGGAAATGGACTTCTCCTTTAAAGTTGTCCAAATTAAGTTCTTAGCAATATATATTACTAATCAAAAATTAAGTTTTGATATATTTATCAATTTATTATATTTAGTTTTGATACATGATCTTTACATTATATCCTAATGAATTTTGGTATAAAAGTAATATAAAAATAATTTTGACCCATAAAATGTATTGTTGGCTATTGTTACAAATAAACCCGTGCTCCTTACGACTGGTTTTGTGGTCCAGGGTCACATATGTTTATGTGTAGAAAAATTTTAGTTCTTTAGCACTGAGATTCTGTGGTTTACTTTCTCTGAAAAAAGTTACCCTGGTTTTTAGAGCTAAAAGTTTAGGTTACTGTACATCGATATGAGGATATGTTGCTCTTGTAAAGCATTGGGGAAGGAGACTGAGTAAGTTCTGAAATGTAACATATTTCTTTACAAAAGAGGAAGTATTTCGTTCATTTGTGCTCTCAGGGCGTACCATGAGTCTGTGGTTAATTAAAAGTCCCTGGAAGTGTTCTAGTTGAGCTGCAGAAAGTGGAAATGTTGACTTTACAGCCTTTGACACAGCCTCTCTTCTCTTGTCTAACAGGAGCAGACACAGTGTCAATGCCAGTTAGCTCTCCCAGCAGTTCTTCTCTACTGGACAGAAAAATGGTGGGGTGGGAGAAAGTATACAAGACATAAAATGCCTTAGAGAGACACTGCATGATATCTTACCTCTGGGCTGCTCCCATGTTGTCTAAATGAACATTCAAGATATCCCATTATTGAATGATCTGTTAACCACCATTAATTATCTAACGCATAATCAAAGTCATTGTCAGAGTAATACACTTCTAATAAGTACAATCTTTGCCTTGGCAGTGAGTTATTCACCCAATTTAGTAAATAAGGATTAGCCTTGAATTATGTGTAATACCCAGGAGAATTATTTGCAATATCAGATAGTTATGGCAGTTATTTTCAGTTTCTAGAGGTGTAATGCACATAATGAACATCTGAAAATTGCCCTGTTTTACGGAAGCTCAATAATAAGGTTCCCTGTTTGTCTGTCCAAAACCACCACAGACAACTTTTTTCCTTCTTTTCTTTTTTCTTTTCTTTTATTCTTCATGTTTCCATGGCTACTCTCCTTGTATTGTTACCTTAGGAAACCTTTTGTGTCAGATCATGCACCTCAATGAGACCTAATTCTTTACTTAAAATAACCAGTGTTATATTTGTAATTTATTTATTTATTTTAAATATTTTGTTTTAAAATTATTAAATTATATATATTTATTATTTTGGCATTTCTATCACAATTTCACAAACCACCTGCAGGTCTATTGTGAATGGTTCAGAGGCCCCTGGGAGGCTCAGATTTATTGACTTTACAATGGCCTTTCTAGTATCGCCTTTTTTTCTTTTCCTTTAAAACAAATGTCACAGTTTGTTCTTACTCTGTTAGACAAGCTTGGCTTTTAAAAATGTTGATTTTTATGCCATTAGTAGATTAATTAGCCTAAATAGTGTAAACACTGTGGCATCGCTTTGTGCTTTTGAGTGACTCATCAGATAATATTGGTTCAATGAATTACATAAATTTGAGATGGGACTATTTGTTTATCTGACTAAGATGAAAGATGAAAGATGGAGAGAATGTTTGAAAACCTGTTTGAACCTGTTTAGGAAAACTCTCTTCTTCTCTCCCAATTTGGCTTGGTGCTGCACAAAACTGCACAAAATGACACACTTTACCTTAAAATGAGTCAGTATATTCAGTAAGACCTATTAAGAGTACTTAAGAATATAAGCTTTCCACTAAACATTTCTAATGCTTGATTGACGCTGAGTCTGAGAAGTGTATTAGGCCTTATCTATCTGATTTGACCCTGGAGGTAAAAAGAAAGCAATGAATGAATATTTGAATGAATATTTGAGATGAAGAGATGTAAGGGTGGAAGAGATTTCCTCTCTCAGGCTGGAAAGAGCCCAAAGCTTTGAGCCAGAGATTAGTTAACATCTACCCTATTACAGCACACACTGCACATTTATATGGCTAGCTTGTAATTTGTTGTCTACTTTCTATGTATTTATTAGAGATATACTTAATTATACTGATAAATATACAGAAAAGTCATAGTATATTTGGCCTATACTGGAAATTATACTATACTCTTACTATACTGTTAATTTTTTATTTATTTATTTTGCACACAAATTGGTTTCTTTGAGGATGTACTCAAGCACATGCTATACATACAAGGTTACTTAGAATACATGAATGAAACAGAACCTGCTAATATGAATCATAAAAATCATAATATGTAAGTTTTTTTTTTTTTTAATTTAAATATCCAAAAACCACTAGAACAGTGTTATATATTTTGTTGACTTATGTACTTACATTATCCCAAATGTTTCCAAGAGTGTTTAAATCCAGATAAATAAGCAATTTTAACTAGTGTAACAGACCGTGTCCTTGCATCGCCTGCCAATAATGTCATCCACCCTCGATTTTCCGGTTTTATTTTGTAGAAAACATGGAAACCCCAAAAGCCCCTTTAATATGCTATGCATTTTATCAGACAGGTGATGAATGCACAGAGTAGCATTATAACAAAACTTTCAACACACTCAAATGTATTAAGTATGATAAAACGGAACCGGAAGGAGCTGAAACACTCGACTGTGGCATAATAAAAGCTCCACTGCTTTCGAGACATGTATCGCGCTCGTCCTTTATTAGCAATCGCTCCAGTGTCCTTGCTTCACCTCCGTGACTTTCAGTCCCAGCCTGCTTTATACTACAGTGACCTTAAGTCTTTAATACATTAGCTCATCCATGAACATGATTTATGCCCAAGTCCCAATGGATTGCATCGGCTATGGGGATAAAGACAACAACTCTCGTGATTCCACACACAATCACGGCGTCATCAAACTATGCCTTTGGTTCTTTGTTTGTTTTGAATATGCGCCCTCTAGCTGCAAAAACGTACATATCGTGCCTGTAATTCCCAGTATAAAAATGAATACCTAGCTGTTAAGCATCTAAAAGAATACTTAAAACACTTTTGATTTGATTCCTGTGTTCCTGTGTTGATTCTATCCTACTGCTTAAAGAATAAAATTGTTCAGCTACTGCAATACTGGTTCAAACGTGTCTGGATTTTTAAAGCTAATAATGCATAGGAAAACTTTTGGTTGGGTTTTTTGTTGTAACTATGTTGTTCTTTTTTTAATTCCAGAACTCCATTCGACACAACTTGTCCCTGCACACACGTTTCATCCGTGTGCAGAATGAAGGAACTGGCAAGAGTTCCTGGTGGATGCTGAATCCTGATGGAGGGAAGCCGGGGAAATCTCCCCGCCGTAGAGCTGTCTCAGTGGAAAATGGCGCCAAGCACTTAAAGAGCAAAGGGCGAGTGAACCGTAAGAAAATGGCTGTGAAAACAGAGCAGAGTACTGAGACATTGTTGGGGTTCTGTGGCTCTCCAGAGCATTGCAGTCCCAGTAGGAAATCTGGAACAGTTGGAGTGGTGGTTAAGGAGGAGTTTGATACCTGGACAGATCTCCATTCACTTGGCAGCTCTTCAGCTTCAACTCTTAGTGGTCGTCTATCACCCATACTAGCCGAGGGGGAATTGGGTGAAGCCGAAGCGGAGAGGATATCCTGTTCGGCATCTCCACGCCTGTACCCCAGTCCCTCCAGTGCCCACTCACCTGCTTCCCACTGTCCTGCAGATCTCAGAGCCACAATTAGCTGCCAGCAGCACCAATCCCCATGTCACAAACAGCCTCCATACCACTACACCAGTGACATGAAGAGCCAGGTCTCCAGCTGCGAGACAGTTTATGGCCAGCCAGATGTCGGCATGCTTCAGCACCATTCCTCCATGCAGACTATTGAGGAGAACACCAGTAGTATGCAGGCCTACAAGGGCACAAGCACTCTCCAGAGTTTGCTGACCATAGGACCCCAGTTCCTTGTCAAGGACATGATACTTGGAAAAGAGAATAGGGTCCACTCAATGATGGTTTCTCAAGGTAATTGTGCAGGATCCAGAGATCTGCATCACAGTGAGAAACCATTTCACAGTCACAACATCATTCAAAGCTTAAGCCAAGACCATCAGCCTGCATCTGTCCACTCTCAGCCTAGTGATGGACACATGCAGTCGTACATACATAAAGCCCCTTACCTATATAGTCCTCCAGTCAACACACATCTTCCAGCATCCACCACGCTTCCCCCAAACCCTGCAGGCCTGCAGGGCATCTCACAGGACACCTGCCACCTTGCTACAGCTCCATACCCACAACGCCATCCCTACATTTACACAGATCCACATCAGCACAGTATGGCATATGGACTGTACCGCCAACCTCAGGGGACGGGAACGGGGACAGGTTACCACAACTACCACCACTCCCATCAGCTCTACCCACATGAGCGGCTGCCACCAGACCTGGATATGGATGTATTCTACAGTAGCCTGGATTGTGACATGGAGTCTATACTCTTACATGACATTATGGACTCGGCAGAAGAGATTGATTTCAATTTTGATTCCTCACTAGCACAGGGAATGGGCATGGGATTTGGATTTACAGGCACACAGCAGAGCCACAGCAAACAGAGCTGGGTCCCCGGATAAATGCTACAGGATCATTAAAGAATTTTTTCTTAAGACATAACTACCTACATGCCAGCCAGCAGTGGGGTCCCAACACTCCACCACAATTCAGGGTGAATACACTGTGCTGACACTGAAATCAAATCGATCAAAATCTCTCTTTTGAAAACCGACTTTGAATTTATGTTGTCTGTTTATAACTGCTTGTATGTCCATGTTATATGTTGTGTGTCCATGTATTGAAAACTGCTTTGTCCCTTACAGTTTCTCTTTGTTCCATTTGCTGTGAGTGAAAGTCCTTTAGTCCCAATGACTGAACCATGATGACAATCTAAGCTATGTTACCCAGCATTGTTTTGATCTTCAGTTAACTATTCTTGTGCACTTTAACTACATCAAACAAATCCATGTTTGTTATTTTGCCCTCAGAAAGGAGAAATGCTTGGGCTCAAAGGTAGCAAATACCTGGAAAGACACTCTAGCAGACCAGACCAGAAACATAGCGAACTTCTGAGCTCATAGAAGTAACATATGTGAACCTGGACCACAAAACCAGTCATAAGGGTACATTTTTTGAAATTGAGATTTATACATCATCTGAAAACTGAATAAATAAGCTTCCATTGATGCATAGTTTGTTAGGATACAACTATTTGAAAATCTGGAATCTGAGGGTGCAAAAATATCAAAAAATTGAGAAAATCACCTTTAAAGTTGTCCAAATAAAGTTCTTAGCAATGCTTATTACTAATCAAAAATTAAGTTTTAATATATTTATGGTAGGAAATTTACAAAATATCTTAATGGAACTTGATACTTAATATCCTAATGATTTTTGGCATTAAAGAAAAGTCAATAATTTTGACCCATACAATTTTTTTGGCTATTGCTGCAAATATACCCACACTCCTTAAGACTGGGTTTGTGGTCCAGAGTCACATAATGTTACTTTTAATTTCTTCAACTTAGCGACCACATGGGATATTAAAGGTTAAATACTAAATTTCTGGCTAAAAAAATTATTTTGCTGATCTGAGGGTTTGCATTCCAACTATTCCTTATGGGTGCTACATACTGCCATGTGTTTGCGGAGTTTTAGTGATTACTGATTCTCGTTCTTTGTCCCAAACTTGTCTCGTGTCCTCTTGAGTAAAGCAGGTGGAAAATCAGTGGGGTCTGCACTTATGTCTAAAGGTCAGTTTTATTTAATTACATACTTTCATTACTTATCTAACTCCATCTCCCCATGTCTAAACACCATTCTCCACTGAGGTGTTGTGGCAGCAGGAACTTTTTAGTTTATTTAATTTTTTAGTTAATTTGATTTTTATCTGTTGGCCAGTTTAACTTCTTGTGATTTACACCCACAAGCACAGACCATATTCTGTTGCTCCAGCTCACTGCATCACAAAATTATAAAATGAATCTCTTCTATGATGTTCCTAAATTACTGGTATGCTGTTATAGACAAATGATAAATGACAACAGTCTATGAAACTGATGTATCAGAGAGACTCTTTCTGGTTCTTTCTGTCTGTGTCCTGATACTTTATGTTGCTTTCTGTGTTTGAAATAGAATCATTGTTTTGTCACTGTATTCTGACTCTTATTTTGTACAAACAATATATTGAGAATATTGTATTACAGTTTTTAAGATTTTAAAAGATGTTTATTGATTTCATTGCTTATTTCTTTTTTAAGAGAATGTTTTCATCCGTTGACCGCTAAATAAATGATAAGATAATGCTGTTACATGGCTGAATGAGTTTGGTATTCTCTTTACTTTGCAATAATAATTCAGGGCTTTGAGATGCTCAGATAATTTTATATGTATGTCAGTATGTGTGATCATTCAGTAGGGTATGTAAAACCGACATGCACCACTCAAAGAATTAAAATCATAGAAAGAATAACTAAATACAGTACAAGCACATTAGCTCTGTGTGTACAAGATTGTAGACACATATGATTAGGAAGCTGGTGTTACTGTAAATAGGTTATTTTCATATGGTTAACAAAATGGATGGAATAGAATGTGATGTGAAAGGGAGTAGATGAGGTAGTTTGTGTGTGTGTGTGAGAGAGAGAGAGAGAGAGAGAGAGAGAAAAAGAAAGAAAGAAAGAGAGAGAGATGCAGCTGATGGGGGTGGGGTGGTGAGCATCTAATAAGGCTTGTTATCTCCTCTGAAGCTGGAGTTTGGTCACAGCTGTCATACTCCCGTCTGAGGAAATCACAGAGGGAGTGTGTCTCTCAGTACAGCCATATTGTCTTCTCACTAGGGAACTTTAGTCCCTCCCTTTTTGCCAGAGACTTGTGCTTTTAATTGACTCAATGCTGTCAGTCCCTCACTAGCAAGAAGAGGAAGACTCAGATATGTAGGAAAATGGGACAAGCTGAGAGACATATATGAAGAAGTTTGTTTATTTATCCTGTTAGCTTACTTAATGAGCCAACATCCTACACTTTTGTATGATTTTACAGTGTACTACCACATCTGCAGTGCACAACTTAGTATAAAGGAGAATGGTGTTGGGTCTTAAGCTTTTATGCTTATTATGCATTGTAAGTTAAATTAATTAGTTAAAATACAAGTTAAACCAAAAATTTTCTATGCATTTGCACCCTCATGTAGTTCCAGGGTTTTTTTTTAGAAAATGGTTTGAAGAACGTTCACACTGTTCTTCTTCATTCAGTGGAATGGATATCACAAAAGTAGTCCATAAAATGGTATTCACTGAAAATATTCCACTCTGCCATAACTCTAAACCTCACTTGCATCTCCGGTACTGTAAATGAGAACCAATTGTCTTTGGTTTAATTGTGAGTTAAATTTCAGGCTGTTTCTCACACAAATCAAAGTCCACCCACTGTATGAATTTAAAGCATTAGCAAATGATGATAATGATTATTTTCATTATTGAGTTATTTAAATCAAAAGAGAGATTTAAACACTGAGGAGAACAGCAACACAGAACAAAGAAGGTATGTGTGCTTTTAGTATGTATGAGGAATAGTGTCCTTTTATCCAGACAGCAGTCTAATGTTACTTACTGTTATTACCCAGAATCAACAGCTCCCTAGAGATAGAAAAAGTGAGACAGAGTGAGAGGGCAATTCCTATGATTCAGTGTAGAAACTACTATACAACGCTTCACGGTTCCTGCTGACAAGTACAAGTAACAAGCGAAATCTACTGAAGTGGCTTGCTGTCTACTGTCTACATAGGCATGTTTGGTCACCACTGACTTCCCAATGCATTGAGACATTATTTTATAAGTGAATTTACAATTACTGTTTTATGGAAATCAATGAAAGCCTACATTTGGGGACATGGGGACATTTTGTTGGTCCTTATGAGGAAAACAGTTTAGAAAATCATACAGAAGGAAATTTTTGAAATTACTATATTTTTTTATTTAAAAATGCATAAAGTTTTGTGTGAGGGGTAGGTTTAGGGTAAGGGGATAAGTATTCAACAATTTTCCCATTCATTAAAAAAATAATAATAATAATTTTGGATTAAGCTGCTCTAGTCATTGCATCAGTTGCAGCTTCTGATAAAATAATGTTCAGTAAAACTGCCACTGCTACTAAGAAATGTTATTATAGCCTTTGTTACACTACTGGTCAGATGCCACAGATTAATTGGAAGTCACAATTCCCCTGTCTCAAACTTTTTTCTTTTTTTCTTTTTTTTTTTTTTAGAATAGACTCGTAAAATATTTTAAGATGTTCCTCAAAAAAGTTCCTATTCATGGATGCTTTTCTAACTGTGTTAAAGTGCCCCTATTATGGATTATGAAAGGTTCATAATTTGGTTTTGGGAGTCCTCAACAACAGCCTGATATGCATGCAAGGTCAAAAAACACTTTTATTGTCTTTTTTATTATTATTTTCATCTTATTTGCTCAATGACTCCCAAACGATTTGCTCAGCGATTCATTTTTCCCCTCATTTGCATGCAGTGCATGTTGGAAATGGAACGCCCATCACCATTACATTAAACACCCAAAAAGCCATGGTATATGCGTTAGCCCAAAACAAATGTATTGATAAAGCACTGCAGTTTGTACACCAACGTATTGCTCTATTCTTTATCAGAACTCCAAGCAATAACAACAACAAACATTCACTATTCATCAACCCATTTCTAGACAATTGCGAGCAAACAGATATTGCTGTTAGCCAGTTATCTAGAGACCTACAAGCTGCGCAGAGCAAACACAACATGCACAACTAAATACGTATTTTGCATGCTATAGAGTACATGAGAGCAACTATTTTTAAAGAATTACTCCACTTTCAAAATAAAAATTTCCTGATAATTTACACACCCCCATGTCATCCAAGATATTTCTTTCTTCAGTCGAAGAAATTAAGGTTTTTGAAGAAAACATTCCAAGATTTTTCTCCATATAGTGGACTTCAAAGGTTAAAAATGCAGCCTCAAAGGGTTCTTAATGATTCCAGCCGAGGAATAAGGGTCTTATCTAGCAAAATGATCAGTCATTTTCTTTAAAATATTAATATTTATACACTTTTTAACCACAAATGCTGTTCTTGTCTACCTCTGCGATCCGCACATGTACTCTGTGCACTCAGGTTCAAGACACTTAGGGTATGTCAAAAAACTCCCATCTCATTTTGTCCTCCAACTTTAAAATCATCCTACATTGTTATTTTACCTTTTTTTTAATAAAGGGTGTTTGACCCTCCTTGCACGATCACTTTGTAAACACTGGGTTGGTACCTCTGGATCAAAGTAGGACCATTTTGAAAAGATAAGAAAATAAGATGGGAGTTTTTCGACATACCCTAACTGGATTCACCCCAAGTGTGTCACACAAGTGAAGCCAGAACGTTTCGACTGCCACTATAGGCCATAAACCCTGCCCTCTCCATGTAATTTAATGGGACGTGAGACACACTATATACATAAATTACACTTCAAATTTTTTTTGTCATTTTATCTAGTTTTTATCACGCTAATGTAAGTTCAAGTGTTCATTTTTTAAATAAGTTTGGTTTTAGTTAGTTATGCAATGCTATAAAAACGGGAGTGTGACATGATTGACAGCTGAGATTGACAGCTTCTCTGAGTGACCTGAGGCACCAACAGACATTTTCGGGAGGAGATTGGAGTTATATTTACCTTATTTTAACACAAGCGTCTTGTATGGCAATCAGCAGACAAGAATTGGAGCAGTCAGGCAAATTAGGGGTGTGTGTATGCAATCGACTCTGCATGTGTGTGGGTGGGATGCAGCTTCACTTCGCTTGCTACTGCACAGACTCGAGTCCTGAGTTCACTACTGTGCAGACTCTGGTCCCAAATCAGTGCAATATGTCCGCTGCCTATTGGGACATTGGCGGCTTCACTTTTCTTCAATGGAAGAGAGTGAAGGTGCATCATCCATCTTTTTTTTTACAGTCTATGATTTACTCTCCACTTGAATCCGCTACAGTGTTTGAGGGAGGGGGGGTTCAAGTTTTCCTGGGTCTGAATGCGCAACAAGTGGGCTGGCAATATGCTAATGTTTCATGTTGACGTCAATATGAAACAGCTTGGAATTCGTTTTAAAAACGACTCGTTTAAATGACTTGGAATTGACTCTTTCTTTGGAGAGGCAATAACTGTGTGTTACACACTGCATGAAAGGTAATTCCATAATAGGGGCACTTTAAGAAACCTTATTTCCTAGAAGTCCATACCTAATTTATAATTTTTTCCTCCCCTGTGTAGATGGTCTTTGTGGTCGAAGGTGATGTGATATGGTACTGTTTAATTTACTACAACTACAGTTGTAGTCCAGATTGTTAAGACATAAGGCATGTCCAGATTTTTTTTTTCTTCATATTTTACATTTTTGTCTCTGTTTACATATACTGTGTTTATGGCGGTACCTAGTAATGGTAATACCATGGTACTGACATATGTAATGGTACTGAATGAGTACAATAATTATATACAATAATTATGCACAATTGGTCCTTTTTGGTTGGTCTTCACATTCTTTTTTTTAGCCTCTCATTATTTATTCTGCCTTGGTTCATGGTTCATTTTTTATTCCTCCAGACTCCTTAATTACCTTTGAGTGTTTACAATCATCGCTGGTAGATTAGAAGAGAAGCCTTTGAATGACTGATTCTGATTAAAAGAAGAAAATAAGCAGTAAAAATGTCTCTTGCGAATACTGAGCAGTTCTACAGCAGGGTTACTCTACACCCTATAGATATGTTGAGTGTACAGTAACACACTATTTGCTTTAATTGCTGACCAATGACAAGAAGGCTGCTATAATTTTATAATGCAGCATCATTATTTTGGCAAAAAAATTATGGCAACATCACATGTATCCTTTAAAGAAGCCATCAGAATCCATTGTGACAAGCTCAGTGAACAAACAAAGCAGTACCATTTTGTGAGTTCCTGCAGAGTGTTCCAAATCAGTCACTTATAAGATTTCATGATACTCCTTTAGAAAACATCTAGCTATGTTGGCCGTAAGCAGCAAGACAGTTTTCTAAGATTTGTAACAGACCCCATCTTAGTCTGCGAGGATCCAGCTGTGGTGTGAAGGCATCTATGACAGAGTCCTTAAGCAATGTTAACACACTCTATTCACATCTCCCTACCCTGGAGAACACACATACATACAGAGCACTCTCACCATCCTCTGCCACACACACCAGCCCAACTGTCACTTCCATTGCTGAGGCTCTCAAAAATTCCCAAGGTGTGACTGTGCTCCCCTGCAGTAAGTGGCCTGAGCTGAAAGCTTCGGTCTAGACTGAGGCGATAGACGTCTCATTAGACTCCTTCACCACACAGCTGCCAGTGCACATTGTTCCCACAGCTAGAGGAGAAAGAGGGAATTTTATGAAGTGACAGTTGGGGGCTGGGCAGAGTCAGATAGTTGAGACAATAGTTAGAATAGACCTATACCTGGGAGAGAAGAGTAACATTTTTGACAAAGTACCTTCTATTTTAGCTTATTCTGGCCAAGAAGTACTTAACTGGTGTCGTTATCATATGTGTTTCATTAAGCTTGTGCTTGAAATTCTGTGTAAGTATCTGGATTTCAGAAAACTGAGAATCAAGAGTACTGAGTCTGCCACTATCCTTTGACTACTTTCTTACATCTGATAAGTACCAAATCACATGTGCTGGAAAACATGATTATGTGACATGAAATGTGTAATTATTGACATAAAAAAAAAACCTACTACCTACTATCTAAAATCTAAAAACAAAAAAAAAAAAAAAAATGTGACCCTGGACCACAAAACCAGTCTTAAGTTGCTGGGGTATATTTGTAGCCATAGCCAAAAATACATTGTATGGGTCAAAATTATCGATTTTTCTTTTATGCCAAAAATCATTACGAAACTAAGTAAAAATCATGTTCCATGAAGATATTTTGTAAAATTCCTACTGTAAATATATCAGAACTTCATTTTTGATTAGTAATATGCATTATTAAGAACTTCATTTGGACAACTTTAAAGGCTATTTTCTCAATATTTTGATTTTTTGCACCCTCAGATTCCAGATGTTCAAATAGCTGTATCTCGGACAAATATTGTCCTATCCTAACAAACCATACATCAATGGAAAGTTTATTCAGCTTTTAGATCATGTCTAAATCTCAATTTTGAAAAATTAACCATTATGTCTGGTTTGTGGTCCAGGGTCACATATTTATGCTTAAAGCTGCAATCTGTAAGTTTGTACGTCCAAAGGAGGGGTGAACAGAGTCCGAAGTGGCAAGACAAAGGGTAACTAAAACAGGCGATAAATCCAGGGCAGGCAGCCAACAGACAAGATGAGTTAAACCAGGCAAGGATCTAGACAGGGGAAAATATAATTGTTCTTTTAACCCAAAAAGCTAATTAATGTTCCTTAACTGTCTCTTTGAAATACAAATCTTGTGTAATCCCATGTATCTGTAGTCAGATGCACATTTAAAACTACAATCTAATTTCAGTCCCTTACATGTATTTCATTAACACATAATCCTTCCTGGTTTACTGTCATCAAAATGATAAATTGCCAGCAGCATCCTAACATGCGAAATATCCTACTAGCCAGGACTCCTTTATGTTTACATATGTGGTGTATGCCTTAGATAATTAGATTACCTTAGAAAAGTTTTGAACACTGGCTGGTTATGTACTTAGTCAAAAACTGATTTCAGATCAAAAGTTACGGACTGCAGCTTTAACATTACCGCAAACGTAATTCAAGCCAAAATAACCTAAGGATTACTGGGATCCTAGAGAAGGAGAGAGATGCAATAAATCTTCTGTTTTATCTTGAGTCTAATTAGTGCACTGTGTTTTTTTGTTTGTTTTTTTTAATGTTTTTGAGTATTGGTTAGCAGCTACAGAATGTAAATGTGATCTGTAGTTGTAAAAGCTTCAAAATAAAAGATTAAATATTTTGTGGGAGGTTGAGCTTTTGCTGATGGCACTCAAGTTTTGCCTTTTATGCCAATTAGGTGCTTTTAATACCTATTAAATGTCTTTTGAAGTACTGATAACATCCTCTTCAAAACCCCAATCCCACCTAGAAAGTTACCACTGTACAGTCTGTACAAAATGAATGGATTGACGTTGTTAGCCGTGGGCTGAAGGATACCATATTAACACAGTCAGTATTAAACTGTTACTTTTTTCAGGACTTTAGTTGAAATATTCTCTGAATATTCTTTTTTTTTCTTTCTTCCTTTTTTCTTTTTACTGAAAAACTAGGTGAAAGCACTTAGTGTAAATCTAACAATAAACCTGGGTTTTGAATATACATTTGGTATTTGTATTGAACCTGGTACTTTTCAGCAGTTTCAAAGCAACATTACAGAAATTCATATTGTTATGTTAATAATGACTTAATATTTTAACACAGTAGTTCTTAACTATGCTGGTAATGAAAGATGGGCAATATGGGAATATGAAACAGTGGTATAAATCAGTGGTTCCCAATCCTGGTCCTGGAGAACCCCATGCACTTTACATTTTAGATGTGAATAAAACACTTGATTTGACTCATCATCAGCACATTAGTTAAAAATCCAAGACCTCAAATGTGTGTGTCAGATAAGAGAGACATCAAAAATGTGCAGGCCTGGGGGTTTTCCAGGATCAGGATTGGGAACCACAATTTTTTTTTTTTTTTTTGTGTAGCATATATCAGTGGGCACAGTTTCTTGGGCACACATCGTGGTCGAACCCAGATAAAACATGTAAATATAGGTCACTTTTTTTTTAAGAGAGAATTAACAGTTCTCAAAAAGTATTAATGAATAATGATTGGTTGTCCTAAGTGAACATAACTTGTCATTGAACTGGTCTAAAATTACTGATATTGTAGCAGGAGAATAAGAAACCTTGAGAGAATCCAGGCTAGAGCGGTGGGACGAAACGGGCAAGCAAAAAGATCTAAGTGACTTTAACTGTTAAGATTCCTGTCTGGTCTGCCCGCCACCAGAGGTCACCTGTGCTTCCCACGAACACTTCACATCACACAGACTGTTGTACTACACCCCGGACTACATCTCCCATCACCCATCGCACTGATCAGACGCTCTATATAAGCCTTGGACTTCCCCTCGTATCTTACCGAGTATTGTGGTGTTCTCGATGGTTGTTTCGCGTGTGTTCCCTAGCTCCCAGTGTTTACCTTTTTGCCTGGCCTTCTTGTTTCATCTGTCTCGCCACCTGCCTTGTGGACCTCTCGCTTGTTTCACGGAATACCCCTTTTTCCTTGTCCCCCTGGATTACGTTCGGCGTTCATCGACCCACGCCTGCTGCACGGACTATCCCCACGTCTTGCCTTCGCTATACCTGTTTGCTATTGTTCCGACCCTGCCTGTTTTCACTATGTCTCTGTCTCGCCACAATAAAAGCTTGCATTTGGATCCGCTTGCCTCTCGTCTCCCTCTCCAAGTTACATTTAACAAGGACCAAGTAGTGATGGCTAGTTGACTGGGTCAGAGCACCCAGCAAGCACACAAATTTCACTTGCAATGTCAGGTGACCAAAATTCAATGTCAATTCATTGGCTAATATCATTGTTAATTTGATATCCAATAGCGACGCCAGCTGACGTTGATATTTTGTTGTTTTTAGGTTGTGTAACCAAAATCCAACGTTAAGTCAACGTCAAATTGACATCAAATACTGACGTCAACCTGAAATTTCATTCTCAACCAAATTTCAATGTCTGTCCAACGTCTCGTCCAACGTCAACTTGACATTATATTGAATGGTAAATGGTGCAAGAAAGGACAACTGGTGAACCAGGATCAGGGTCGTGGGTGCTAAAGCACTTGGGGAATAAGGGCTAGCTTGTCTGGTCCGAACACACAGAAGAACTACTGTAGCTTAAAACTTACAGTAACTTCCGGTAGATTTCGGCAAAGAATCAATAATAACAGACTCCCTCTAGAGTAGATTTTTTCTGATAACAAGCAAAATAAATAACAAGTAAATTACATTAGCTATCAAGTTAAAACTGTTTTGCCTGGCTGCCAAGCATCTCTTCACACAGTGGTGATACATGCTTGCCGTCACCCCTTGTCTTTCCCACAGATTTAAACACTATGTGTGGCGGCAATTCCCCTGTATATACCAGTTCACTATTACAACTTTGGTCTGCATGTTACCTGCGTAAAAACATTGTTTGATTTGGTCTGAACGAAAACAGCAGACAGGCTGATTTAAAATGCAAATTTATTCTCTGCCAGCAAAAGGTGCTTTTGAAGTGGCAGAAATAGAGATTTCCTCTGTAGACAATGCAGCGCTACGCTCACAAATGCTGCATCATCGCTCATCACAGGCAAGATGAAATGACATCGAAAAGTTTCTGAAGACAGTCAGTTTCTTTCAGAGACACAACTTAACTTTAACTTTAACTGCATTTGTAGTGAGTGCCATATTACTATCCACTAGTCAGACCGATAAACAAACACACCAGAAGTTAACTTCGGGCCAGACACGTGCATCCGATGAAACCGTCTATACCATCTCACTTACCTCAAACCATGAAAGGTGGCAATGGTGTTTGTAAAGTGGAAGAGCTCAAACCGGAGGTGAATGTAAAAGCCAATCCAACACCCCAGTCCCCTGTGGTGATCACCTCTCCCCATCCCAACCTCACAGAGGTAGCCCAATTGTAGAAGAAATTTGCAGATATCGTCTCTCACATCAAGACACCCCCCCAACCCCACATCCTGAAGTACAGGTCCATAATTAACAATATCTGCTGGAAACACATAATCCAAGATGAACTGAAAGCTAAGTTAGATATAGAGTTAATAGGTGAATCCTGCAGTGACTAGGCCAGCCTGATAATTGTAGTGAATCCGAATTTGAAGTTAAATGTTGATGCATACATGATGCCTCAGGTTGCTCAATCAGTTATTCAACACTGAATTTTAATAAGGGATATTGGCAGATTCTTTTAACACATTAATCCCATTTAAAAAAAGACTTCACCACACCATTTGATTTACATGAATTCATGACACTTCTGTTCGGTTTGGGGGTTTTCACTAGGCTGCACCATGTGGCTGGTTATTGCTACACTCTCCTAACCTCTCTCCATTTTTGAGAGTTGGGGGTCGTTTTGCAGTCGTTTTGTGGGTGTGGTCAGAGAGAAGGGGCATCTGGTTTGTTACATTATCCATAAGCTCTCTATGAGAGAGACTAAGTACAGTATACAAAAAACCAGAGTGTTTGGAAATGGGCAGTCATCAGTCTCCAGTATTACTTCATGGGATAGACCTTCACCCTCTGTTTGGACCATGCCCCACTCCAGTGACTCCACTGAAAGACACATTGGTATATCTGCTCTTCATGTTTAAGGATGACCATAGACGGGGGCATATATAGAAGAGGTTGAAAGTGGGCATGGTTGAGTGAGTATAAGTCAGTGTGGTGTGTAAATAATTGATTTGCATCAAATTGAAAGTTTGATCCATCACCCACAGGCAGATTTAACCTGCAGACACCATGACTGTGCCCAATGATCGGCACTTTTCTGCTGTATCAAAAATATTATGCAAATGGTTATACATGTTGGGCAGTGTGTGATAGTGGATGTGATGAGGTTTAGCAGTGTGTCTCTCTTACAAGTTTATTGTTTTCTGGGGTTTAACCTACACTTATTTAGTGATTTAATAAATGAGGCTAATAAATGTGCAGCTATAAGCTCTTACAGAACATCCACTTACAGTACGTTGTACTAATGCAACTGCATTTTGTAGAACTCAGAATAATGTTCCTCAGGATAAGGCTTTTAATGTCGTTGAAGCCACAAATATCCATATAATTCCAATCTAAAATTTTTACTATAACTAATTTTTACTGTTTTGGTGACTTTTCTTTAAAAGAGCTACAGAGAAAAAGTTATATGAGGGTTTCATAACGTATAACATAATGAGTTCTTTAATTCTTTAATTGTTTTTAATTATTATTTTTAATTAATTATTATCTTTCTGTCACATCATTTCCTATCAACCAATAGACAGTGACTGTACCAGTAACAAATGTGTAAATGCAGATGTACTGTATGGCATATATTATTTATTCTTATTTAGCATTATGCACCAAAACTGGGAAACAATAACTGTTAAGATTAAATGAAGCATGTATATATGTCTGTATTGTATTTATTTGTTTAACAATAAATGACTTAAAATGACTTTTCACATTTGCCTGAGGTTGCTGATCTCTCATCTTTGAAGGTCACACATCCCAATCTCTCACAGCCTCCACTGTAGCCCATCTGCAGTGTCTCAGTGAGCATGTACCAGGTCACTCTCAGTGCCTGCCAGCCACCAACAACCTTTAGCCAGAGATAGTGAGCAATCTGACTCTCAGATGCTTGCCTGAAGGTTTGTGTGTATTTGTGAACATGCATGTCTACATGTATGTCTTGCTTACCTTCTTCTGCTCTTCTATCCCTATCTATTTCCCTGGTTTCTCTTTCTGAACACTTCTCTTCTTGACACTTGTTTCTCTCTGTGTTTCCTCCATATGGTCTCTACAGTGTAATGCGTTGCAATAGACTACACAACACATTTATACACACTGTGGCAGTTTCAGAAACTGAGGGGTGAAAAACAGAAATGTTGTGGAAATGTATTTTTAAAGACTGGGCTTTAAAAGTGACTACATAATTGTGATTAACTTAATTTTCAGCAATGATACTGGTTTTAACACTATAGGATTTCCTTTGTTATTAGTGCTGGAACACTCTCATAATCCATACAAGTTATCTAGTTGGTAAAACCATAAAAAATGGTGGCCTCTTATGCAAACATATGACTTTTAAGTCAAAAACATACTTTATGAATGCACGTGAATGCATATGTGTATGTTGTCAATTTATTTATTTACATTTACATTTACTCATTTAGCAGACGCTTTTATCCAAAGTGACTTACAAGTGGGGAATACGTCAAGCGATTTGTCCTAAAGAGGCAAAACGACTTAGGAAGTGCTTATAATACCATAAAACAGGCATTGTTCATTGTTCAGATAAGTTTTTAGGTGCAACACTCAGTGATGTGACTGAGTTGAATGCCGTTCAGTAAATGTGTAAAAAAGTCATAAACACATAGTAGTTGTCTGAATTATTTATTTATTTACTCGCTCTGGAGAAGAACAAGAGTGAAACATGCTGTAAGTTACATTTTCAAGCACAATTAATTTTGCACATCAACTTATCTTGTTGGTAACACTTTATAAGTATACTAATAAAGTACTTACAAATAATTTGTAAACTATTAGTTTATAGATAATTCATAGTTTATAAGCTGTAGTTAATACAGCAATAGACTCTATACAAATAGTAAGTTCTTCATTCATTGCCACTGATTAAAAAAATGTTGAATAAGCTCATATGTTAAGAGTTAGATAATACTTCGTTAACAATTTATTAACCATAGTTTTCAATTTAGGTTACGTTAAACTGTCATTAATTAAGTGCTTTAAATCAATTACAGCGACTGAATGAAAAACGTACTATTTATATATAGGCCGTTAATGTATTAACTGTGGTTTATAAACTATGAATTAACTACAAACTAATAGATCGTTAATGATTTCTAAGTACTTTATTAGTGTATAGCCTAATAATATAAGTGTTACCATTCTACTAACCATAACCATAACCTAACAGTCTATTAATACTTTACTAGAGTTAGTTAGAGGCAAAGTTACTAACAGTTAATAGTATGTTTAAAGTGGACAATCAAAATGTAGTGTAACCCTTAAACACATTTTCTATTACCTCATATTCATCTCTCCTTTACTTTTCTACTTTGCTGCCCTAAATATATGTGACTCTCACTGTTATCTGTGAGTCAGAACTTGTGCATTATTTAGTCATGATCTGTCAGAAAACCATTGCATTTTAATTTATTCCTTGCTCATACCTTCAAGACATTTTACCTGCATTCTTTAATTATTTCCTTAGATGTCTTATTCATTTACTTATTTTCATTGTTGACTAGTGTTTTGTAATTTATTCATGTCAAGAAGCTATCTACCCTTTTATACCTTTCCTCACATTTCTCTTTTTCACATCCTCTTCCCATCTTTGTATATGTGAAGCATGTTTTCTCTCGCGCACATTTCTCTCTCATCAGATGGATGCAAGCAAAGAACAGGGGAAGCCCTCTCACCTCTCCCTGCATTCTGCCAAATTAGCATATTCATGAGAACCCACATGCATTATACATGAGATCCTGAGGGGAAACAGAGGAATGACACACGCACACACACACACACACACACACACAAACACACATAAAGAGAATGACAAAGCTGGAGGTACACAATCAGTGAGTGAAGCAAGCATTAAAACTGTAACTGGTCAACATATAATATTTAAAAAAAAGTAGAAGAAGAAGAAAAAGAAAAATGAGTTTTGTATGTTTTCCAGTCCATGAAGGACAATAATTTCCCAACTGTTGACTTTTAAGTCTTTAAGAAGAAGAAGAAGTTGGTTTAGTACTAAGTCCTACTAAATTGTCCATGCAATACAACATGAAAAAAGAAATGAATAAAAATGATTACACGCTGTCAACACGTTCTCACTCGTCACCTTTTTTGATGTGCAGGGTTCTCCATTGTTTTCAGTTGTTGGTCAGGACCACTTATCCTCAATTTTTGCTGCTCAAGGTACCCCTTTAGCATAATTTTTTGACATGCAGTTGTTTGTCCTAATTTAATGGTTTGGATGCATTTGTAAAAAATAGAAATAATTTTAGATAAATGCATACTTTCATTGGAGCAGCTAACCCCACACCTACCCTAAACCTACTCACTTCTGAACAATATAAAACACGTAACAGGCAAATGTAAGTACAGTGACAGGTATTTATTTCAAAAACTGATTATAAACAAGCAGTATAAAAGCATTACAAAGTCTTTTCAAGCCATACAGTATGTTTTTGTGAAGAAGAGAGTAAAACATAAGATTTTAATTGCTGAAAATGATCCTGCTCCGTTAACATGCTCACATCTCATTCAAAAAGATACTCCCGTAGAATGACGCAATCTGTCACAAGACACACAAGAGCCAATAGCATTTGACAAACAAGGCTAGACTGGCGGCATTTTATTAATTTGTACACAGCCACAGATAGACTGCACTAGCTTTGCACGCGTATTTTCCTCTCACAAAACAATCGTTTTGCATCGGAAGACTTGAAATATTAATATTTTTGGAATAAATTATGACTGTAGTTGTATCTGTCTGTTATATCTTGTGTTGTATTGACAAACGGTAGGTTTAGGGGGAGGGCCAGGGTTACATGCTGATTAACGTGTATAGTGTCATGTTTCAATAAATCTGAATATATAGTTACATTTAATGTATTTGAATACATTCAAAGTCCAAATACATTCAGTGATTTCACAATGTATATTTATAATAACACAAAATCAGAATATATGTGACCCAGGACCACAAAACCACTCAAAAGTGTCAATTTTTCGAAAAATAAATAAGCATTCCACTGATGTACGGTTTGTTATGACAGGACAATATTTGGCTGAGATACAACTATTTTAATATCTGTAATCTGAAAGTACAAAAAAAAAATCTAAATATTGAGAAAATCACCTTTGAATTTGTCCAAATGAAGTTCTAAGCAATGCATATTACTAAACTAAATCTTAACAAAATGAGGACGAATATTTAAATTTTTATTAATGAAAATAATTTTGCAAGTGTTTTTGTAGTTGGTGATTTGAATGCAGATCTTACTGACAAATATTCCATGTTTGCTAAACATATGATGCATTTCTGCGTTGATAATAATTTTAAGTTATCTAGTAAATTGTTGTTACCTATGGACAGTTAAACTTATAAGTGAAGCCTGGCATACAACTTCATGGCTTGATCATTGTATTAGTACAGCTGATGCTCATGATACTATACAGTCAATGAAAATTGTATATGGGGAATCTATCTGATCATGTACCATTTTTAATGCTTGTTGAGCTTGAAAGTCTACCTGAGATGAATTATGGGTGTAAGAGGGCTGCTTTGGCAAAATTAGATTGGTCCAAACTTACAGATGAAGATAGAGCTGATTTAATGGCGGAAAATCTACTTAGCAATAATGTGAATGCTTTCTGGAAGGACGTAAGATTAACAAACAGGAGCAATGTGATATTACCATGCTCTATTGAGGGTGTTTCTGGAGATGAGAATATAGCAGAGTTGTGGAGAAAACATTATTCTACTCTGTTTAACTGTGTAAAGAGTGAGCCATGTAAAGTGAAGGCAATCTCTAGTTTGGATACAGGGAGTATTACAACAAATGAGGTATATCAAGCAATAATTCAGTTCAAACATGAGTGGCTTAGATCACCTGAATCCAGCTGAACACCTGAAACTTGCAAGCCCTAGGCTTGTGGTGCTTCTTGCGATTTGTTTCACTGGTTTTATGATACATGGGCTGCTTCCAGAGTCTATGTTGTCAGTAACCATGTTGCCAGTTATTGAGGATAAGGCTGGCAAGGTAGGTAGTTTGGATAATTATAGACCCATTGCTTTAGCGAGTGTTGTGTCAAAGGTTTTGAAAGAATCCTATTAGACCGATTAGGCATTTATCTTGATACCACAGACAATCTTTGGCAAAGTTTGCCTTTAAGGCTCACCATAGTACTGATTTCTGTGTATATGCTCTGAAGGAAGTAATAGAACTGTATAAAAGACAAAATTCAACTGTTTTAATTGGCTTTATTGATGATTCTAAAGCTTTCGATAGAGTTAATCATCAAAAACTGTTCAGTAAACTAAGACAAAGGGGCTAATAGCATATTACGAATTTTGACATATTGGTACACTAATCAATGTATGCAGATTAAGTGGAGTAACTGTCTCTCAGGTACATTTAGAGAAAGTAATAGAGTGCAGCAAGGAGGCCTACTTTTTAATGTCTATATGAATGAATTGTCAGAAGAATTAAGTGACTGTAGGACTGGTTGTATGCTTGGTAATACCATAGTTAATCATTATATGTATGCTGATGACCTGGTTGTTTTTTGTATTTATGGGATTAGATATGGTGTGCAATACAATACAAAAAAGAGTGTTGCCATGATATACAGAACCAAAAAACATAGAGATCTGAATTTCCCAGATTTTTATTTATCAGGGCAAGTTTTAAATGTATGTACTACAGCTGCTCAAGCAAATATGTTGGTGAGAAAATTTTATATGTATTCAGATCAGGTAAAGATTAACCTTTTTAGAGCATATTGTACATCTTTTTATACTGCTCCTTTGTGGGTTAAGTTTAGGAAAGATAGCCTATGTAAGATTCAGGTTGCATACAATAATGTATGAGAATCCTGCTAAAAAACCCAAGATGGAGCAGTGCAAGTGATTTATTCTGTAAGGCAAGAGTACAATCATTTCCAGCTTTAATGAGAAATTTGATGTATACATTTATTTGTCGGCTGAATGATTCACATAATAATACCATAATGTTGTTGTCAAATCCTAGACTTACTGATGACAGATATCAGTCCTCTATGCGGAAGTATTGGTACAACTGTCTTTTTTAATGTGTATTGTACTGGTTTGTATTGTGTCTCTTGCTAATGGACCTTGAGTCTGGAATAAATAAAGTTAATTAAAAATTAAGTTTTGATGTATTTACGGTAGGACAATTGTGAAATATCTTCATGGAACATAATCATTGCTTAATATCCAAATGATTTTTGGTTTAAAAAAAAATCGAAAATTCTGACCCATACAATGTATTTTTGCCGATTGCTACAAATATACCCGTGCTTCTTAAGACTGGTTTTGTGGTCCAGGGTCACATATAAATAGCAGTAAATTTGAATATATAGTTATATAAATGTATTTTCTGAGTATGTAGTTATAATTCTGAATATACACATTTAAATTGCAATATACAGATACAAAACTGAATATATAAATGTAAATCATGTATATCCTTTATGTATAGAACCATGTATAGAATGTATAGAATGAAATAACGCAGCACAAATCCGAAAATATAGTTGAAAGTTTGAATATATAAATGTAAACTCTGAATAAACAGTTATTATTCTGGCTATATTATTGTAAATCAGAATGTATATTTATAATTCTTGAGTATATAATTGCAAATTTCAATATATATAGTCCACATCTCAACATAAATATGTCTTTATTACTATGCATGTCAATAGGGAGATAGAGAGCAGTAAAGGAGGACCAGTGCACTCGTGACATACGTGACATATGAGGGAGCAAGGAACAGCTTCCACGGCAGGGATAAAGGAGTAGAGGAATAAGCAAGATCAGCCTCCGTGACCATGATGAGGAAGCCAGAGACATGGCTATGACAAGGGAACTAGACATTCTGGAGATAGGATCAGTCTCCGTGTATGCCGCCCACACACAAAAAATGGTTGTAGCCATCAAGGACAAACTGGACACTTTGCTGGACTGTGCTTCATGGCCTGGAGGTTCTGCGAGTTGAGCAGATCCTGGAGTGGACTCCTAAGTGACCTCTAGGTGTGTTGGGACTGGACTGGACTCTGAGGTGGAGTCTGGGTGATCCAGGACTAGAGCAGACTCTGGAGTGAACTCTGGGCACCCCAGGACTGGAGAGAGAAGTGGTGATTTAACTTAGGCAGAGCGGCTGAACATGAGGCATAGAGCTGGGGTTTTCAAACCTGTCCTGGAGGCCCCCCTGCCCTGCACATTTTGCATGATGATTTGATTTAAATCATCAGCTCGTTAGTAGAGACTGCAAGACCTGAATTGGGTGTGTCTGATAAGGGAGACCTGCAAAATGTGCAGGGCAGGGGCCCCTTCAGGACAGGTTTGAAAACCCCTGGCATAGAGTACACAGTATATTGCCACAAGGTGCAATTGTTGGTATCCCAAGGCATCTTGTAATATTGTGGTTCTTCCAGGCCCGCATGGAATCTTGTCATTAACACCACATCATCAAGGTAGACAGTGGAAGATAGCTCACAGAATTCCATAGAGTACACCTCTATTGGACGATCATCTTGGGTAAGGGAGCACAGCATGTTAATGAGGTAATGTAAGGATTGTTTCATTAAATTTAATGTTATTACAGTCCTTGACTGGAACGATACCAGATGGATTTGTCACTGCTGTTTGCTTTATGTTGGCAGTGTTAATACTGCTTGCAGTGTTGGTCTGATCTTCTGTTATGGAATGCAAGGCTCAGAGATGGAAAGTAGGTGAGAAGACAACAGTGGTTCATTAACAGGCAATGGAGCAGTGAATATAGTTACTTTGAATAAATGACAGATTAAAGGGGTCATATGATGTTGCTAAAAAGAACTTAATTTTGTGTATTTGGAGTAATGCAATGTGTTTATGTGATTTACGGTTCAAAAAACACATTACTTTCCGCATACTGTACATTACTGAAATGTGCCGATTTTTACAAAGTGCATCGTTTTGAAAAGTGTGGTGTGCTCTAGCCAACATTTCCTCAAGCGTATGATGGAAATGTTATGGGCCTTACCATGTTGTGATGCAGTGTCTCCATGCAACAAGACAAAAACAATAAAACCCATTATAAATGAGGCATTTGTTGCATCCAGTGGAAAAAAAACATAATTACTGAATGACTTATAGGGTCTTTTTATGTGTCACGTCGCAACGCCGCACCATGTCTGCATTTGTGATCGTAGAAACGACAAAAATTAAGCAGTGCTCTACACTGCTCAAAACTCACGTTTGAATGGTCAGTAGCAAATTCTTTGAATATGAAAGGTACTTACAGGCTGTTAGTCAGAAGTGCCAGACTATCCTTGCAAAGTTGGAATTTTCTCAATTTATAGAAACCACCTTTTGTGCACAGCTGGCATTGTAGGCTACTCCCCCAGGTTCAGGAAACAGGACATCTTAGATACTGTTACCCTAGTGCCATTTTGGAGAGTATCCCCTGAACACAAACGGTGTATGCTGTTCTGTGTCAGCCACAACACATGGATACATTGTTTTCTTTCAAATCATAGCGTAAATAAACGTAGAAAACATATCTGCGTGGCACAGCTGACACAAAACAGCATACGCTGTTTGCGTTCATGGGACACTCTCCAAAATGTCGCTATGGTGATGCAGAGTAGACGAATTGTTGAATAAAGTTGTTATTTTTTGTTTTCTTTGCATACAAAAAGTATTCTCGTAGCTTCGTAACATTACGGTTGAACCTCTGATGTTACATGGATTATTTTACCGATCTCCTTGCTATGTTTTTGGATGTTGATCATGTTAATTGCAGTCTATGGGAGGGTCAGAGAGCTGTCAGAATGCATCAAAAATATCTTAATTTGTGTTCCAAAGATGAACAAAGCTAATGTCATTTAATGTCACATACAGGCTATAAAAATGCAGTACATATATACATACAAGGAATAAATACTTGACATATATTTAATTTAGTTCACTATCAGACAAAGGGAAAATTTGCAATTTGCTGAGTTTCAGTTCAGTTTTGTGACAGAAAGGAAACTCAAATGGCAGAAAGCGACATCCTATTTGTTTTTTGTTTAAGTTGATTTTGCTGGTATGTGGAAAGTTGAAGTAATCACACTGGTGCATACAAACACAAAACATATAATTGACATAACATTTACATTTACATAATAAATTTACATAATAAATAATAGTTTACATCGTAAATATGAAAATATTATGGAATATTTGGATTTGTGCCAAATGAGAAAGGTAGGATACAAGAGCACAAAGCTCCATTTCACAAACAGTTGAGTTTTTAAAGCAGGGGTGCCCAACCCTGTTCCTGGAGATCGACCTTCCTGCAGAGTTTAGTTCCAACCCTAATCAAACATACCTGTCTGCAGTGGTGGGCAGTAACGAAGTAGTTGCACTTCGTTACTGTACTTAAGTACATTTTTCAAGTATCTGTACTTTACTGGAGTAGTTTTATTTTGAGTAACTTTCACTTTTACTTCACTACATTCCAAAGCGTAAGATCGACAACTCATTGATTCAAATGATCCGTTTAGAGCGAGTCTCCAGTCAACTGAATTCACAAGTAAAAACCCGGAGATCTTGTGCGCGCGCGACTGATGCTGCGAAAAGTAAGTTACTAATGTCGAATTTTAGGATTAATTATTATAACTGAAAATCATATTTAGGTCAGAGCTGTCCGTTGTTTGTGAATTACATCTGCTATAAAAGGTGATCTGTTTAAGCGCACTGAAATGCTTAAATTCAGACACATCAAAAACAAAAAATTTAAATAACTGCTTAAATAAAATAACTCATGCACGTTCATATTCCTTGCTGATGTAACGTTAGCAGATTTATTAAAATGCTACGCATGTAGCCCTACGTGACGCTTTTTTTATATGTGACCCTGGATCACAAAACCAGTCGTAAGGGTCATTTTTTCAAAATTGAGATTTATACATTATATGAAAGCTGAATAAATAAGCTTTTCATTGATGTATAGTTATATAGTATAGGATAGGACAATATTTGGCCGAGATACAACTTTTTAAAAATCAGGAATCTGAGGGTGCAAAAAAATATTGAGAAAATCACCTTTAAAGTTCTTCAAATAATGTTCTTAACAATGTATATGACTAATCAAAAATTAAGTTTTCATACATTTACAGTAGGAATTTTACAAAATATCTTCATGGAACATGATCTTTATTTAATTTCCTAATGATTTTTGCTGTAAAAGAAAAATCAATAATTTTGACCCATACAGTGTATTTTTGGCTATTGCTACAAATAAACCCCAGCGACTTAAGACTGGTTTTGTGGTCCAGGGTCACATATTGTTTTGCAACGGTATAAATTTTTATATTGTTTGGATCAGCTAGAGTAGACAGGTATGAATGTTTATTCATAACCATACTAAAAATAAGTAAATATTGTTAGCTGATGCTAACTGTCTAGCTGCTTGCTGGTGCTAAGTTGAGATCATTTTTAGATATATGAAGTCCACATATTTTTATTCAACCACCTAGATAGATTACATCCGAGGGAAAGAGAAAGGATGTCATGCTCAGAACATGGTAACTACAGTAATTATCAAAGTGGAAAGTGATGCTCTCTGGGGGCATTTTGCCAGGGGTGTTTTTACACTGACAATATTTGAAAGGAAAAAATCATTATGAACATATAATTATATTTTCCTTAAAATGTTCTTGCTAACTTCAGGCCTTATTCTCATGTCATATATAACTGTGACGTTATGCAAAACGAGTTTTAAAAAACTTTTTTCTTACTGGTGAAAATTTGATGGTCAAATCTGTTTTCTTTCAGGTACATTGCAGTGTAAGCTTCACATTGAATATTACTACATCACTCTCGGTACTCATCAGTACTTTTTTACTTAAGTACATAAAAAATCGGGTACTTTTGTACTCGAGTAAAATTGAAAGAGTAGCACTTTTACTTTTACTGGAGTAATATTTTATTATACGTATCTGTACTTTTACTCAAGTACTTGTGTACTTCGTCCACCACTGCCTGTCTGTAATTATCAAGTGCTCCTTCAGATCCTAATTAGCTGGTTCAGGTGTGTTTGATCAGGGTTGGAGCTGAACTCTGTATATATATATAATATATAATATAATAACGTTACTTAATATTTTTCTTTGGTGTTTACACTGGTTTTCAAAACCACTTTCTGTTCTATAGCGCCACCAATCTCGCTATTTTGCGCAACAGCAGCGCTTCCTGGCACGTGTTCTAAAGCTCAAATATAATTGAACAGCTTGTGCTATCGTAGGACAACAGGGAAAAAAAACGACACACTGGTAGAAAAAAAATCTCGCCTTGTCGTGCTGCAATTGATCGCGCCCAGTGTGAATAGCTCCATAGGGATCTATTGTTTTGATTGAAGAACATCTTCACATCAAACATTTGTGTCGCTTAATCGCACTCACTATGCCCTTAAGGGAATACTGAGTGACACCACACAGCACTACCAACACATCCCTAGCTGAGATGATGATTCAATGTAAGATACGCACAAAGATTCCAACATTCACCACAGAAAAGTCTGTTGATCCTGTTCATGTTGTGTAACACAGAGACTTCACAGCTAAAGTGAAGATGAAAGCATAAGCTGAATCCTGCCAACATGCTTCCTCTCACACGCTGAAGATTAGTGACCAAGTATTGTATTGGCAGCCTAGACGACACAAACTTACAACACCCTACATTGCTGTTCCATACACTGTGAGATGACAAAAGGCTCCATAATCACAACAACTTGCCTGAGAATGGCTGCTTGTACAAATATGGCAAAAACATCTAATATGCCACACAATGGCCCAAAGTTCTCCATTATATGCAGACCACTGTGAGAATATGGCTGACATAAGCGACAGTACCACAGTTTCCTGGTTCCACTTTTCTGGGCAAGGGAAGCTTCCATAATAGATGCAGAAGTATGTTGAAATCTGGAAAATATGAATATGAATACGAATACTGTAGTAGAAGCAGTTAAGAAGAGCAGTCTTAAGAATGCCCTCACCTCGGTAGGTGAGCATGGAAGAGGCCAGTCCTAAACACTCTGAATATTTTTTGGGTCAGGCCGAACCCCATCTTAAAATATAATATGACCCAAGAATTAAACTTCACATAAAGAAAGAGGAAGATTGTCCTGTTTAAAGAGTAAAAGGAGCGTCACTCAAGTGAAGTCTCAAACCAGTGCAGCAATACAGAGATTGAATTTTAGCGTGCAGTATTTAATACTTCAAACGCTGTTCAATTAACTGCCTTTGCGGAATACGCTCTTCATGTTTCCTCCGAGTATAAAAAGAACCTTGCAAGCTCCTCTGCAGCTTCAAACATCCTCCAGAGAGAGAGAAAAGAGGGTGGTGAAGAAACTTCAAACACAGAAGCATCAGAGACGAGGCAAAAGGAAACAAGCAGAATGATTAAACTGGGAGGCTGATATGTGTCATTACTGTTTGCTTTCAACATCCCAATTTCATCAGAGTAAAAAAGACCAATATGGGCCTTAGTTCACCCCAAAAATGAAAACTCTGTCATGAGTTATTGCTGATATTTTTCTATGGAACACAAAAAGGAAATATTTTGAAGGATCTTCACACATCTATCTTCCATATTTGTTTTGAATGTTGTGACTCTGGATAGCTGAGCGGATCTGTTTTATGAGTAGGAATCTTTTGTCACATCACAATTTGATCTTCTTTTATATGCACATACATGGAATTAGTGCAGGTTTGGTCTGTTTTTTGTTTTTTTTTTAATAACACAAATTACTTTATATTCATGAAAATAATATTTTCTTGCATTGAGCATTCCATCCATGGTACTAACAATCCCAAGGCTGTGGCTTCAGTGGTAAATTATGACAAGTTGGGAATTTAAAACAAGTTACTTGGATGGTTTTAAGTAAGTTAGCTTTCAATCTTTTTTTTTTTTATCCTTTTTTAAGAACATCTATGAACATTGCAAAACTAGCTGCAAAAAAATGACAAAAACTCAACATCAACAGCACAGATAACCAAAAAGTAGTAAAATAGGTTCTGCAATACATTCTGGGTGCCAGAATAAAAATTCACTGTAGAAATAGAATGACTACTTGTTTTCTGTGATTTCCAGTACTGAGATAAAAATAAATAAGGAGTGAAAACTCCTGCAGTTTGGTGGTTTTTGTTACTGGTTACCTGCAAGTTTACAGTTTATATATAACACTGTCTGCAGTGTTGTGAAAACTGAATTTAGATTGAGAGTTTTAAATAGAAGGTTTGAATGCAACTTGTGTAATAATGTTTACAGATTTGAATAGTTTCCGAATTTACTGGCTAACTACCCTTACCAAAAAAGTAGTATACTTCACGTTTATTTTATTAAGTATACTTAAGTAAAATTCAAGTATGTTTTTTAGTAAACTTTATGTAGTAAGTATACAAATATCAGTGTACTAGTAGTAAAAAGTGTACTATTTCAATATTCCTTGGGACTAAATTGGCCCACTTTCTAGTATATAAAAGTATAGAAAGTATACTTTAAGTATAACAGTATGTGTGTGGAGTGCACAACTAGTTTATCCGTTAATCTGTTTTTAGCTTGTACTGCAACTATACTAAAAGTGAACTTATAGCTATACTGATAGTTTACTAATTAAATACTTGTAATAGCATTTTTAGTACACTTTCAAGTATAGTCTCAGTAAACTACTAGTTTAGTAGTTTTATACTACAAGTATACTCGTAAGTTTTCTTTAAGTGAACTTTACATCATACTTTAAGTATACTACTATGTCCCTATTAGGTATTAATTTGTATATATTTTGTTATATGAATATCTGAACATACAAAACATCAAAAGAAAGACCAGGGTATCTGCTTGTAAACAAAAACATTTTATTCTAGCTTCATGCATTCTTTTTTAAACACTTGAACGTGGTACCCGCTTCGGATGTTATCACTCGATTGAATGGGCGTTATCAGTGATTATCAGCTCATTGATATGGGCCAGAAGGGGCCTGCTGCGCCTACTGGTAGGCTCAGAAGGCTGTTATCGTCCATCCAAATGGTTAATCACCGCACGCAAGTATGACAGTGAAATTACCACTGACGTACCAGGAGGGGCGATCTTTCCCCAACGCCATCAACTCCACGCGGACCAATGACCAGCGATTTAGTGCATTAAAAGACGGATTTTAGATGACATCAAGACACATACAGGTAACGTTACCGTCTCGTAAAATAGTCGATCGTTCCGTATTTATGAATGAAATTATTCATTTAAAATTTGCCTATGGTGAGAAAGGGGTCATGTAACAAGTCCACACGTTTACCGTATTTTTACTATAGTAACTGTCGTTCGAACACATCATGTGTATTCAGTGTAACCACAAAACATACCATGCTTTTACCACCGTAACCGTAGTTTTACTGTGGTATTTGTAGTTAAAGCACAGTAACCTCAATGCTTACTATGGGTTTACCTCAGTAGCCATAGTTTTACTGTGGTATTTGTAGTAAAAGCACAACAACCTTGATTCTTACTATGTTTTTACTGCAGTGACTGTACGTTTACTGTGGTATTTGTAGTTAAAGCACAGTAACCTCAATGCTTGGTTTACCTCAGTAGCCGTAGTTTTACTGTGGTACTTGTAGTAAAAGCACAACAACCTTGATTCTTACTATGTTTTTACTACAGTGACTGTACTTTACTGTGGTATTTGTAGTTAAAGCACAGTAACCTCAATGCTTACTATGGGTTTACTTCAGTAACTGTACTTTACTGTGGTATTTGTAGTAAAAGCACAATAACCTTGATTCTTACTATGTTTTTACTACAGTGACTGTACTTTACTGTGGTATTTGTAGTTAAAGCACAGTAACCTCAATGCTTACTATGGGTTTACCGCAGTAGCCATAGTTTTACTGTGGTATTTGTAGTAAAAGCACAATAACCTTGATTCTTACTATGTTTTTACTACAGTGACTGTACTTTACTGTGGTATTTGTAGTTAAAGCACAGTAACCTCAACGCTTACTTTGGGTTTACCTCAGTAACTCTAGTTTTACTGTGACAACAACAACACCTACAATGTTTTTACCACATTAACCTTTTTAACTGTATGCTATTCGTAAAGCACAGTAATGACAATGCTTGCCACGCCTTTAATACGGTTTTGTGAAGTAATTGTAATTCAATATTTTGTTTCTGTCTTGCAGTTACATCGGATCACACAGCGGCTCTTTTAAGAAGCCATCTCTTGTAAAGGTATCATGTTGAAACAGTAATAATTTATGCAATTTACCAAGTCAACAAATTATTGATAAAATTGATATTTGACAAGTGTACTTATACAAAATTCTACGACTTTCACTCCTACTGCTGTCATTGGCCATAGCTTCAACTCACATGTAGTTTGTGCCCATTTGTGCCCCAGTGTTTATATCGTCAAGTTTATATTAAGTCCATTTAATTTTTGAATAACCTTTACAAATTGGTGCCGTCTCTTCCCGTTCTAACAGTACATGATATCTGTTCACACCTCAGAGTCAGCCTTTCTTTCAATGTTGGTTTTTATTAAACACATCTAAGAAACAGGAGTCTGGAAATGTTAGTTTAGACAAATCAGAT